>NC_137893.1:41379601-41919676 GCF_963455335.1 Martes martes
AATAATCACCAGAAGAGAATAATCCAGGTTTTTAAAAACCATATTAGTGGATTTCATGTTATTCTTTGTGTATAGTTTGTACAGATCCTTTGTCTTTAGGAAAGCCTAATTTTAATACTCAAACCTGGTTTCATCTGTGCTAGATGATATAAAGGAAGAGGTCAGATGCTCTTGTCTGGGCCCAAACGGTGAATCATGGATGTACCAAGACATTCCAAGGGTAAAGTAAATTTTGGGAGAACTCTCAGGGGTCTTGAAGACTTTTGTTCCAGTGCATTTCTTGGTTTTATTTTGAAGGCAGTAGTTTCTTTAGAGAAGGTTTTTGTTTTTGTTTTTTAATAAACAACTGAAAAGTAAACCAGGTAGTAAAGAGCAGGGAAAAGAGGTACAAAACCACATATGAAATAAGCAGCTTATGAGCCTTAACATTTCAGAGCCTTCTGAATTACTCTGCTCTCTCTGCCGCTGAACTTTATCTCTTATTTTACTTCTGTCCTTCTCTCGCTTTCTCTGCCTTGAATATCATCTTTCTCTTCTCCTCTTAATATTTTTCTTTTCCCCTCATTGTGGCTTTAATTCTATTTCCTCTACCTATTACTGCTTAAATCTTAAATGCCTAAGTTCTAAGGGACATGTGTGAAAAGAGGAACACTCCTAGTTCACACTTTCCTTACTGCTCAAATTATTCGTCTTTCATATCTATTAAATAAAATTCCTCTAAACACTGAACACAACCAGGAAATCAAAATGTTTAAACTTAACAACCCAAAATTTCCCTGACGTTTAAGCATTGACCACAAGCCTTATTTTATCAGCATAGTCTGAAAAATTTAGTTGAAATTATTAGGTTTATATTTAGAAGCAAACAATATGCACAAAATTTCACAATAATGACAAAATTGGTACTTAAATTGTTACTAAAGTATCACTATCACAGGTTGAAATTAATGTCTTTGTTATCCCTATACTTATACCTTCCTGGAGTGGCAGTAATTTCGCCACATTTACTTCTTAAACTTTCCTAAGAGGGGCAGCGGGCCTGTGCAGGTTGTACTTTGCACAAGGGTGCCTGGCCAAAGGCGGAAGGGAGGCCTGAAATACAGCTCTCTCTGCCATCTTTCCAGGGTGTACCTGGAAGAAAAGAAATCTTTTTCTTATTGGTACGAAGGTGTCAAAGGACCAGTGGCAGCCCTGGGGTACAGTAATATTATAGAGATTTGATTCTCCTTCATCCTAGATATAAAACCAAAAGAAAGAGCATGTTATTTTGACCAGATGGCGTTTCAACCAATTTAATCTTAGTTGGGTCATAGGCTTGGTTGTGTCTCCTTTCACACATTGATAAAACTTTTTATTTTTAACTTTTTTATTTTCTTATGTTAGTCACCATACAGTACATCATTAGTTTTTGCTTTACTGTTCCATGATTGATCGTTTGCGTGTAACACCCAGTGCTCCATGCAGTACGTACCCCCCTTAATACCTATCTCTGGGCTAACCCGTCCCCTCACCCTGATAAAACTTTTTAAATCCTTGCCATTCATACGATGCAGTGCTTCCCTTGAAATGATGTATTTTTTAGGTTTCATTTGGCCGTTTTACAGAATCCAAGTTCTTTTTTTTTTTTTTTTAAGATTTTATTTACTTATTTGAAAGAGTGCACAAGTAGGCAGAGCAGCAGGCAGAGGGAGAGGGAGAAGCAGGCTCTCCGCTGAGCAGGTAGTCAATGCGGGGCTTGATCCTGGGACCCTGGGATCATGACCTGAGCTGAAGACAGAGGCTTCAATGACTGAGCCACCCAGGTGCCCCAGAATCCAGGTTCTTATCATTACATAATGAGCTAGATTGTTCATTTTTTGCAAACTGATTGTCTCATTAATTCCTTAAAATTAATAGGATCATTGAAAGTTTTCACCTTTCATGAGTCAGGGAGGCAGTCTACGCAATTAGCTATCTTCAGGACATTTGGCAAATTATCGTCGTGAAAACCACTATGGAATTCACCTTTTACTTGGTCATTTTGCTACTCCAGTTCTGATTAAATGTTGGATTGCCTTTCTACCTAGTTGTTACAAGTGACAAATGATGTGGAGCAGTTCTTTCTGTTCTTGATATAGTTTGTATTTTTTTTCCAGGACTGCTTGGCTGATCTCCAATTTCTTCTATTCATTCTTCCCTATTGTTGCAATTAGAAAGAAGGTATGCCTATGCTTTATAAACTAATATATGCTTTAGATTTTTTTTAAAACCCATACATATAACTCTGTATTTATTCAACTTCTAAAAAATTAACATATCTATATTATCATAGGTACTATCTTTCTATTTTTTTAAGGATTTTTTTTTTTTTAAAGAAATCTCTGCATCCAGTCTGGGGCTCAAACTCACAACCCTGAGATCAAGACTCACACCCTCCACCAACTGAGCCAGCCAGATACCCTACACTATCTTTTATAGCCAAACTACCTATGACTGAATTTTAAAACTGTTTCCTTTGGAGAAGCATTATGGACTTTCACAGATTAACACAATCTCAATCATCTATAATCATTTTCCTTTTTAAATTAAATCTTTAAATCTTGGTCAGTAAAAGTCCTTTTAAGATGGTTCTATTGTCTCCTCAGCACTTCTCCCAAACATTTTTTAGAACATTCTTGCTTTATATACACAAAATGTTCAGATTATCTTCCTCTTTCTCTAACCCTTTTATAAAGAACCTTAGTTCCCTTGGAACACTACATCAAAAACTAATGATGTATTGTATGGTGACTAACATCACACAATAAAAAAAATAACTAAAAACAAACAAAAAACCCCAAAAACTTGAAATTCCTTTAAGTGAAGAAAAATATTAGTGGAAAATTCTGGGCATCAGGAATGAATATGAGATTGTTTTTGTGTGAGTACAGATTGGGATTAGAATAATATCCTTCCTAGGCCATTTTATGGACAAAATTGGAAGACATTTCAAAGTCATAAGTTTACATTGATTTTTTTTTTAACTCTCATTCTAACACTATGAAATCACTGAAAACATCTATTCCATTGTAAAAAAAAAAAATTTGATTTCCCCCCCCCCCCACATAATCTTAAAATTTTAACCCCTGAGCCAAACTGCAATTGTGCCCTTGTGTATAATCCTTATGTGTTCTCAGGTATCAATTGTATAACCACTATTAACCTTGATATCTTACATCCTACTCCTTTGTCTCTTATGTCTTTCTTCCCTTTTTGTCTTTTAATTTTTTTCCTACTGTTCTCATTATCACTCTGATTTTATCTCCCCTGCTTTAAATATCCAAAGAATGGAATTGAAGCACAATTCCTGCTCCAGAGTGTTTTGTAACTCTGGAAAGTTATTGTCTTTCTCACAATTTAAGCTCCTTGCAAAACTTGGGCCATCCAGACCCATACCTACTTGCAACTACTCTTGATCGAGTCATCAAAAACTTAATGCCAGTTTTGTGTGTGTGACAGAATGCATTCTGTGGAGTATTGGCACATTTTTATTGATTTACTGATGTATTTTTAGTTAAGTAGTGTTCTTATAAGTATTCCAGAATGATGTCTACATCACAACAAATGGAGAAGGGCAGAGGACCACAGAAAAGAAACAATTAGGACAAGCATTTTATAATCTACCAAGGTTTGAGTAAAGTACCCCCCCCTTTTAAAGAAAGCGTTATACACATTGTTAGATTTTTTCATTACAAGAATTCACTCAGGTTCCTAAAGTAATGACGTGTTTGTTTTAAGGGTATGCACACATAGACAGACATAAGGAAATCAACACACATACCAGGCCTCATAGGATCCAGTGGAAACCTTCATACCCAGAACTCATGGGAGACAGAGAAATAACAGTATAGTGCCTAAGTGACTTGAAATAAAGTCTGGAAACTAGAAATTTATTCAGGATCCCTTGCAACCTTAGTTACTAGGTTATTTTGTCAGTCCTTAGCAGATGTCGATCCTTATTCTAAATGTTCTGGCATTCCCATGACTCAACTAGTCTTTCTGTTTGCGCTTTTTGTGTATTTCCACATCCACTATCACTACCAATTAACTGACTGTTTATCTAGAGTTCAAATTCCAGAGAGAGAGAAACCAATTGGTGCAGTTTGGATTGGTCCAGATTGGATGATTCATTACCATCATCCGGATTCAACAGAACTTTCTTAACTCTTTTACTAGACTTCCTCTTGGTGGCTCTTGGCTAGGATGATGAAGCAGATGATGAGGCATCTATGAATAAGGAACCACTTAGGGCCACGTCAGGGACTGTGGACATGACAGGCATTGAGTAGTTTAGCAAGCGCAGTACATTTCATAACCTACCTTCCAGGTCCCAAATACCTCTCTTCTTGGACCTCCAATTCCCAGGAATCCAAGGGAAGTGAGAGAACCTATGGAAACTCTGGGGATCTCTGACTGTTCTTAGAAAACTGGATTTCTAGGAATACTGTCCCATCGTCCCCAGGGAAGCAACAATTAACTGGAGCTGAATGAAGGCTGTCCTTTCAAGTAAGGTCTGTACTCAGTCAGCTCATTTCACTTCTTTACTTCCCTGACTTTTTAGGCAAATACGCTGAAAACTCCTCTAAAAATAGATGGGAGGCAGTGAGACAAATGGCAATGATAGCGGTGAGGCACCTGAGGTCTCTGGCTAACATAGTCTGAGGAAATGGAAAGGTGGACATGGAGAGAAAGGCCTGAGACTTGGTGACTGACAATTTCGGTCCAGCAGAGAGACCAGGCTGTGAGTGGGCTGCTTCAAACTTCAAACCTGACTGATTGGAAGAGAAATCATAGCCTTGACAGGAACATGAAAATCCAGAGGGAACAATTTAGGGAGGAATTACAATTGCTGTGACTTAATAAGGTGTTCTTTTTTCTTTTCTTTCTTTCTTTTTTTTTTTAGTAAGGTTTTATTTTTTATGTTCTTCACTTTAAAGCCAAGGGAATTAAAATTTTGTTTTGTCTCTCAAACACAAAAGAACCCCAAAATAATTAAGTTGTTTTCTATTTGCCTATGAAGCCCTGATAGGAAAAGTGTTCTTACTCTGGTTCTGTGCAAAAACATGAAAATCCATTTGTTTAATCAGTGTGGTTATCTTTGACTATTTCATTTGATATTTCCAGAAGATAGGAAAACTACTTCCAAGAAATTTTAAGATAAATAGAAGAGAATGAATTAAAACATATTCTATTAAATCTTCTTTATTTTTTCAATCCAGTCCTTCTAAGCAGCTAAAAGTCCATGAAGAAAACAGCATATTTCATTTTTACAAAATGCTCCAGTGCCTCAATTTTTATAATACTTGAACTTAGGGTGATGCGATAGAGTAGAATTTCAGACGCTAGGCCTCTTTCAACTATGTGATGTTAAAGGTTACAAAGTGAGTATTTGTTTTAGAGAAACACTTGTGATTTTCAAGCCTAAGGGAGACTATAAAGGGTTTTTTTTTTCTTTCTTTCTGTAGTTTGTAACCTCGGAACATAAAAAGAAAAATGAGCTTTGGCCAATGATGTCCTGTTAATTCTTCCTGAGAAAGAACATTTCCATATCCATATAACATCCGGAAGGATTTAAGATTTGTACAAAACAATCAAATCAACATTGCCTAAATTATCTTTACCGTGTCTTTATTTTATCCTTGAAAATTTAAAATTTGTACACGAAGATAAAATTGACATTCCTTGAGTCATAGCATTTTTTTGAAATTCCTGGACATACAGAGAGAGACCAAAACAATGTTTGGATTGCAGAGCTGAAGACCAAGTACAACCAGCTTCACCGAGCTGCTCAGAATGAGGCTGCGATGTTGATATTTTGCCAAGTTTTCTCCGAGATATTGATTATGACTCACAGCCAGAAAATGACTCACTCCTACCAATGCTATATCTAAAATGATGTCACCAGCTTTTTGAGTTTCAGAGTAGAGAAGAGGGTCATTTTGTGACCTAACTAGTAAGTTAGCATATTTGAGTTATTCTGCCTACGTGTAACAAATGCGTATACATGTGATTAGGTTAAATGCTAACATCAGAGGATTTTTTCTTTTTTTTTTTTTAAGATTTTATTTGTTTATTTGTCAGAGATTACAAGTAGGCAGAGAGGCACGCAGAGACGGGGGTGGGGGGGAAGCAGGCTCCCCGCTGAGCAGGGAGCCTGATGCGGGACTCGATCCCAGGACCCTGGGATCATGACGTCTGAGCCAAAGGCAGACGCTTAACCAACTGACCTACCCAGGTGCCCCATCAGAGGATCTTTAAGATCTACCCCAGCCAGATTATGCCATAGTGATGGCCAATTGCCAATAATGTATGCCATAAACACAGAGCTTACAATCAACCTCTTATCACAATACCCTAAAATGCAAGCAGTCAGGCAAGGATCACCAGATTTTTAAGGACCCAAAGCAAACAAACAAACGGGAACAAAAGAAAAACAAACAGGACTAAAAAGCTCCCCTAACTAGTCGGAATGTTAGGAGTATAGTACATCTATGAAACACAAACAAGATGGTATAAAAAGGAGACAGTTGAAGAAAAAGAGCTCTTGAAAATGAAAACTATCATGGCAGAAATACAAATTCCAGTTGAAAAAAATAAAAGGAAAATTTAAGTCAATCTCCCAAAAAGTAAAATTTAAAGATGAAGAGTTTGAAAAATAGGAAAGAAAAGAGAATTAGAGGATCTGTCCAGGAGATGCAAATTCTCCAGAATTTGAGAAAGAAAAACAGAGTGTGGAGGGGAGGAGGTTTAAAAAGAAAGAAACCATACAAGTTTCCTAGAACTGAAGAACAAGAGTCTGCAGATTGAAATGGCCCACTGAGCGCTCAACATAATGGATGCAAATTGGCCTACACCAAGAAAGGTAATAAGGTAATAATAATAATTTTTTTAAAGGCTTGATTATTAAAATCTTTTTATAGGAGAAATAGGTCATATACAAAGCATCAGAATTGGAATAGTATCTGCAACACCAGCCTGAAGCTAGAAGAGAATAGAACAATGACTTTCAAAATCAAGAATAAATGAATGCCAACTCAGAAATCTGCCTTCTCCTGGTATGCACGGAATGTGTATGTCCCTCCAAAATGCATGTGTTGAACCCTACCTAGCCTCCTAAGGAGACAGTATCAGGAGATGGGGGCTTTGGGAGGCAGTTAGGCCATGAGAATGGAGCCCTCATAAATGGGATAAGTGCCCTTTGAATAGTTACGAGAAAGCTTGCATCCTCCCTCTGCTCTTTGCCATGTGAAGATACAATGAGAAGTCTGTAAACTGCAACTCCGAAGAGAGTTTTCGTCAGAACCCAAGTAGGCTGGCACCCTGGTGTTGGAGTTCCACTCTCCAGGAAGAAATAAATAGTAACAAATAACTGTTAGAAATAAATTTCTGTTGTTTATAAGCCACCCAGTCTGTGGTGCTTTGTTCTAGCAGCCTGAACTATCAATCAAATAAAAGGGTAGAATAAATATCTTTCAAATATGGTAATGGGTCAAGAAATTTACTGCATGCGCAGTTTTTCCCAGGAAGCTACTAGAAGAGTCATTTCATTAAAGAGAGTAAACCAAGAAAGGATAAGACGTGGGATCTAGGAAACTCCTCCTGCACAGGAGAGGAGCGAAGGGAATTTCCAGGATTAGGGCGAGAAGTGAGCTCAGGGCGACAACTGCACAGGTAGCCTAAGGAGAAGGCAGCCCAGACTGCGGTAGGAGGACAGAGAACTCTGGGGAGGAGGGGAGGATTTTCAAGAAAGAAAACAAAAATCTAGAATCATCAATATGTTTGAAGGAATTGAGACGAGAGGTGCTTCTGGCAGAGAGCTCGGGGATGAATATATGCTGGGTAAATGGAAAAGGAAGCAAAGAAAATGAAGTCAAGGAAAGAGCAAGGCAATGATTAATGCCAACGAAGAACAAAAATACAAGAAAGAATATATTCATAGTCCAACCGCTCACATGCAAACCACCAAATATCAACAGAATCTAAACTTATGATATAACTAATTTAGGAGGATGGGAAAGGAGAATATATGTATATAATATTTGTGTATATGTATGTGTATATATAGGTGGGATCCGGGTAATAAACAGCTGAAACCTCATCTTCATAGTAGAAAGTCATGGGTTGATATCTTAAGCCAAAAACTAAACATAACACTATTAGCATTTTATTTTACATGAAGGTTAATACTAAGTACCAGGTAAGAGGGTTGAAAGAGGTTTCCTGGGGACGGAGGGAACTGGTAGGATTTTAAAGTTAAAGCGAAGGCCTAAAGGCATGTGTGTGCAAGGAAGGTGTGGGTAGGAAACAGAAAATAATCCAGAGAAGTAATAAAATTAGACTGAGGTCATACTAAGAGGGGCACTAGGACCCTGCTGAGCAACTTAGAATTCCCAGTCTGTACTGTGGGAACCCCAGAAGCTCAGTGAGTAGGGACAACAGAGTGTACTTTGGAGTACTTTGGAGTAGATAGAAACAGAGGGGCAAGACACTGAAAGTTGAAAGGCTGGGACGCCTGAGTGGCTCAGTTGGTTAAGCCTCTGCCTTCAGCTCAGGTCATGTTTTCAGGGTTCTGGGATTGAGCCCCACATCCAGTATGAGAGACACACAGAAGAGGAGGAGGTGATATGACCACAGAGGCAGAGATTATGAGCCAGCCACAAGACAAGGAAGACCTGGAAACACCAGAAGCTGGAAGAGACAAGGAACTGATATTCTGAGAGCTTTCCCAGGGAGTCATGACCCTGCTGTTTGAACTTCTGGCCCCCAGAAATGTGAGAAAATAAATTTTTGTTGTAGTAAGCCACTAAATTCATGGTAATTTGTTATAGCAGCAATAGGATCCTAATACCATTGGTAATATTAGATTGCCTAAATGTCCTAAAACACCTAAAAACCTAAATATTTTATGTATGGGGATTAGGTGTTTGGTTTCAAAGAATAGAAACCATACAAAGTAACTCAAGCAAAATGGGATTTATCTATCTACCTATCCATCCATCTATTTATTTATTTTTTAAAAGGGACTTATTGTAAGAATGCTGAGCTCAAGGAATCCATGGGAAACTAACCAAGCGTGAGTGGAGACATGAGCTCTGCGACACCAACACATACTAGGAACACTTATGGTGCAGCTTCTCTCCTGTCCCATGACCAAGTCAACTATGGGAGTCTCTCTTCTAAATTCCCAAGAAAAGGCTCTGAGTGACCCAGCTTGTATTTGGTATTCACTCTTGCCCCAATCAGTTGTGAGGGGAGCTGCAAGCAATTTGTAACTTGCTTGTTTGTGCTTTCAATTAAATAGCTCTCTGCTATGGATTTTCTGTTAAGTTTCAAGAAATTAGTTTGCATTGAAAAAGTTTGCATTGGAAGTTTGCACTATTTATTATTTTTATTTATGTATTCCCTTACTTGCCCCTAAATTATTTTTTCAAAGTGTGGTAAAATATACACAACATAAAATTTGCCATGTTAACCAAATTGAAGCGCACAATTCGGTAACAGTAATTTCACAATCCTGTGCAACCATTATCATTACCTAGCTCCAGAACATTTTTATTCTTCTGAAAGAAAAGCCCCTTATCCATTAAGTAGTCGCCCTCCATCTCCCCCTTCCATAACTCCTGGTAACCACTGAACTGCTTTCTGTCTCTATGAACTTGCCTTTTCTGGACATTGTATTTAAAGGTAAGTGTATGATATGTGGCCTTTAGTGGCTGTTTCTTTTACTGAGCATGTTTTTAAAGTTCAATCATGTCATAGTGTGTATCAGTACTTCATTCCTTTTTATGGACAAATACTATTCCATTGTATGGATATACCACTCTTGTTGGTCCATCCATTAATCGGTGGGCATTTGGATCATTTCCACCTTTTGGTTATTGTGAATTGTGCTGCTATGGACATTTGTGCACAAGTTTTTGTTCTTCTGGGTATATACCTTGGAGTGGGATTGCTGAGTCATAGGGTGATCAGATGTTTACTGGAAAATGACCAAACTTTTCCAGAGTGAGTACATCATTCTCCATTCCCACCAGTAATGGCGAGTCTTCGAATTTCTCTTGAACCTCACCAACACTTCATCCTCACCAAACTTGCTTTCTGATTGTTTTTTGTTTGTTTTTTTTTGTGATTATAGCCATCCTAGTAGGTATGAAGTGGTATCTCATGGTTTGTTTTTAAGATTATTTACTTATTTTTAGTAATCTCTGCACCCAATGTGGGGGCAAACTCATGACCCTGAGATCAAGAGTCACGTGTTCTACGGACTGAGCCAGCCAGGCACCCCAATATCTCATGGTTTTGATTTACATTTCCCCAATGACTATCAATGTTGAGTATCTTTACATATGCTTATTAGTCACATGTATATCTTCTTTGGATAAATGTCTGTTTAAGGCCTTTGTCCAGTTTTTGGTTAGGCTATTTATCTTTTGTTGTTGAGTTGTAAGTGTTCTTTATATATTTATATATATGCTAGGCCCATATTAGACATATGTTATTGTTTTTTGGTGTTTTTGTTTTGTTTTGTTTTGTGAGCTCTATGCCTAGTGTGGGGCTCAAGTTCACAACCCAAAGATCAAGAGTTGTGTGCTCTACCCACCGAGCCAGTCAGACACCCTTACATTAGTGGTTTTTAAATATGGCTGTAGAAGCTAAATCTCCTCCCATTTTTTGGTCGAGGTATTCTCAAACAGAAAAACACAAGGTTATAGTTTGTGCACATTCACTACAGACTAGAACTCATATTTTATTTTATTTTTAAAAAAATCTTTTTTTTTTTAATTTTTATTTACTTATTTGACAGAGAGAGACAGAGCACAAGCTGAGGGAGCAGCAGGCAGAGGGAGAGGGAGAAACAGGATCCCCATGAGCAGGGAGCTGGAGAGGGACTTGATCCCAGGAACCTGGGATCATGACCTGGGCTATAGACAGCCGCTTACTTGACTGAGCCACTGAGGCGTCAGTCCCTAGAACCCATATTTTAAATAAGCAGCTAAGACTATCCCGTGTTCCTTCCCAATGGTTTAGTGGTTACAGCTGTAGAGTGCTATTTGTCATCTTCTGTCCTCTCAAATTCATCTTGGGGTGCCCCAGAGACAATCAATGACATGTCTGTTTCAACTTTCCATGATTTCACGTTATTCTCTTTCTCCCTTATTATTTTGCCTTTTTTTTTTTTAGGTGTTTTGAGATTATATTTTAAAGTACTTGTTTTTGAACACCTATCCATGTTTGGTGTGGGAAGTGTAATTTTTCAGAATTTTTACACTCTAAAACAGGTAAATAAAAAAATGACTAACCAAGAAAATGAAGAATCTTTGATATTTTATAATTTTAGGAAACTGATGATGGTGGCAAATAGCACTAAACATAGCCTAGTAGGGATGCCTGGGTGGCTCAGTCGGTTAAGCGTCTGTCTTTGGCTCAAGTCATGATCCCAGGGTCTCTGGATTGAGCCCCACATTGGGCTCCTTGCTCAGTGGGGAACCTACTTCTCCCTCTGCCTGCTGCTCCCCCTGCTTGTTCTCTCTCTCTTTCTCTCTGACAAGTAAATAAATAAAACCTTTAAAAAAAAAAACACAACCTAGTAAATAAAATAGAAATAAAAGTAAAGAAAATAAAATAATGGCAATAGGAAAATGAGCTGATTTGTGTGAGTTAATGATCTTTAAGTGATCAAAAGTTAAAAGCCACAAAATAAGCTTGTTTTTCCAAAAAGATAGCTCTGGAGGCATGCTGTGAAGTCACATGCTCAGCTCATTGCTTGCAATGGTCAGGCATAATTTATCTCTCTAAAGTCCATTCACCCTGATTACTTTGACATAACTGTAATACTGTTGCCACCAGGTTATCAAAAGTGTCAAAATTTTCATTTACTCAGGAATAGGGTTTTTCTTTCTTCCAGACTTTTAAGATTCTGCTTGCCCCAAAGTTTTGAATAATGCCGGCATTTCAGAAGAAGAGTCACATGGAATCCCTTGGTGTCTTACACTTCTGGGGCACCAGCACCTGCTCCCAGTGAAATGCATCTTAATTCAAAAGTGAATCTTGGGGCACCTGGATGGCTCAGTGGGTTAAGCCTCTGCCTTCAGCTCAGGTCATGATCTCAGGGTCCTGTGATAGAGCCCCTCATCGGGAAATGCTTCCCGGGATTTCATTTCATCGGGAGCCTGCTTCCCCCTCCCTCTCTGCCTGCCTCTCTGCCTACTGGTGATGTCTCTCTTTCTGTGTCAAATAAATAAATAAAATCTTAAAAAAAAAAAAAAGTGAATCTTTTGGAGTGCCTGAGTGGCTCAGTCAGTTGGGCATCTGCTTTGTGCTCAGGTCATGATCCCAGCGTCCTGGGATTGAGCCCCCCCCCCCACCCCGGTCTGGCTCTCTGCTCAGCGGGGAGCCTGCTTCTCCCTCTCCCTCTGCCTGCCACTCTGCCTACTTGTGCTTTCTTTCTCTATCAAATAAATAAATAAAATTTTTAAAAATTAAAAAAAAAAAAAGAGTGAGTCTCTTGAATCCACTTACTTTCCAAACGAGGAAAGAGAAGTAATTCGCCCAAAGTTTAGAGTTAAGGATGAAACCTAATGCACAGAATGGGAGAAATTATTTGCTAATCATATACCTTATAAGAGACTTGTATCCAGAATATGTGAAGAACTCTTACAACTCAATAATAAATAACAAATAACCCAACTTAAAAATGGTCAAATTATCCTAATGGACATTTCTCCAAAGAAGATATATAACTGGCCATGTGTTCATGAAAAGATGCTCCACATCATTAATTATTAGTAAAATGCAAATAAAAAAACACAATGAGAACCACTTTACATCCACTAGCCTTGCTACAATTAAAAAAAAAAAAAGACAGATGTTGGTGTGGATATGGAGAAATTAGAATTCTCATATATTGCTGGTAGGAATGTCAAATGGTGCAGCCGCTTTGGAAAACAAGCTTGTCAATTCCTCAAAATGTTAACATGGTTATTTATAACCCAGCAATTTCACTCTTAAGTATATACCCAAGAGAACTGAAACAAAATATATATTTATACACACACACACACACACACACACACACACAAACACAAACTTGTACCTCAAATAACAGCATTATTTATAATAGCCCCAAAGTGAAAACAACCCAAATGTCTGTAAATTAAGGATGGACCATCAAGTAGTGATATACCCATACAACGGAATAGTATTCAGCCATAAAAAGGAATGAAGTACTGTGGCGCCTGGGTGGCTCAGATGGTTAAGCATCTGCCTTTGGCTCAGGATCCTGGGATCGAGAACTGCATCAGGCTCCCTGCTCCGTGGTGAGTCCGCTTCTCCCTTTCCTTCTACTGCTCTCCCTGTTGGTGCTCTCTCCCTCTCTCGCTCTCTCTGCCAAATAAATAAATAAAATATTAAAGAAAAAAAAAGAATGAAGCACTGATACATACTATAACATGGACATACTTTGAAAACATGCTCAGTGAAAGAAACCAGCCACAAAAGACCGCATAGTATAATATTCCTTTTATATGAAATGTCCAGAAAAGGCAAATCCATAGAGACAGAAAGTAGATTAGTAGCTAGCTGCTCAGGGCTGGGGAAGAAGGAACAGGGAGGGACTGCTAATGGCTAGGGGGGTTCTTTTGAAAACAAAAAAAAATGCTTCTTTTAATAAAATACTATTTTATTTTATTTTTTTAAAAGATTTTATTTCAGAGAGAGCACATGAGTGAGCGCAAGCATGAGTAGGGTGAGGGGGAGAGGGAGAAGCAGGCTCCCCACTAAGCAGGGAGCTCAAGTGGGACTCAATCCCAGTACCCTGGGATCATGACCCAAACTGAAGACAGCCGCTCAACCTGAGAAGGGAAGTCTGTGTCCTAAGGCGGCTGACCAATCCAGCAGGGAAATCCCAGTCCCCGCCCCAGGGCCATTTTGGGTTTTCCCCTTCTGCCCCACCCCCCGGAGGCCGCAAGCGTGGCACAAATAGGGAAGTAAAAGTGCATAAACTACCCGCTTTGTTTGTGCTCAGGGCTCAGACCTTGGGAGATTACTCTGAGCCTGCTGGCGTTAAATAAACCTCCAATCCTCCAATGTCTCTGAGTGCCACTTGGTTCTTTAGCCAGGATCCAGTCCAGGTTCCATAACAAACCAACTGCGCCACACAGGTGCCCTAAAAATATTAGTTTGAAATTAGGGTGTCTGGGTGGCTCACTTGGTTAAGTGGGCACCTCTTGGTTTAGGCTCAGTTCATGATCTTAAGATCTTAAGATCTGGGATGGAGACCTATGTTGGGCTCTGCACTCAGCAAGGAATCTGCTTGAGGTTCTCTTCCTCTCCCTCGGCCCCTCCTCCTGCTCACGCTCTCTCTCTTTCTAAAGTGAATACGTAAATCTTTTTTTTTTTTTAAGATTTTATTTATTTATTTGACAGAGAGATCACAAGTAGGCAGAGAGGCAGGCAGAGAAAGGGGAGGAAGCAGGGTTCCCCCCGCCCCCCCAAGCAGAGAGCCGGATGCGGGGCTCCATCCCAGGACCCTGAGACCATTACCCGAGCCCAAGGCAGAGGCTTTAACCCACTGAGCCACCCAGGCGCCCCTGAATACGTAAATCTTTAAAAAAAATGTTTTAAAATTAGATAGTGGTGATGGTTGCACAATTTTATAAATATGCTAAAATCCATTGAATTGTAAACTTTGAAAGTGTGAATTTTATGGTATAGGAATTTTTCTTAACGAAACTGTTATATTAAAAAACAACACAAGAACAAAACCCCAAACTTTGTTTATACTTATTCATTGAGCTAACAGGTGAAGTGAATTTCTAGAGAGACATAGAAGTCTTCCCTTTCTGTTTGGGAAAATTCTCTGTCTGGCTTCTCTATTAATTTACTCATCCTGTTATTCTGATGTCTGTCAAGTTTTCCACTGAAATACTGTATATTCCTTCCCAGGCATTGCTGTCCTGATATAGGTTTAAAAAAAAAAATCTGTGGAAACTTTTCCACTTTAAACAGGTAAAAGCAAAGTTTCTTTGGTTGGAAATGTGGGAGACCTGGTATGTTAAACATAATACGTATAGTCTGATTCTGTTACACAATGGGTAGTAAAGCAAGCCCTTTAGCTGGGACTTTTTCTAAATAAGGAGAAATCTTATTAGACCATAAACTAGTAACTTTCTCTATCTAAAACCATTAGTGGACTTAAAATAAATAAGCAGGTCCTGCTCTGTAGCAAAATGATAAATAAATATAATATAAAGAAAACATCTTTTTTTTTAAAAAGATTTTTATTTATTTATTTGACAGAGAGAGACACAGTGAGAGAGAAAACACAGGCAGGAGTAGGAAGGGGGCTTCCTCTGAGCAGGGAGCCCGATACGGGGCTTGATCCCAGGACCTTGGGATCATGACCTGAGCTGAAGGCAGCTGTTTAACGACTGAGCTACCCAGGAGCCCCTAAAGAACACATTTTTTTAGAATGATCTGGGGAGCACTCCCATAAGATAGGTAGATATAGGTTGCTGTGGAGAACGTCTAAAACACTCACAAATATACATTTCCTATTTTCAAAGAGCTTATATCTTCTTGGGAAGAGCTTATACCTTTCTTCTGTAAAGCAGATAAGCCAGATACACAGGGAAGGTCGTGGTGGTATTAGCCGATGAGAAAGGGTTTATAAACAGAACGTGTGACCTGAAGCCTTCCCACCATGGGAGCAAGGCCACACCACAGGGTTGAGGTCTTTTAGTGCTGCACGTGGTAGTCTGCCATCTTTCCCTCAGATCCTCAGCTGAGGGAGACAAAGCCCGGCCTCCAGCAAGGCTCCAGAAGATACAGAGGTGGAATGTAATTACATACGCCAGCTCTTTCCACACAAGCCCAGCAGGCTGAACTTCATTGTTTCCTTTCTTCAGCCCAGGCACTAAGACATGGTTGCTCACAAATGCGCCTGAACTTTATAACCTCTTTTCTCTCCTGACTGAAAAAGGCATGAGTTCTTTCCCTCATCCCCTTTCTGAGGTGCCTATTACACTCCCTTCTACCCAAGACCAGCATACTCCCCGAAGAACTTACATCTTATCTAACTTTCCTGCTTGAGACTGTCAGCTGTTTTATACATTATTAAAGAATTGTGCAATCCTAAGCAAAGAGGTGGGAGGCAGGGAGGGTGAGAAACAAGGATTCTGTTCTCTTCTCAGGGTCTGGCCTCCCTGGAGGGCTGGGGGCTCTGTAACAGAGCAGATCATCAGTATTGCTGCAGCAACTTTCACTTTAGGACAGCAGTTTCCAGAATGTGGTCAGAGAACCCCCCGGGGCCCCCAAGATCTTCCCTTTTCCCACTATATGTCTGTATGAGACCGAATTTCAACTAAAACATATCACAACAGATTGAATGCAGAGACAGATAGGAGAATCCAGCTGCCTCCTATTAAGCCAGACATAGGCAATTTGCCAAAAAAGTAGATACCCTTCCTCTCAGTGATTTTTGTTTTGGTAAAGATAGCTGTTCTTTTTTTTTAATTTTAAAAATTTTTAAAAAGATTTTATTTATTTATTTGACAGAGAGAGATCACAAGTAGGCAGGCAGAGGGAGAGGGGGAAGCAGGCTCCCTACTGAGCAGAGAGCCTGATATGGGGCCTGAGCCGAAGGCAGAGGCTTAACCCACTGAGCCACGCAGGTGCCCCTATTTTAATTTTTTTAAAAATTTTTTATTATTTATTTTAAAAGATTTTATTTATTTTATTTGAGAGAGTGCATGCAGGGGGCGGGGGCTGAGGGGAGAGGAGAGAGAGACTCTCAAGCAGACTTCCTGCTCAGCACAGAGCCTAACGCAGAGCTCAGTCCTATAACCCTGAAATCCTGACTTGAGCTGAAATCAAGAGTCAGTGGCTCAACTGAGCCACCGAGATGCCCTCACCCCGCCTTTCTTTTCATTTTTAAGTAATCTCTACATCCAAGATCGGGCTTGAACTTAAAACCTGGAGATCAAGAGTTGCATGCCCCACTGACTGGGCCAGCCAGGGGCCCCAAAGATAGCTATGTCTTTTTAAAAAAATTAATTAATTAATTAATTAATTAAAATTTGACGCAGAGAGAGGGAGCACACGCACAAGCAGGGGGAATGTCAGGCAGGGGGAGAGGGAGAAGCAGTCTTTACACTGAACAAGAGGCCCCACACGGGGCTCCATCCAAGGACCCGGAGATCATGACCCAAGCCAAAGGTAGATGCCTAACTGACTGAGCCACCTGGGT
Organism: Martes martes; assembly: GCF_963455335.1. Classification (NCBI taxonomy): domain Eukaryota; kingdom Metazoa; phylum Chordata; class Mammalia; order Carnivora; family Mustelidae; genus Martes; species Martes martes. Next base: position 41,396,865 of record NC_137893.1, read on the forward strand.
GCCCTGATAGCTATGTTTTATTTTTATTTTTATTTTTTTATTATTTACTTGACAGAAAGAGTGGGAGAGAGAGCACAAGTAGTCAGAGTGGCAGGCAGAGGGAGAGGGAGAAGCAGGCTCTCCATTGAACCGAGAGCCTGATGTGGGGCTTGATCCCAGAACCTTGGGATCATGACCTGAGCCAAAGGCAGATGCTCAACCGATTGAGCCACCCAGGTGCCCTGATAGCTATGTTTTAAATGAAAATGCTATTTATGCTAACATGTAATGTATTTTTGTGGTTAATTTTTTTTAAAGATTTTATTTATTTATTTGATAGAGAGTGCAAGAGATACAAGCAGGCAGAGCAGCAGAGGGAAAGGGAGAAGCAGGCTCCCCACTGAGCAGGGAGCCTGATGTGGGCTCGATCCCAGGACCCTGGGATCATGACCAAAGCTAAAGGCAGTTGCTTAACCAACTGAGCCACCCAGGTGCCCCTTTGTGGTTAATGTTAAACAAATTAATATTTTAAAAGTTTTATTTCAATTTTCATATAATGAATATTGATATAACCCATGTAAAGAGAGCTTCTGGGAGACATTAACAATTTTTTTAATTGTAAAGGGGTTCTGAGATTCAAAAGTTTGAGAACTGCTTTTTTAGGGCTACTCTTGGCCCCCATTTCTTCTCAGTCTTGCTCTTCCTGAGAGACCTCCCCAAGCCCCACTGCTTCATCTACCACCTCTGAGCTGGTACATGCTCTGGGCACCATGTGAGCTCCCATGGGCAAAGGGGCCAGGGAAGCAAGGTCACCTCTGACAGCTGACACAACAGATGTGATCAATCCTTCACTCATTCCACAAATACTTATCGAAGTATTTCGATAAATATTTATCGAATATATATTTGATATATATTGCCTACTATGTGGCATGTGCCACATAGTATTCAGACGATGGGGTTACAACAGTAAGCAAAGCAGAAAATTCCTGAACATTTTACTGGGATATATAAGGAGAGTATAAAAGAGTATAATGAGAAAGAAAACCATATGTAGAAGTAACACTAGAAATTACCGGTAAGAGCTTGACTTTATAAAGTATTTGGGGTAATCCCAAATTTCAGGTTCTTTTCCCACAGGGTTACCAAAGGCGATATTCAGACAACAGACCATGATAAAGGGAAATAATGTGATAAAGGGTGTGAGTGTGGGTGTATGTGCGTGTTTTCCTCTATCCTGTAAATTATGTTTCCAAGTAGCCATTCTGCCAATAGGCCTCTGGGAAGTAGGTGTTGACACATTCCATCTTGGTAAGGAGGTAGATATGATGCAAGAAAAGTTCGTGCCCGCCATGGGAGTTGGGGAAGGAGAAGAACCAGGAAAGCAGACCTTATGATTGGCAGCTCAGATACAAGACAAAACTAGCAACCTTGCAGTACAAGCTGGTGATGATCCAGAGAAGAACGTGGGCTCTGAGAAATCATGAGGTCATCTAAGCACTGCCTTCCACATACCTTCTGGAGGAAGAAAAGAAAAAGGAGAGAAACAGCTCTAATAGGGATCCCATTACCTGGGATGGGACCATGTTAAGTTAGAAGAGTGAAAGACTTTGTTTTATAGCGTATGAAACCCTGAGGCAGGGAACTGTGGTAAGAACGACTCAGTCAGACCCTTCCTTCTCCTTAACCCTGAACCCAGCTATTATTACAAATTGGTCACATGGAAGACAGTAAGTTGAAGAGAAGAGATACCAGAGGGAAAAGAGAACAGGATAGACAGGTCTCTTCTCCAGAATGGATTGGTTCCCACCTTCTTTGCCACATAGGTCATCCAGAAGGGAAAAGCACAGAGATCTCTCCTTACGCACTTACAACATTAATACAAGAAAGAGAGGCTGAGGTGCCTGGCTGGCTCAGTCAGTGGAGCTTGGGCATCTTGATCTTGGGTTGGGAGTTCAGACCCCGCATTGGGTGAACAGATTACTTAAAATTAAAAAATCTTTTAAAAGAGAAAAGAGAGGGGTGCCTGGCTGGCTAAGTCATTGTGCCTTCAACTCAGGTCACGATCTCAGGGCCCTGGGATGGAGCCCAGTGTGTTGGGCTCCCTGCTCAGTGGGGAATCTGCTTCTTTCTCTCCCCCTGCCTCTATACCTCACTCGTGCTGTTTCTCTCAAATAAATAAGGTCTTAGAAAAAAGAGACAGAGAGAGAGAGAGATCTAGAGAGGAAAACAATGGTGAGGGGAGCAGGGGCAGTTTCTTCAATCCTGGAAAAGTTCCAGCGTTCTGACAAGATAAGGAAGAAAAAGAGCCCCAATCTCATATGGCCCAATGACAGTCCGGAAATGACCCATCAGTATATTGCAAACCAGTTTCTAATGAACCATGCTGTTACTCTTGTAGCCAGAACACAGGCATGCAGGATCACCTGGCTCTGGGGGTTCCACACAGACCAGGTTCCGCCACTCATTGCTGACAAAATCCAAAGACAGAGAAATGAGTGGTAATGAAACAAGAAAAGAATTTCAGCAAGGTTGACAGTGGAAAGAGAGCCACGTAGTGTCTGAGACCATCTCTGGTTGGTTTATATGAAGTTTATATGAGGAAAATGGGGGACAAAGGTGGGTGGGTGCACGTGGGGAAGCCTGGAAGGTGAGTTAGACCATTGCCAAGGGCAGGGGCTTGCTGCCTCTGGGCAGTTCTTATTGCTTGAGGGGATAGTTTCAGTTCCCATCAGAGCCTGCTCTGCCCCCGAGGTCTTTCACCTGAGGTAAGAGACGAGTTGGAAAGAACTTAATCACTTAGAAAGTACGGAGGTCAAAATGGAGGCATAGTTGAAGTCCTTTTTCACTCTGCCAAACTCCCCTACCTTTCCTAGTCGGATTTGGTTAACGTAGGTAATCGTTCTTATATCCTGCAGTTCTGTGTCCTTTCCTGCCTGGAGATATTAGGTGAAATTACTTGTCCAGAAGGATTATGCATATAGAAATGATTCATTCATCCAGCTAATATTTATTGAGCTTGAGGGTTTTGCTCAGTTATGAGTCCTGAAATCGCTTCTGTGATCCAGTCTCCTGAGATGTGGTATGCAGTGAAATGGATCCAGCTAAGAGGAGGAGGGCTGATTGAAAAGTCAGGAGGTAGAAGATGAACGGGAGAAATGAGACCAACGTTCCAAAGCCCTAAAGAAGCTAAAGTTCCTGGTTGAGAGAAAGGGACCGTCTTGTGCACACAAAATAGGTTCAGTGTTGACCATTTCCTTCTCTGGATGTGATTTCTCCTTGACTTTGCGGTGCTGAGATGCAATCTTGTTCCACGGGTAGTTTATGCCTTTTTAAAAAATGTATTCTTGATTGACAGTTTCAATGTTCCCATACTCTTTCTAGCAATTTGAATCACCTTCCTTCAACTTACTTTGAGGTGCCTACACAAAACGACCCAAATGTCAGGGCTGTTAAGAGACAAACAGGCATATGAAAAAATTTTAAGAGTTTATTTGAACAAAAATCAGTGGGAATCAGGGAGTGCCAAAGCAGAAGTGGTTATCCTAACCACTTGGCCAGCAGAAGCTAGGGGAAAGACTTAAAAAAAAAAAAAAAAAAAAGGTAGACACAAAGCAAAGAAATGATTTGGTTGGCTGTAGCTTAAGCCTTTGCCTCATTCAGAAGAATCTCATTGGCTGTTTGTGATTGGCTGTCCTTAGGCCTGATTTCTCAGCATTCAGGAATTCACAGTGTTTGGTTTCCTTGAGCTCTAAGACATCAGAACCACCTGGGTCTACTGGCCTCCTTGTTTAACTTAACACAGCACAGAACAATGGCTGTCTGTTCAGTTAACTCTAGCGCAGAGTTAGCTTATCCACAGCAAAATTTAAATCACAGATCTACCATAGATTCAATGCACTTTCCTCCAGCGTTAATGTGTTTTCGGGGAATATTATCCTAAATGAAATGTAATTAGTATGAAAAACCTGTTCTCTGAAAACATACCAGATTATGCCTAATTTTTAGATCATTTACGAGGCAGGTGATAAATAGAAAAGGCCCTGATATTAGACCATCTAAGTGAATTCCCAGCAACTGAATTTACTAGCTCTGTGACTTTAAAAGGGTTATTTGATGCCTGTCTGCTTCATTTTTCTTGTATGCAAAATGGAAGTAATAATAAATAGCTTCTTTTCCAGAGTTGAGAGAGTAAATGAGCCAGTTACTGTCCAGTAGATGATAAATGATAGGCAATAAATATCAGTTTCATCATTATTAGTTTTTAAGTTTCTTTCCTGTTCTCTTCCACCTATATAGTTAAGGCCATTTTCTTCTTCTTCTTTTTTTTTCTTTTTAAAAGGTACCCCTTCTGATTACAGAACTAATATGTATTAGTAAAAGATTCAGAGAACACATAAAAAGATAAAAAGAAATTAGAAATTACCCATTAATCCCAGGCCCAAGAGATGTAACAACTTTGAAAATGACTCTCAAGAAATCTATTTACTAGCATTTCTAAGAAGTGTCTGAAATTCCCGTTACAGATCTTCCTCAACTTACAATGGTTTGTGTCCCAATAAACCCCTCATAAACTGGCAATATCATAAGTGGAAAAAGCACTGAATACACCTAACCTACGGAACATCATAGCTTCATCCAGCCTTCCTTAAATTTGCCCAGAACACTCACTAGCCTACAATTGGGCAAAATCATCTAACACAAAGCATGTTTTATCAAACGTGTTGAAGACCTGTGTAATTCATTGAATCCTGTACTGAATGTAAAAGTGGAATGGTTGTGGGATGCCTGAGTGACTCAGTCAGTTAAGCGTCTGCCTTCAGCTCAGGTCATGATTTCAGGGTCCTGGGATCGAGTCCCACATCCAGCTCCTTGCTCAGCAGGGAGCCTGCTTCTCCCTCTGCCCCTCCCTCTGCTTGTGCTTTTTTTCTCTCTCTTTCTCTGACAAATAAATGAAATTTTAAAAAACAAAAACCAAAAAACAAAACCCTGGAATGGTTGGATGGATACAGAAGGGTTTAAGCATGTGGGCTGTTCACTCTGTGATCCCGTGGCTGGTTGGGAGCTGTGGTTGCCTCTGTTCACCATCTCGACAGAGGCTTGTACTACCATACACATCGCTGGCCCGGGAAAAGATCCAAATTCAAAATTCAAAATACAGTTTCTACTAAATATATATCACTTTCGTACCACCATGAAGTTCAAAAATTTAAGTCGAACTATCACAAATCTGGAATCATAAGTATTCAGTGTTATGAGAAGAAAAACCTCATTTGTACCAAGGTGCTGTTTGTCTACCCTATGCTGCTTCCGTATGAATTTGAACATGAGGAGACACATTTTTAGTCACCATGTGTTACTTTCTTTGCCAAGAGAAATCAAACAATGAATTAATCCTCAGTGTTCATTCTTTTCTCCTGAAACCTCAGAGGAATCTCTCACGATACTCTCCCCATCTCCATGCCTTAGTGTCCTCATTTGGGGAGCAGGGGTAGCCAGAACCTGACACAGTCCTGGTCCATGTTCTCCACCGACGGCCGCTAAAGCCCGGACAAACATGTGACGTGCTGCAGGTCCCCCAGTGGGGCTGGAACAAGAAGCTGGATCACTCGGTGTCCAGGCCAGTGCACATCCCTGCGCGTGGCACCGCCGTGCAAGGCTGTTCTCCGTCTGCCCTTAGCTTGCCTGATTTCCCATCTCTAAAGCCGCCCTGTCTGGGAGGGTGGCTTCAAGGAGGGCCAAGATGCATGGTGAAAGGATTTTGGACAAGGAAGACAGAGGTTCTGAAGCAGCAGGAAGAAGAGGTTTAGTATTTTTGCTCATAAGTATACATTCTGGAACAAAAGTATACACTTGTACTCAAAAGTATGCGGAATTAAAACAATGTTTTTTAGGGGCGCCTGGCTGGCTCAGTCGGCAGAGCCTGCGACTCTTGATCTCTGGGTTGTAAATTCAAGGGCCACATGGGGTATAGAGCTTACCTAAAAACCTTAAAAATAAAATCTTTAAGCAGTGCTGTTTAGCTCTCTCTTTTTGATGAAAACCCTCTTCCCAATTTGGAACAGTTTCCCTCCTGGGTCTGTGTGGGAAAAGCCTTTTTTTTTTTTTTTAAAGGATTTTATTTATTTATTTGAGAGAGAGAGAGAACAAGCAGGGGAGTGGCAGAGCGAGACGGAGAAGCAGGCTCCCCAGAAGCCCAGCGCAGGGCTGGATCCCAAGATCCCAGGATGATGACCTGAGCCCAAGGCAGAAGCTTCACTGACTGAGCCACCTAGATGCATGGCTGGTCTTTAAAAATAAAGCAAAGTTTCTAAACCCTGAGAAAGGAGAAGGGTGATTTTAGAAGGTAGAGGTTGGGGCTGATGGGCTACTCCTTCTCAGAAAAGGCAGGGGAAAGGGCCCAGAAGCTGAGGAAGGAGCCAACACTCAAGGACTTTTACTAGAAAACACAGGGTTACAAAGTAATAGGGCAAAATGTAAGAGAACCACAGAAACTGGTATACAAGTTGTCCAGATTAATACCAGGGTGGTGTGTGTACTTAGCTGGCTTGGTTAAGATGTCTTAAAAGAAGCCCTACCTTGTTTGGTTTTCTTTTGAGGGAAAAACTTCTACAAGGTCATCTTATCTGAAAATGTTACAAAGTGTCTGTTTACTTTCTCTAAAATGAATATCAAAAGCCTAGATTGCAGAGGTATACCATTTTAGAAAGATTTTAGGCATTTCAATAAAAATAATGATAAAAGTGAAATGTTCAGGATCACATAAAATTAAATGAGGGGTGCCTGGATGGCTCAGATTGTTGAGCATCTGCTTTCCACTGGGGTAGTGATCTCTGGGTCCTGGGATCGAGCCCAGTGTTGGGCTCCTGGTTCGGTGGGGTGGAGGAGGGGCTGGTGGTGTCTGCTTCTCCCTCTCCCCCTGCTTGTGCTTTCTCTTTCTCTCTCAAATGAATAAATAAAATCTTAAGGAAAAAAAAAAATTAAACGAGACATTTCCTTTATTACTTCTATTTGGTTTATTATTTATTTATTATTATTATTTCTGGGGCAAAAAGTTGTTTTTATTAAAGCCTGGGGATAGGACAGGACCCATGGGTAGGAAGAGCTGCAGTATTTGGTCTTTTTACATTGAGGCCTATCTTTTTTTTTAAGGTTTTATTTATTTATTTGAGAGAGAGAGAGAGTGAGAAGGGGGAGGGTTGGAGGGAGAAGCAGAATACCGCTGAGCAGGGAGCCCGACATGGGACCCATCCCGTGACTCCAGGATCATGACCTGAGCCGAAGGCAGCCGCTTAACCAACTGAGCCACCAGGTGCCCAAGGCCTGTCTTTTTATTTTATTTTAGCTTTTTAAAAAAATATTTTATTTATTTATTTGACAGACAGAGATCACAAATAGGCAGAGAGGCAGGCAGAGAGAGAGAGGAGGAAGCAGGCTCCTTGCTAAGCAGAGAGCCTGATGCGGGGCTTGATCCCAGGACCCTGGGATCACGACCTGAGCCTAAGGCAGAGGTCCCAACCCACTGAGCCACCCAGGCGCCCTGAGGCCTATCTTTTTAAAGAAAAGGTGACAATTACTTTAGCATGCTTGTATTTGGGTTAATCAAAATTAAGTAAATGTCGGGGTACCTGGGTCGTTCAGTCAGTTCAGCATCTGTCTTCAGCTCAGGTCATGATCCCAGGGTCCTGGGATCAACCCCTGCATCAGGCTCCCTGCTTGGCAGGGAGTCTGCTTGCCCCTTGCCCCATTCTCATTCTCTCCATCTCAAGTAAATAAATAAAATCTTTAAAAAAAATTAAGTGAGATCAAACATGCAGAGTTCAGGGTGCCTGGCTACCTGTGGATCTTGGTTTTGGGGTCATGAGTTCAAGCCCTACCTTGGGCCTAGAGCTAACTTAAAAAAAAAATTAAAAAACAAAACAAAACAATAACCCTGCAAAGTGCTTGTCTCATAGTAGGGCTTTAATACATATTTGTTTCTTTCCCATTTTTAAAAACATGCATCATTAAACATGATAACATATTAAAACATTTAAGTTGATTTTGCACGTAGTTCTGAATTATTAATCTATACCACATTTTATAAGGAAGGAGTTAACAATTCTCTTTAGGCAGATGGGAAAGCTGACAGGCAGAGAGGCTAACTATTTGCCCAAGGCCTCTCATTAGTGCTGCTGGATTCTGAGTCTGTCCGATCCATTTTGACCCACCATCATCAGGCTTTTCTGCCCACCCACCACTTCTTTAATGACGTCCCCATTGCCAAGTCCAATGATCAGCTTTCAGTCCTCAGTCACATTTGACACGATTACTTTTTTTTCTTTTACTTACTTTTTTTTTTTCTTTAAAGATTTTATTTTGGGGACACCTGAGTAGCTCAGTCAGTTAAGCAACTGCCTTTGGCTCAGGTCATGATCCCAGGGTCCTGGGATACAGCCCCATGTTGGGCTCCCTGCTCAGCTGGCCTGCTTCTCCCTCTCCCTCAGTCTTTCCTCCCACCTGTGGTCTTTTCTCTCTCTCTCTCTCTCTCTCTTTCTCAAGTAAATAAAAATCTTTTTAAAAAAGTTAAAAAGAGATAAATAAAAATTTTAAAAAAATTTTATTTTTAAGTAATCTCTACACCTAAATGGGGCTCAAACTCACAAGCCCAAGATCAAGAGCCACATGCTCTATGGACTGAGCCTGCCAGGTTCCCTTCACTTCCTCTCACTAGAAACACTCCTTCCCTCCCTCATTTGGTTCGAGCACCCCACTCTGTCCTACTGCTCTTGCAACCCTCTCTGTCTCTTTTGTCTAGCCCTCCTCATTTTCCTTAGCGTGTCAGGGTCCAGTCCTTGGGTTTCTCTGTCTATATCCCATTCCCTGGCTGGTCTTGATTTAAACACCATCTTCCCCAAAACTGTTCCTCCAAATGTTCCCCATCTTGGTCAATGACATGGTCCAGGACCTCAGGGCCAAACCTTGGATAATCATTTGATCTTTCCCCCTCTTATTTTGCATCTATTTCATCAGCAACTCCAATCTATGTTACATACATATTGAAATCTAATTGTTTTTTCCACCTTCATTGCTAGCCTCCCAAGTGGTCTCCCTTTGCCAGGGTCTCACCCTTCCACAGTCCATTCTCCACACAGCACCGAAGTGGTCCTTCACAGTGTGAATCAGGGGACCTTGGCTGGCTCAGTCCGTACAGCCTGTGACTCTTTATCTCGGGGTTATGAATTTGAGCCCCACGTTGGGTGTAGAGATGATCTAAAAAGAAAATATTTTTAAAAAATGTGAATCTGATCCTGTTACTGCCCTCCAATGGCTTCCCATATTGTCACAGAAACATCCAGAGTCCTTACTGTGGCCTCTGGCTGCCTGTCTCACCACTTGTACCCTCTTCTGCTCTCTCCCTGCACATGGGCTCTGCTTTTCCTTGGTCATGCCAAGCCGGCCTGGCCTCAGGAGCTCTGTACTTGTTGGATTCTCTGCCTGAAATTCTTTCCCTCAGACCTCTGCAGGCCTCTCTCTTGACGTTATTCAAGGCTTTTGTCAAGTGCTGCTCAGTAAGAATTTTCCTCACGTGTCATCTAAACTGACACTCTTGATGAAGTTCTAGAACATAGGTGAGATTTGGTGGGGTGGAGTCAGGAGCTGACGACCAAGAAAGAATTCTTGAGACATCTTCGGTGCGCAATGGTGGTTTCTTAAAGCACCAGGACAGGACCCGTGGGCAGAAAGAGCTGCTGCCCCGGGGACTGTGAGGAGTGGCAGGTTGTGTACTACGGGGTTGGTGAGGTTAGGAAAAGGGAGGTTTCACTAGAACTTTCATAGGCTAAAGAGGACCTACAGGGTACTGGATGCCTTGAGGCCCTGCCATTGTCAAGGTCATTTTTCCCTCTCGCAAGATACGAACATTAAGATAGGTGGGAGATTCCTAAAGAATGTCACATATGTCCCACCCAGGAGTGGGGGTGGGGGAAGGTTGCAGGGTGTCAGCTTTTGTCCTTAGCCAGCCTTCTGTTCCCTCATCACTCTCACTACTCTGTATTCCTTTAACTGAGGTATTTTCTTTTTCTTTTTTTAAAAGAAATTTTATTTATTTATTTGACAGAAAGAGAGCGAGAGCAAGAGTGCAAGCAGGGAAAGCTGCAGGCAGAGTGGGAAGCCCACCATGGGACTCGATCCCGGACCCTGGGATCATGACCTGAGCGGAAGGCAGCAGCTTAACGGACTGAGCCACCCAGGCGCTCTAACTGATGTATTTTCTTTCCCTCCCTTATCACTACTGACCATTATATATTATGTTCACTTGTATGTTGTTTTTCTCTGACACTAAAATGCCCGCTGCATGAGGGCAGGGAATATGTCATTTTTTTGTTCACTGTTAGGTCATCAGTGTCTAAAATAGGAACAGAGTAGCTATTCAATAAATATTTATTCAGTCCATTAATTCATTCAATAAATATTGCTCTGATGGGACTTATGTTTCAGCGAAGAAAGAGGTACCATGAAAAATAAGCAAATAAATAAGTAGTGTGCCAGATGGAGATCCATGGAGATGAGGAGTAGAAAGTACAAAGGGGCAGAGTTTTGGGGTTTGACTTTTGCTATTTTGAATAGGGTGGTAAAAAAAAAAGCCTTACGGAAAGGCAACATTTGAGTTGAGAGCTCAAGGAAGCAAGGGAGCAACTCGTGGATATCTGGGAGAAGAAAGGTCCAAATGAAAGAAACAGAAAATGCAAAGGCCTTGAAACAGTGGTGAGTATGGTTTCTTTGAAAAACAGCAAGGAAGCCAGTGCGGCTTGAACAAAGTGTGTAAGGAGCAGAGCAGTAGAAGATAAGGTCAAAGAGATAAGGGGGATGAGATTGTACAGTCTTGAAGTTCATGTAGAGACTTTGAGATAGGAAACCAGTGCAGTGTTGGAATGTTTTAAGCTGAAGAGGGACATTATATGACTTACATTTAAAAAGAATCTCTCTGTTGCTCTGTTAAGACGAGATTATAGAGAGGCTAGGGTGCGAGCAAGATCAGTTCGGAGGCGGTGGCTGGAGTGCAGGCAAGAGGTGATGGGATTCTGTCCTATGGTGATAATGATAATGGTGGTGAGAAGTGGTGGACCTCTGGTGTATGTTGAGGCCAAAGCTAGGAGAGTTGGGGGCACCTGGGTGGCCCAGTCAGTTGAATGTCCGACTCTTGATTTTTGGCTCAGGTCGTGATCTCAGGGTTGTGAGAACAAGCCCCACATTGGGCTCTGCACTGGGCATGGAACCTGCTTAAGATTCTCTCCCTCCCCCTCTGTCCCTTCCCCTGCTCCCTCCTTTCTTTCTCTCTCTCTAAAAAAAAAAAAAGAAAAGAAAAAAATAACAGAATGTCAATAGCTTAAATATAGAAGCTGAGCGATAGAGGAGAATCAAGGTGAGACCAAAAGTTTTGGCTGAGTAGCTGATAAACCATTTGCTGAGATGGTGAAGACTGTAGGAGGCATAGCTTTAGGGGATGGAGAATTAGGTACATGAATTCTCTTTTGTGCATATACACTTAATATGCTTAAGAATATACATTGGAGATTCAAGCAGGCAATTGAGTATATGAATCTGGCGTTCAAGGGAGGGATCTTGCAGAGATGTACATTGAGGAATCATTGGCTTAGCGATAGTATTTAAAGGTACAGGCTGCCTAAGATCTTCAGGGTCAGGAGGAACATACAGAAGAGAAAATATGCTAAGAACTAGGCCTTGAGGCACTCTGTCCATGGAGGTCAAGCAGATGAGGAGGAACTAGCCAAGGGGACAGAGAAGGAGCAGAGCCAGTGAGACAGAAGTCAGAGAGTGCTCTCTTGGAAGCAAAAGGAAGAAAGTGTTCCAAGGAGGAGGGAAAGATCAGCTGTCCAAATGCTGCTCAGGGGTCAGGTAAAATGAGGACTCAGAATGACCATTGGATTTAACAACATCGACCTTGCAGGTGACCTTGACAAAAGTAGTGGTAGCGGTGAAAACATTATTGGAGTAGATTCAAAAGAGAATGGGAGAGAGGTATTGAAGACAGTATATGTAGACAATGTTTTTAAGTTTTGTTTTCTTTTTAAGATTTTATTTATTTGTCAGAGAGACAGAGTGAGAGCACAAGCAGGTGGAGTGGCAGGCAGAGGGAGAGGCAAGATCCCTGCTGAGCAAGGAGCCTGATGGGGGGCTCCATCCCAGGACTCTGGGATCATGACCTGAGCTGAAGGCAGATGCTTAACCCACTGAGCCACCCAGGAGCCCCTTGAGTTTTATTTAAAGGGAAGCAGGGAGATAGGGAAGCAGCCAGGAGTGAGATGTGGAATTGAGAGGTAACTGCTGTCATGTATTAAGATGAGGATCTTTTAGGGGCAACTGGGTGGCTCAGTGGGTTAAAGCCTCTGCCTTCGGCTCAGATCATGATCCCAGGGTCCTGGGATCGAGCCCCACATCGGTCTGTCTGCTCATCAGGGAGCCTGCTTCCTCCTGTCTCTCTGCCTGCCTCTCTGCCTACTTGTGATCTCTGTCAAATAAATAAATAGAATCTTCCCTGCCTCTCTGCCTACTTGAGATCTCTGTCTGTCAAATAAATAAATAAAATCTTAAAAAAAAAAAGAATATATTGATGGGCTTATGGGAACGATCTAGTTGAGAGGAAAATTTGACTATTCAGGAGAGAGGGATGATTTCTGCAGCGACGTCTTGGATTGGATGAGAGCATACTGGATCTAGTATCTAAGAAGAAGATGACCTTGAACAGGGGCTAGGACAGCTTATCTGACAACACGTGGGAAGGCAGAGGATACGGTAGATGTGGTTGGTGATCAGAGCACATGGAAGACTTTCTTTCTGGTTGCTTCTCTGGGGAGAATGGGAGATAAGGTCATCCGCTGTGTGAGGTTGGAGCAGAGAAGAGAAGGTGTGAAACAGTTGTCTTGCTGAGTGGAAAAGTAAACTATTTAGGGAAATGTGATAGGATTGTTAGGCAACACTAAAGTCACCGTCCAGGCTAGCGGTCATAACTGGCTGCCAGCCACTCCACATGGGAGGTTGTTTTCCTTTAGCCATGTTCAAGCGCACACATGAGTTGCAAGGGCTAAAATCAAGGTCTTGACAGTGCAGGTTCTTTTTGGTGCAAAGGTGGACAATTATTTTTGCCATGGGTTTAGGTTTTACCAGACAAGTGTGACGAAGGGGCAGGTGTAGGTAGTAATGAATTATGGATAGAAGCTGGTTGAGGACAGACATGAGGATGTTCTAGACAGTGAGATGGTTCTAGGGTCAATGGATTGTAGAGGGAGAATTATTGAAGTCAGAGCTCAGAAGGCAGGAGGTGAGGGTTGGAGTAGAAAGCTTAAGGTGGAGATTTTGAATGCAATCCTCAAAGAGCTAACTAACTTCAGAACCACAGAGTTCAGAAACTCCTCACACCAAGTTTTAAATTGCTGAGTATGAGCAAAAGTTTTGGTATATGCTGTCGGAATAGATTGTGAAGAGAGGAGAAGAGGCAGCAATGAAGATGACTTTTGACAGAGAAAGTGGGTAAATAATCATTTCAAGCATGAAGGGAAAGCAAACTAAACAGCCAAAATCAAGGTCATAGAGATCCATGTGGAAAAGGGAAAAACCGGAAAGATATTTGTTCTCCACTTCAAGGTCACAGTAACAGGTGGGGGAATGAGGGGAATTAGAATCAGAGTTGAAAGCAAAATAGAAATACCTGACATTATTGACCCACGAAGGGACTTCCCATGAATACTATGAAGAATCATTAAAAGTAGCTGATTTTCTGGATCCCCAAGCACTCATTAGTAACTTTGGGAGTCCCTTGGTCACTGGCTACCAATGTGATGGTGTGCAGTGTAAGGAGGGGGCATAGTCCCCTTCAGGGACATCAGGTCGTAGTCAGACCATAGGCTGAGGGATGCCTGGGTGGCTCAGTCAGTTAAGCCTCTGCCTTAGGCTCAGGTCATGATCCCAGGGTCCTGGGATTGAGTCCCACATTGGGCTCCTTGCTCAGCAGGGAGCCTGCTTCTCCCTTTCCTTGCCGCTCCCCCTGCTTGTGCTCTTTCTTTCTGAGAAATAAATAAATAAAACCTTTAAAAACAACAACAACAACAACAACAACAACAACAAAACCCTAGAGGATAAGCCAGAACAATAAAACACATTATCTGGATAGATAAGCCAGAACAATAAAACACATTATCTGGATATACTGTCTCTTCAAATAGGTTTCTTTTTTTTTTTTTTTAAGACTTTATTTATTTGACACACAGAGAGAGAGAGAGAGATCACAAGTAGGCAGAGAGTCAAGCAGAGAGAGAGGGGGAAGCAGGATCCCCACTAAGCAGAGAGCCAGATGTGGGACTCTATCCCAGGACCCTGAGACCATGACCTGCGCAGAAGGCAGAGGCTTAATCCACTGAGCAACCCAGGCGCCTCCAAACAGGTTTCTGAAAGAGCAGTGTGGGAGATCTCTGGCCACTCAAGTAAAACTGGATAAAAGTTTAGTTAATAACTTAGAATACAGACCTTTTTGTGACATATCATTTATTCGTAAAAATTATCTTTTTTTTTTTAAGTCATCTGTACACTCAGCATAGGGATTGAACTCACAACTCTGAGATCAAACTGCACACTCTACCTACTGAGCCACCCAGTTGACCCTATTACATACTCTTGAAAATTATCTATTGAAAAGTTCGGTAAAAAAACTCAAAATGAATAAGCTCAAAAATGAATTCTTACTGTGGTGATGTTTGCACAACTCCGTCAATATACTAAAAGTTGTTAAATCATACACTTAAAATGGGTGAATTTCATAGACTATAAAATTACACCTCAAAGAAATTTAAAAAGGAATTCATATTTATTAAATATTGTAATGACACATTTGAAGATTCAAGTCAGGGTTGAGCTCAGAAGAGTACTCAATGTTGATTTTTTAAAATTAGTAAGTTAAGCAGCCTACCAGGGTACAGCTCTGATAAAAGGAAAACCCACAGGAAAAGAATTAGGTCACTTCTTACGTGTTTCTAGTACTAGTTAATATAAACCAGAAGTGAAATTGCAACATTGCCCAGGATAATAACTGGGGTTTGCATCAGGCTCTACAAAATTCCTTCCTTGCAACACTTCTTGGACGGTATGTACTCTTCTTCTTCCTGTTAAAGTCCAGCCCATACTGTCTGTGTACTTCTCCTTAACAGTTCTTTGCTTGTCACTTGGCTGGATGTACTTTACTGCTGGGAGTGTAACAATTGTTAATACTCAAGAAGATAGAAGACAGTAGTAAATTTTGCTGACAGGAAAAAGGCGAAGTAGGAACTGGCATGTAAATCAGCCTCCTAGTTAGTCATCGTTCTCATCAATAAAACACATACCTGGAGTGTGATGGGAGTGGCGACCTGAACACTTAGCTGGCCTGGTTTCCAAGAACTCTGGAAAGCCCTCAGGTGGGACCCAAGTGTTCTGAGGTGGGGCCGGCTGCCTCAGTGTCAGATCAGCTGTTGTTTTGTCACAATCATCCAAGGCAGTGAGCAGTCACTGAGTGACTTACAGCTTACGCCTCTGTAACTAAACTTTTCATGTTTACTGCCAAACTGAAATGCTTAAAACATGCAGCAGTGGTGGGCGAACTGAAAGTCTCCAATCAGAATGTCTCCTCTCTGAAATAATGAACAACCTGTGCCAAGTCCTGCCCGCCTGCTTTTCCTCATGTGACTCTCCCTGGTCTCTGCCTCACCCGTGGGCCTGTCCAAACCAGACCCCATGGGCCTGACAGCCTTAGCTTCTGCAGTGCCTCGCGGGAACGCCTGCTCTGAGACAGTCTCTCTTGAGTTCACGCCCTGGCTCTGCCCTGTCAACAACTGAGGAGCTTCCTTTACCTTCTCTGGAAAACGGGACAATACTTCTTAGGGTGGTGGTTTGGCAGTAGATGCTCAATAAAAATTAATATCTTTCCCAGCTATTCTAGGAGAGTAAAAATCACATCACTCTCCTCTGAATAGAATGTACTTCATAATTTGGCACTTAATTATAAACTCTCTTGTACTTCTGTTTATGATTTCATGTAGTGTTTGTCTTCTATCTTCAGTTAGCCCAAACCTACCCTGGGGAGAGAGAATAAAAGGTTTATTCTTTTCTGAAGTCCTCTTAGAATGTGTGCTGAGTGACGAGTGAGATTATGCAGGTTTTTTTTTTTTTTAAGATTTTATTTATTTATTTGACAGAGAGAGATCACAATTAGAGAGGCAGGCAGAGAGAGAGGGAAGCAGGCTCCCTGCCGAGCAGAGAGCCCGACGCGGGACTCGATCCCAGGACACTGAGATCGTGACCCGAGCCGAAGGCAGCAGCCTAACCCACTGAGCCACCCAGGCGCCCAGATTACGCAGGTTTTAAATACGTTGTGGTTGGCGGACTGTTTGGTTTGTTGACACCACCGTTTTCGGGTCCATCAGGATCAGGCCAGGTGGCTAGGATGTAGGGACACTGTGATTGGGCTATTGGACCTGAGTAACTTCCATCGTTAATGTCCAGTTTCTCAGACAGTGGAAAGCCCTCAATTATTTCATTCATCTAAGCAGAGGGTTTTCTCTTCAGTCTTAATATGTGCAAGTTCTATTACTCATCCCAATTATTGACGCCCAGTTTCTCATGACAGAAATGAGACATCCTTACCTCTGCCCTCTTTACCTCCCTCCCAATCATATTGATCCAGTCAGCAAGACCCAGTAGATTCTGATGCTTCTGTGACTCTTCAGGCTGGCCCTGCTTTCCAATCCTATCCCCAGGTTCTAGCTCTGGCTTCTACCATCTCTTCTCTGGATCTTTATAAGAACCTCACAGCAGGTCTCCTTGTTGCAAGATCCACACCTCCATAATTTACTTTCAAAATGCGGCCACAGTTCCCTTTCTCTAGCAACCATCTGATCAGAGTATTCTCCTTTCTAAAATCCCCTAGAGGGGGTTGGGGGAAAAAATCCTTCAATGGTTGACCATTAGTGACAGGGCTCTGCTCCCCACAATGGAGTCCATAATCATCAAATCCCTGTTCCCTTCCCATCTTTCTTCCAACATTCCCCCCTTAATGTCCTCATTCCCATTATAATGTGGAGGTTCTGGACTCTTCCAAGCTTCCGAACCTTTTAATATACTGTTTTCTTGTCCTGGAATGCCCTTCTCTTTCATTTCTCTTTTTATCAGTGCTTTGGAGCAAAGCTGTAGGTCAGACCCCTACACTTGAGTGCCAGCTGCTCTGCTTGCTGGTGGGGATGCTGGGCAAGTTACTTGATCTCTCAAGTTTCACTTTCCCTATCTGTAAAATGGGGGGAAAAAACAGGCATTGCCTCCAAGGGCTGGTGTGAGGACTGAAGGAGAAAGTACATGTATAGTTCTTAGGAAAGTTCTGGCACAGAGCAAAGGCCAAATAAAAGTGAGTTATTACTACCACTCAATATTGTGTCATTGTAGGTCATTGCTTTCTTGCCTTCAGCGGTAGGTTGAACAGTGGCTCCCCAAAGATGTCCACATCCCAATCCCTGGAACCTGTAAGTGATTTCACATGGTAAAGGGACTTCTCAGATGTGATGACATGACATGAGATGGGAGAGTATCCTGGATTAGCCAGGTGAGTCCAGGGCAATCACAAGATTCCTTATACGAGGAAGGTAGGGCAGTCAGAGAAAGGAGGAGAGGGTAATGTGGTAATGGAAGCAGAAATTAGGGTGATGTAGCCATGAGCCAAAGAATGCTGGCAGCCTCTAAAAGCTAGAAAAGTTAAGGAATTACCTCCAGAGTCTCCTGGAAGAACCAGCCTGTTGACCCCTTGGTTTTATTATTTTTCAGTTTTTAATTTAAATTCCAGTTAGTTAACATAAAGTGTAATATTGATTTCAGGAGTAGAATTTAGTGATTCATCACTTACATACAATACCCAGTGATCATCACACCAAGTGCCCTCCTTGATACCCATCACCCATCTAGCCCATCCCCCCACCCACCTTCATCTATCAACCCTCAGTCTGTTCTCTATCCTTAAGAGTCTTTTATGGTTAAAAAAAAAAAAAAGGAGTCTTTTATGGTTTGTTTTTCTCTCTCTCTCTTTTTTTTTTTAATCATCCTCCCTTCTTCCCATATGTTCCTCTGTTTTGTTTCTTAAATAACACCTTGATTTTTACTCTAAGGACTCATTTCTGACTTCTGACCTTGAGAAATGAAAGAGAATACATTTGTGTTGAATTAAGCCACTAAATGTGTGGTAATTTGTTTCAGTGATAATAGGAAAGGACCACAACTTCCTAGAGGTGGCTTGAACCCCATATCATTTACATATAGATATGTAATTTTTTTTTTAAAGTAACCTCTAGGTCCAATGTAGGGCCTGAGTTGGGTGACCCCGAGATAAAGAGTCACACGGTCTACCAACTGAGCCAGCCAGGTGCTCCTAGATATATAATTTTTGAAAAAAGATTTTATTTATTTATTTGACAGAGAGAGACACAGAGAGAGAGGGAACACAAGCATGGGGAGTGGGAAAGGAAGAAGCAGGCTTCCCCCTGAGCAGGGAGCCCCATGAGGTGCTCAATCCCAGGACCTGGGATCATGACCTGAGCCAAAGGCAGACGCCTATTGACTGAGTCACCCAGGCATCCCGAGATATATAATTTTTAATTCATATGCCTCCTCTAGTAGACTGCATGTTTCTTAAGGGCTGCTGCTTCTTATTAGTATTTGAAACCACCTCCTATCACATCTCTACATACTTAGCACAGTACCTGGCACATTCTCGACCTCCAATAAATATTTGATGAAGGAAAGTTTATGGTCTCAAGGGTGGTTTTTGTTTTGGTTGCATTTAGTTCATGTCGAGATGGAGGGACCAGGCATGGATTCTCGAGGAAGGTTCAGTCTTTGGCAAGCACAGTTCTGGGAGATGTGTCAGGGGAAATGATTGAAAATAGGTCTGGGGATTGTTGCAGAGAAGAGAGGTGACTGTAATTGAAGGAGTGCCTGGCCCCGGAAGACTTTATATGATGAATATTTCATGGGGTTCTGGTCTCTGCTTTTCAAAGACATAATAGCGCTAGAAAAGATCCAGCAGAGGACATTAAAAATGATCAAGGGCAGAGAGAATTATGTATGGCGCTAAAAATGAAAAAAGATCCCATTTGCTAAAGAAAAAAAAAAAAAGTGAAAGTCTGAAACTCATGAGGAATAATCATGGATTATTTCCTCAAATCCTGAAAAAAATAGAACTAGGTAACATTCCCGAAGCCTACCAGTCTTCCCAACAAAAATAAAAGAAAATAGCTTTTTATATAGCATGCATTAAGATACAGAATACATTACTCCAAGAGACTGTGCCAACTGAAAATGTAAATCTGCAGCCAGAGCTGGATTAGGGGTCAAGCCCGCCAGGCAGCTGCCCTAGGGGCCTCGAAGAGGCACAAATCATTGCTGACTACTTTAGAACATGGTGTCCGTTAACTCAGGTTTTCTACATAAAGCTCCTTACAATTTTACATTTGCAAAATGTTCCTGGCCCTATTAAAACACACAGTGCCCTTGAGTGGAATTTAAAGAGAAGAAAACCAAAAACCTCCTTACAATTCAGATTAACTAACCTCCTTTGGAATGCTTATGAATTGTACATACAAGCGGCCTTATCAACCAGACTCCTGGACTGGGAGGGGTGGATGGCCTCAGTGCTGCTTATTGGAAGCAAGTGATTTATTTTATCTATATTTTAATCTCTTTAATATACCTTAGTAGAGTTACTGGTTCCAAAAGAAAAATCACAAAAGAAACTACAGAGGAAATAAGAAACAAAGGAAAGTAGGAATTACTGTGCAGATATTTTTTTTCCAGGACATTTAAGTTTACCTTGGCCAGTGGAACTAAAAGAGCAGATTAGTCTTCAGTAAATAGTTTTTATTGATAAAATATCATTCAAGACATTTTACACTTGGAAATTTCCAACAATTATTTAAAGAATATTATTGTGAGGGGTCCCCATTCTGGGGAGTTGACTTTCTCAGTTATGTCTTAATTGTAGGTTCAGGAAAGAGTTGTAAAAACTTCTAAGTTATAAATGGCAATTTAGAAATGTGTCGAGATATTTTGGGATAATTACAGTCCTTGGGCAAGCCAGCCCACCAGGTTGGGAACACATGAGCTAGAGTGTGTGGAAGTTCTTTGGAACTTGTCACTGCTGTGCACTGTACTATCAGCCTCCGCCTGCTGATGCAGCCCTCCTACCCCCGGTGGGCTAATTATGATATCGCCATAATGTCCAGGTCCCAGAAAAGCTGTGGCCTGGACTGTTAAAGTCACCCTCCCCACCAGGCAGTCAGGAAGTGGTTTCTAGCACTAGCATGCCTGGTATCTGAGAGCCACCCAGCTCCCATCATGCCTGATTCGCCATAAGGACACATCTCCTATGCCCAGTACATGTATCTCAGAATGCAGGGTCTACAGCCTGCCCTTGACCTCGGGCTGACAGCCTGTCAAAACTGCTCCACCAACCCTTGCACCTGGTTCGAATCCTCAGCGGGACCGTTCCCCTGAAACTGGACCTGACTGGTAATACTCTTCCTTATGCTTCAGGCTCTCTTGATTTAATACCCTGTAGAGTGCCAAACAAATCAGAGAAACAGGATTCTTGGCTCCAACTCTTCTCCTCCCTTCTGCAGGCGGAGAGCCTTGCAGACTTGTGTTAGGCTTCATTATCTGGAGTTACCCCCTGGCCCTTTCAGACTGTTCTAGCCAATGACTCTGAGAGGTTCTAGCTGTTACTCTCTCTTCCCATCCTTAGCCTAGGGAGCTTCCCAGCCTGATACTCAACTGAGATTTTGCTATTTATTTATTTATTTATTCATTCATTCATTCACTCATTCACTCATTTTTGCTCTTTGCGTGCGCGCGCGCACACACACACACACACACAGACTTTTACTGAGGTAGTTTAAATAAAGGGAAACAACCATTGCCTCTCATAACTTATCCTACAGTACAATTTTCAAAAGATGAATCGTGTGGTAGAAATGTAAAATGGTATAGTTGTTTTGAAAAACACTATGTCAGTTTCTCACAATGTTAAACACAGGGTTATCATATACCCAGTGATTTCATTCCTAGGTATATACCCAAGGGAAACAAAAACATATGCCCACACAAAGACTTGTACACAAATGCTCACAGCAGCCAAAAGGTAGAAATAATCTAAAGGTCTATTAACTGATGAATGAATAAAAAAAGTGGTATATCCATATGATAAAACATTATATAAAAAGGAACATTACCATATGTATATGTATGTTCTATATATGTGATAATGTACATGTATGTTCTATATATGTGATAACATACATGAATCTTAAAAACATTACGCTAAGTGAATGAAACCAGTCACACACACTAAAAAATAAATTGTTTGGCACTACTTGTAGGAAATATCCAGGAAAAGGAAATCTATAGAGATAGAAAGCAGACATGTGATTGCTTAGTGTTGGGGTGGTGCATATTTCTTTTGGGGTGATGAAAATGTTCTAAAATTACATAGTGGTGATGGTTGCACATGGTCGCACACTTCCATGAATATATTTAAAAAACTGAATTGCACAGTTTATTTATTTATTTTTATTATTCTTTTAAGTAAGCTCAATGCCCAACATGGAGCTTGAACTCATGACCCTGAAATCAAGTGTCCCATGCTCTACCAACTGAGCTAGTCAGGTACCCCAAGATATACACGTTTTAATTTTAAAAGTACTGTCAAATTGTTGCTGAGATGGCCATAACAGTTTTTACTCTGTCTGGCAGTGAATGAGACTACCCATTTTCCTATGCCATGACATATATATGTGTGTGTGTATTTGATAGAACACTTGATAAAACAAATGTTTAAGTTTGCCAAGTGAATCGGTGTAAAGTGGATTCTTATTTCCATAATTATTAATGAAACTAAACATCTTGTCTTAGGATTGCCTTTTCATATTCTTCCTTGCTTTTTTTCTATTGGAGTGTTTGCCTTTTTATTTATTTGTTTAATTTTAGTTTCAGTAGGCTCCACATCCAGTGTGGGGTTTGAACTCATGGCCCTGACCGACTGAGCCAATCAGGCTCCCTAGTTTTTAAATTTTTGATCTTTAGCAGTTCTTTATATGTAGGTATTTAACATATCTGTATGATAATGCCTGTGTAAGTATCTATATTACATATCTATCTATATATGCAAGTATTTCCTACCTAGTCATTACTTCATGGTTTTTGCTTTTTATATTTTATTTGAAGGCTTTCTATCCTGCCAAGATGGTAAATACACGGTCTTGGTATAAGATAGGGAACTAATTTTATTCTATTTTCCAAATGACTAGACAATTGTTTCGATGCTATTTATTGCACACTCTATCTTTTCTTGTTTTGAAACACCACTTTTTTCATACATGAAATTCCCATTTCAATAGCAGTTCTTATGCTTGTATGTAGAAGTGAATCTGAAACCAGTGGACCCTGGAAGTCTGTATGAGGAGAATGAGACTAGCTTTCAGAGCAGTCTGGCAGTGGGAGTTTCCAGCAAGGAAGTCATGGGGACTTTCCAAAGCTAGTTCTGGACTTTTTAGCACTGGGCAAATAAATTGGAAGCTGAATACTCTACATCCTAATAATATTAATTAACAATTGATTATGTCACTTTGGCTCTTTCTTTCCAGAATCTATAAAACCAGGTCAACCACTTTTGTGCAGAAAGTGGTCGGGATATTTATCTTCCAGCTCCTTCCCTATAATATCCCTCAGACTGTTTATGTGCCTTCACGAAAGGTCACTGCTCCTCTCTCCTTCTGGATTCTGGTAACCTCTTTCCACTTGTCCTTTGGACCTCTGCTGCTATTAGCCCCGGGTCCTTGCAGGGTCTTTATACCTCTCTTACACCTTTGTAAATAGTTCAGTGGTGTGCTGGCAAATGGCTGGGGGAGGAGGGAAAGAGCCTTAATTTGTAGTTTTGCCAATTGCTTAATGTAAATAGTCCCATCATGGCCCATTTTATTTTTTAAAAAATTTTTAAAGATTTAGTTATTTGTTTGTGAGCGAGTGAGAGAGCCAAAGAGCACACAAGTGGGAGAGACAGAGGGGAGGGAGAGAGAATCTCAAGTTGACTTCATGCTCAGCACAGAGCTCCAGGCAGGGCTCGATCTCATGACCCTGAGATCATGACCTGAGTCTTGGCCCATTTTAAGCTATTGATGTGAACACGGAGTTGGGACGAAATGCTAAGAATCACCTTTTGCAAATAAAACGTGTAAATAAATTATTATTATTATTTTTTAAAAAATATTGTATTTATTTATTTTTGAGAGAAAGAGTACGAGCACAAGCAAGGGTGGGGTGAGGGGGAGGGGGAGAATCAGACTCCCTGCTGAGCAGGGACCCCCCCCCAACCCCCGCCATGCGGGGCTCAATCCCAGGATTCCAGGACCCTAGGACCCTGGGATCATGACCTGAGCAGAAGGTAGACGCTTAACTGACTGAGCTACCCAGGTGCCCCAATAAATTATTTTTGAATTATCCTAATTTGATTCCTACTAGGCCCAGACTGATGCTGACACCTTCCTGGAACACTGGCTGTCTCTTCACTCAGAGAGAGAAAGGAACTCTCTTTTCTCTAAGACTTGAATCTGGGAAGATGTAAGCCTACAGCTCCAGAAGCTGTCTGAAAGCAAAGCCAAGCAAGAGGAAGGCAGAGTTAAGACGTGGAGGTGGATGAATTCCTGGTGGTATCATTTGAAGCCCTGGGTACGGCCATATTTAAAGTCAAGTGTGCTCTGGCCTTTTCAGGAACGTGAACTAATACATTCTCTTTCCTTTTCTTTTTTTGTTTTGTTTTTGTTCCTTCGTTTTTGCACAGAAGTTTAGCACAGGAAAGCCCCACATTCTTCCCAATTTATGATTGTGTTCTCAGGCATTAGGCATCATTAATAGGAAAAGCAGATTGGAAAAGATTCATGGTTTACAGGTTTCCAGTGTTCAGATTTACACAGCAGGTTCTTTCAAATTACACTTATGGGAATAAATCAGTGACAATTTGGCAATCTTGCAAAGTACAGAGCCTTCCAATTCTAAAGGATTTTGCTGGTGAGTCATTAAGTTAAAAAAAGAAATCCATATCGGTAATAAATCTTTGTAGAAGTACTCTATGTTCTTTTCAAAATTGATTGTTTCTTGGTGGCTACTTCAACTAACATTATCAAAAGAATAGATTTCTGTTGTAATATAAAATGATGCTTTCTGAGAAATTGTTCCCAGTCTTATTAAAAAAAAAAATTGACATAGGAGATTTATTGCGGAGGGCATGTCCAGAAAACCAGAACTTTTAATAAATGTGTTCTATGTTATTTTCATTGCCTAATATTATAGAACACAAACTTTTGTTTGCCAGGTTGGGAATTTCTGGTTAGGGGGCTTGTGAGGAGAGGGCATGTGGAGACCTAAATGTTATGTAGCTCAGGACTTTTACTGACATCCCAAAGCTGTGGTGACTGGGGACGAATGAGGAGTCCCCAAATCCATCCTCTCTCTTAAGTGCTCCTCACACACCCTCCACGTATCTCGTGGCAAGACCAGAATTCTTCCTCTCCAACCCTTCACCTTCTCCCTTTTCCCATTTTTCATTGCTCTAATTCAGGCCTTTGGACTTTGGCAGCGAACTCCTAAGTGGTTTTCCTGTGAAGCTTCAGTTTCACCCCACCTTGCTCTGACGCTGTTGCCTGCTTCCTTAGGGCAGAAGCTGTGGGTTCATGGCTAATACCCAATCACAGCTCTCTTACCTCATTTAGGGCACTGAGGGGGGCACACTGCTCCTATGATGTAACACAAAAAGCAAACCAGCGTTATTTCTAAACCCAAACAGGTTTTTAGTCAGGGAGTTTTACAGGTTAAACTAAATGCATACTCCTCCTTCTTTCTGAGAAGGGGAGTGCCTTACTGAGGGACAATTTACAAATGCCCCGCACTGGCTGTTAATGACATCTGCTTTCTTTGAGAAGGAAATTCCATGGTCCAGTGCTGGGTTCTGAGCAGTTCAGGCCCTGCGAGGTGCTTTCCCATGGTTCCTCCAGCATAGGAACCTGACCTACTTTGGGAGATGAGGGACTGTTTCATTGGGGAAATGTTATTTCTGTTGAAACCTAAATGATGAGTATGACTTTTGGGGGGGGAAAAAAGGAGAGGGGGTCAGAAGGCAGTATGCCAGGCAAGGAAACACTTCCTGGGGAGGCCTTGGAGGTCTTACATAAGCACAAGCAGCCCAGGGCATTAAGGGAACTGAAAGTCTGAAAGTCTCATATGTTTGCTGTGCAGAGAGCAAGGGTAGGAAGGCTGCTCCCTGAGACGAGAAATGTGTTCAAGCGTGAGATCTTAGGCAGCCTTGCAGATGGTGTTGTGAATTTAGGATTCAGGTCTGGAGTTCAGAACATCAAGGAGTTACTGAGTTCAAGCTTTAAGGTCAATCACCATGGCAAAATTTATGTGCATAATTTTTTTCTGTCCTTAGGGTTTCATTATACAATTAATTGACACTACAGAATAAATTAAATTTTAATTTTCATGTCAAATTAGAAGAGTGGTTTTCTTACCCAACATTTTATTAGGAACGTTTTCAAAGAAAGAGAAAAATTGAAAGAATCACCTATATTCTACAGTTAATGTTTTATTACGTTTGCTTTGTCACATATTTACATATTTACATATTTACATCACATATTTGTCACATACGGCCATTCTTCTTGGCATTCATCAATTCATTTTTTTAAAAAGATTTCATTTATTTATTTGTCAGAGAGAGAGAGAGAGAGAGTGAGCATAAGGAGAGGGAGGGGCAGAGGGAGAAGCAGGCTCTACACCGAGCAAAGAACCCGATGTGGGACTCAGTCCCAGGACCCCAGGATCATGACCTGAGCTGAAGGCAGATGCTTAACCGACTGAGCCACCCAGGCGCCCTTGTCAATTCATCTTATCTTTTGATTTGTATCATAGTAAGTTGCGAATATCAGTAAACTTTATCCCTGAAGACATCATTATGCATATCATTAACAGGAGCTTAAGGTTTGTTTAAGTTTTCTTTTTTGCGTGGGTGGTAAAAGTCACATACAGTGAAATGCAAACATCCTAAGTATTCTAACTGATAAGTTTGATATATATATATATATATATATCATTTGGTTTATCTTCTTATATACATAAATTTGATTTATTATATATAAATTGATTAATTTATATATATAAATTTGAAGTTTCAAAAAAGATGTAACTTTTATTAAAAATTACCGTCATGCACTTTGTAAGGCTCTTACATTACACATGAAATGGTATAGTATTAACTCAAGGTAGACTGTGATGAATTAAGGATACATTTTGTAATCTTTAGCAAGCCCTTAAAAATATTAGAAAAAAGCCAGTAGAGGAGATACGCTGGAATACAAAAATTATTCTATCCAAAAGAAGACCAAAAAGGAGGAACAAAGAAGAGAGGGGACAAATAAAAAACAAATAGCAGGGGGGTAGACTTAAACCCACCTATCACACAATTATACCAAATACAAGCAGAATGAACAGTCTGATTAAAAGACAACAATTGCCAGGATGGATAAAAAGCAAGACCCAACTCTATACTGTAACAAGAGATGCATTTAAATATAAAAACACAGTTTGAAAATTAAAGAGTAAAAATCTATACCAAACTTAAGGATCAGAAAGCTAGTATTTCTACATATCAGAGAAAGCAGATTTGAAGAAAAAGAGTGTTTCCAGGGATAAAGAATGATATTGTGATGATAAAAAAAGGGCAATTGATCAAGAAGATACAAAATTCCTAAATGTGGGTATACCTAGTAACAGAACTTTAAAGTACATAAAAACTAAAGTTGACAAGAAAGAAATAGGTCAACAAACATATTTGGAGATTTTAGTACTCCTTTATCACTATGTGATAGAATAAATGACAAAATATCAATCAGGATATAGAAGATTTAAGTGACCTTCTCACTAACTTGACCTGACATATTTAGATGACGCAATAACTGTGGAGTATGTATTCTTTATTAGTGCACATTGAACATTCACCAAGATAACATCTTATGTTACTGGGCCATACATAAAACTAAGAAATAATGCCATTTACAAGAAAATAAAAATGTAAAATACTAAGGAATAAGTAAATCTAACAAAAAATGTGCAACACCTGTACAATGAAAAACTACAAAATATTATGGAAGAAATTAAATAAATAAATGGAGTGGTAAATTGATCGTGGTTGGTAAACCTCCATATTATTTTTATGTCTACCCTCTAGAAATTGATCTCTAGAGTTACAGTCATCTGGTCAAAATTCCAGGAGGATTATCTTAATAGAATTTACAAGCTGGTTGTAAACTTTATGTGAAATTGCAAAGGATGTAGAATAGCCAAAATGATCTTGAAAAAGGACAATGTTGAAGGACTTCAGTGCTTGATTTCAAGAATTACTAAGAAGCTCCACAGTCATCAAGACAGCGTAATATTGGTGTAAATAGATCAAGGGAACACAATAGAATCCAGAAATAGACTCACACATATACAATTAGTTGATTTTCAATGAAGGTGCCAGGGAAATTCAACAGGGAAAATGACAGTCATGTCAACAAATGTGATTTGAACAACGAGGTATCTATATGAAAAAATTGTCACTGTATATTATATTTGCAGTATATATTTATGACAAATTACAATTTCGAGTTTATGTTATCCATGTCCTGGGAAATAAATTATGCATGCAACTGCTCTATGAGCATTCTCAAACCTCAGGAGTCATATTTATTAAGTAAAGCTTATTAAAGGGCTGCGATTGCATTGAGGACATGAGGGCATCATTTAGAAAATAGTTTGGATCACTAAATAATACTTTATTTTCTGGAGGATATAAGAATGACCTTCTATTTTTAGAGTGGCTTTACACCCTCTTTCTACATCCATAGCAGGAGAAATTTCTAATTCTATTTATTTATATTTTACTTTTATTAAAAAAATTTTTTTTAAAGATTTTATTTATATGACTGAGAGAGAGAGAGAGAGAGAGAGAGCACGAGCAGGGGGAAAGGGAGAAGGAGAAGCAGACTCCCCGCTGAGCAGGGAGCCCCATGTGGGGCTTGATCCCTGGATCCTGGGATCATGACCTGAGCCGAAGGTGGAGGCTTAGCAGACTGAGCCATCCAGGCGCCCTCTATTTTCATTTACTACCCGTGAGAGTGTATTGGTGAGACTCCTAGCTGGTGATGGAGGGGCAGGTGCTACAACCTTGCAAAAGTGAAATCCTGTGACCAGAAAGCTATACAGCTTGAAAGAGTTGATAAATCTATTATTGATTTGTTTCTAAGGCTTCTTTCATTTTTACTTATTTATTTTTTTAGAGAGAGGGAGGGGAAGAGGGAGCGGGAGAGAGATAATCTTAAACAGAGAGAATCTTAAACATTAGGCTCCACGCCCAGCACCAAGCTGGACACAGCCTTGAACTCATGACCCAGAGATCATGACCCAAGCAGAGCTCAAGAGTTGGATGCTTCACCGCTTAACCGACTGAACCACCTAGGCACCCTTCTAAGGCATCTTTTAGATACTGGAAGAATCAAGTTCACTGTGTGTCCTTCCTGAAGATGGAGACTAGAAGAGGTTAATCAAAAAGAGAAGTTCCTGCCCTGACAAACTGAAATGTAAATGTAATTAGATTTTGAAAAGTTTTTCCTACTACATGCTGGGTTTTGAGAGGGGTTTCTCCTGGACTAAAGATCAGGCTGCTGCTCTATGTGTAATTCTAACTCCCAGATCCAGGAGGCTTTTAATTGGGTAAGGCTTGATACTCTCCAAGGAGTTCCTATATCCAAAAGGGCCTATTGATTCTAGAAGGTCGAGTTGCAGCTGGAGTAGTAGTACAGTTTCTTTCTTACCATATAATCAATAATCCAGGAAAGTCTCCCAAAATCTGGAGCAAAAATGCTCTCGCCACAGAAGAGAGCTTCTCTCTTCCATACAGGGCTGGAGACACACCCTAAACTCTCACTACTTCTTTTTTTATTGAATTTAATTTATTTTTCTGTCTATCTCTATAGTGTTTTCTTTTTTTTTAACTGACTGTGCAGGTGATGACACTTCCATTACTATAATGTTACTTGAAATGTTCAAGTTATAGGAGGGTTGATTAGATTACATTCCTATTGAGTTAAATAACAGGCCTGGGGATATACTTTTGAACACTGTCACTGCAGGTTACTTTCTAAGCCCCTGCTAATGTTACAAATCATCTCTTAGGAAGGATTCCTTTTGCAAGTGGGTCATCTCAACCATTTTGTGTTTATTCTTAGTTGGCTTTTTAGGGAGCACATAGTGAGGGCCAGGATCAGTGCATTACTTATACTATCTAATGTGATCTTCATGACATCCTCTCAAACAGAACCCTCTATTACCCCATTTTTACAATTAACTAACTTTAGGACAGAGAGTTAGACAGTGATAGAGATGGACCTCAGAGACCTGAGCCCACAGTAGCAACCTCTTATAACAAATCCACATTCCCTTACTGAGCTCAGAGGATGACATACTCCTGATCTCACCCCAGATTCTAGGCACCTTGCTGAAACTCCCTGTGTGTTTGCTATCAATTGCCTGGTCTAGGCAGAAAAACTGTCTAGGCAGGACAGGGCGAGATCATGCAAAATGAAAGAAGTTGCTGTGCCTCTGCCAATTCCTAAGATAGAGTTAGGCAGCTGTCGTCAGCTTAAGATGCACACATAGGGGCCAAGGGCAGGCTGCCCCAAAATGGGCCGTTATGGTGTGAAGATTATTTTGAGTTAAAAAGCAATAAAAATCCAACAGAGATAGGAAAATCTCTTTACCTCCCCCCTCAACTACCTAAAAAGCATTTAGTTAGAGGAACTGCTCCAAGAAGCGAGCTGTCATTGAACTAGGTGTGGTGGGCAGGAGGAACCAAGTCCTCTGCCTCCCATTGTCTTTGAGGGGCCCAACAAACATTTGTTTACTGAACATTTACTCCTTTTCATTTTCCTGTGAATGGCATTTTTTTCCTTTTGAAGTCCTAGACCTCTACTCCCTTCTCCTTAATTCAGAATGACGTACATAACCTCATTTTTGCCTGTCTTTGGAATTTCCATGTCTGAGTGGATTTCCCCCTATGGATGCTACTAAATTCGATTTTCTCCCGTTAGTCTGTCTCATGTCAATTTGGTTCTTAGTCCAGCTAGAAGGACCTTGAAGGGGACAGGATGTTCTTGCTCCCTGATACACACTAGAATAATCTGTGGATCTATAATAAACACTGATGACAGAAATTGTGATTTAATCGGTCCAGGCCTCAGCCTGGGCATCAGGATGTTTTTTTAAAAACTCCCCAGGGCATTCGAATGTGCAGCCAAGGTTGAAAACCACCTAGTTTGAATGGGAGGGAATATATATATATATATATATATATATATATATATATGACATCAAAGCCACTACAATGTACAGAACGATATATTCTGAAATGTATTTATTCCTTACCTCTTTCCACAAAGGATGTGACGTGGCTAAAAAATTATTCAATACAGAATGAATTCCACTGAGGGGCATGGAGCTCTGAGCACTTGTCAGACAGGCCACTGATGGGCTGGGACATATGAGGTCAGTGTAGAAATAATTCAGGTATGTTTTCTTTCTCTGGTTTTGGTTTGCAAGGCGGCAGTGGCAGATTTTAGGAGAAACAGTTCTTAGAAGACAGCGATTGGTGCAGGTACCGTTTCTAGGTGGGTGATTGGGCCAAAGACTGTTTCCAGGCAGCCGATTGGTCTGGAAGCTGTTTCCAGGCTGTCTAGCCAGTAGATTGCCTTGTCTCCAAGGGTTATTCAATCTGCAAAGTGATAACAGGTCTCAGAAGCTTGTGTGGAATGATAATTTTTTCCCCCATTACAGAAGCTTATTGAAGAAAATACCAGTATTTTAAGGATGACTCATAGGCATGTAGTACATTTTTTTGATCCAACTTTGCTAAGGGTTATGAATTGCTCATAAGGCAGAAGCTTCCTGAAGGATTTCTTTTTTGCAAGTTGAGGAGTGGCTGGAGCCATTCCATGAGAAATTTCCAGCTGTTAAAAGGGCAGCATTAAACTACTCAGTGCAGTTCAACTGTTGGACTATTTCCTGTCTTTTCTTTGTCTTTCTCAAGAGCAGATGAAGCTGTTCTCAGTTTACTATCAGGAGGAAAAACACAGAGGGTAAGAAATGGTGGAGCCATAAAAGTGAGAGAAATCTGAGGAAAGGGGTAAAATCACTATAATGCCACAATCCTAATAGTTAACTATTTTCATTTTTGCATATTTTAATTCTAACCTAAAGTCAATATTATTTGGCTGATAGTGATGTATATATATCAAACTTAAGGTTTAATTGTCTAATCATATATTTTGTAATTTTTAATTTAAATTCCAGTTAAGTAACATACAGTGTTACCTAATATTAGTTTCAGGTGTACAATATAGTGATTCAACACTTCTGCACAAACACGATGCTCATCGCAACAGTGCACTCCTTTTTTTTTTTTTTTAAGGATTATATTTATTTGATAGAGAGAGACATAGCAAGAGAGGGAATACAAGTAAGGGGAAAGGGAGAGGGAGAAGCAGGCCTCCTGCCAAGCAGGGAGCCCGATGCATGGCAGGATCCCAGGACCCTGGGATCATGACCTGAGCCGAAGGCAGACGCTTACCTGACTGAGCCACCCAGGTGCCCCCCCACCACCTATTTAACCCATTCCTCTGCCCACCTCCCCTCTGGTAACCACCAGTTTGTTCTCTACAGTTATGTCTCACCATATTTTAAGACAGTACTCTCAGTTTCCTTATTTTATACTGGTTTACCATGTTCCTTTGAAAGTATGATGACATAACATGATTTACGAGCAAATGTTACGTTTTTAGCTTCAGAATCAATGAATTTTTTTTAAAAGATTTTATTTATTTATTTGATAGACAAAGATCACAAGTAGGCAGAGAGGCAGGCAGAGTGAGAGGAGGAAGCAGGCTCCCTGCCAAGCAGAGAGCCCGATGTGGGGCTCGATTCCAGGACCCTGGGACCATGACCTGAGCTGAAGGCAGAGGGCTTTAACCCACTGAGCCACCCAGGCACCCCTCAATGAATATTTTTAAGTGGCACACACACATTATATTCGTTTCATATACTTATCTCACTTCAAAAATAACGACAATAATCAGCACTTATGGAGAGGACACGTTGTGGTGAGCTCTGTTCTAGGACTTGAGATATGTTTGGGAAGAAAACAGACAACATCCTCTTTTTCTCGTAGGGAAAGATAGGTGATAACAAGGTTGGATGACACAGAATGCTTCTGGGCTCCATGTGTTTTATGCGTATTAACTCGGTTCACTCTCTTAACAATCCTGTGAAGCAGATACCGTTGTCATCTCTGTTTCCTAGGAGAGGAGAGCAGTGAACCAAGAGGCTCAGTGATTTGCTGAAGGCCATCACTTGGTGACCTTAGGGCCAGGATTTGTGACCCCGTGGGCTGCATGCTTGACGGCGATGCTATTCTGCCTCAGCTCCATAATCAGCTCATTTCTACTTATTCTGCTGATGCAAGTAATCAAAAGTCTCTCTTTCTTTCTTTCTTTCTTTCTTTCTTTTTTTTTTTTTAAGATTTTACTTTTTCATTTGAGAGAAAGAGAGGGAGAGGGATAAGTAGGCTCCCCGCTGAGCAGGAAGCCCAATGCAGGGCTCCATCCCAGGACCCTGAGATCATGACCTAAGCCAAAGGCATACGCTAACTGAGCCACCCAGGCCCCCCGTCAAAAGTCTTTCTTTTCTCAAATATTTAAAATTTTTACCTCAAATATTTAATATTTCTCTACAAGGTATTGGGTAAGTATGGTTGCCAACGCTTTCCAATTACAAAACACTCACTGTGTGCTTGGTACTTCAGTTACCTGAGGAAAATAAGATGGAATTTTGGTTTGGTGTACTTGCAAAGATTTTGCTGCAGAATAAAAGGGCAGGTAGATAATATTTATAACCTCAAATTAGGAAGGGATACAGTGAAGTAGTTCCCAATCCCTTTTGCACTTTAGAATCACCTAGAGGGGTTTTAAAATATGACACCTGGCTCCCTCTTCCA
Source organism: Martes martes (assembly GCF_963455335.1). Lineage (NCBI taxonomy): Eukaryota > Metazoa > Chordata > Mammalia > Carnivora > Mustelidae > Martes > Martes martes. Next base: position 41,430,040 of record NC_137893.1, read on the forward strand.
GGGATTCTGACTCAGTTGGTCTCGAATGGGTTAAGGTATAAGTACTTAGCTAGTCTGATCATCTGACAAAGTTATAGAATATTTAAAATCCAGACACTTTAAATCATAGTCATTGTTAAAAGCATAGTTTGAATCAGATCGACCTGGATTAAATCCCATGCCTGTCACTCTCTAGCTATTGGTTAAGGGTTATGGTTTAAGTTTTTGTGTGGGAGGAAAAATTCTCCTTTGGTCTCTTAGGATCTGCAGTTGCGTCTAACAACTAAACTGACATGAGACTGGCTCACAGGAGAAGAGCAGACAGCTTTTATTAAATTTTTGCATGTGCATGAGAGCCTTCACAGAAAAACGCAGATATAAGATGTGACCAGAACAGGAAGCTTTTAGACCTTTTGGACAAAGATACCATAAATTTGTGAAAAATAACTTGATAAGGGGGTTTGGTGAGGGGCAGGAAGTTGTGGGGAAGTGGTTAGGAGATACGAGACGAGGAAACCAGGGGAAGTAAGTTTGTTTGTACAGACCGGTTTCTGTGCTGACTCCTAGTCTTCTGGTGATAAGGATGTTCTTCTCTTCTTGGTACAGGGAGGGTACTTTTCTCATGGGAAATTTTGTGGTTTTTGTTTTTTGGTAGAATAGGGTAGATCAGAAAGTCCTTCCTGTATCTGCTGTTTCTCAAATGCTTTCAGCTCAAAATAATCAATAGCCCCAAGCAGCATAATTTGGATGTCATGTCCTGAACGCCTTCATTTCTAAATCTGAGCTTCTCTTTTCTCATCTGTAAAACGGAAATAATTATTTACCTCTTAGAATTGTTTTTGTAAGAATTAAAGAGAATAGGGACACTTGGGTGGCTCAATCAGTTAAGCATCCGCTTTGGGCTCGGGTCGTGATCTCAGGGTCCTGGGATTGAGTCCCATGTTGGGCTCCCTGCTCAGTGGGGAGTCTGCTTCTCCCTCTCCCTCTGCCCCTACCCACCTTGCTTGTGCACTCGCTCTCTCTCTCTCTGACAAATAAATAAAATTTTGGAAAAAAAAATTAAAAGATAAATTAAAAAAAAAAGAATTAAAGAGAATATGTGTGAAAATAATTTTCACAGTCCTGATATCAAGTGTGCCTAATTAATGGTTACTTTTTTTTTCCTTTAAGATTTTATTTATTTGAGAAAGAGTGACAGAGAGCGACAGAGATAGCTAGAGAGAGTAGGAGCGAGGAGGATAGGGAGCCTGATGTGGGGCTCAATTCCAGGACCCTGGGATCATGACCTGAGCCAAGGGCAGATGCTTAACGGACTGAGCCGCCCAGGCGCCCCTAGTGGTTACTTTTATCCATTCATGAATTAATTCACTCAGCAAATACTTGGTGAGCAACTACCGTGTTCTACGCATTGTTCTTGGTGCTGAGGATACAGCGTTGGGTAGAACTGACAAGGGTCTTGCCCTCAAAGCGCTACTTTGGATCTTTTATTTTAGCATAAAAAAATGTGTTTAATCTCATGGTACTTCTATTATTCTACCTTATAATAGGTCATCTGAACTTGGCATCCCATCCTTCCCTGTTGTCAGAGGGCACACTCCATTGGTTGTCCCCTCTTTTCTCTCTCCACAGGCTCTTTGTCATATTCATGGGAACGTGATCATTTTCTTTTTCATATTTAAAAAAAAATCCCTGAATCAAACCCTTTGGCTTCAAGTTATCCAATAATTACTGCCTTAGCTCCTCGCTCCTTTTGCTTTACAGGCAAGTACAGGTATTGCTGGCCCTCACTGTCTCCACTCTGTCCACTTGATCACTTCTAATTCCTACTGCACATTGGGCTTCTGTCTCCATTAAAGTTACACTGTTGCATTTAGGCCTTTGCACATATGGTCTGCACTCCCCCACCACTGGCCCCAATTTGGCTCAGCTTAAATGTGCCTTCTTCTTGGAAGCTTTCTCCGACTTTTCAAGATTAGGATAGATACACTTCTCTGTGATTCTGTGGAAGGGTGCCCCCCCCCCCCCGGCCTGCCCACAATGTGGTGCTTACACTGATTTTTTCTGTATCCTATACTGGCCAAGTAAAGTCATTGAGGTCAGGACCTTGTCATGTTCATTGCCACCGTTCTCCTCCTTGGATGGTATTTGATACATAGCAAGGTGCTAAATCATGTTTTTAAATGAATGGGGGGGGGGGTTCTGGGTGACCGAGTTGGTTAAGTGTCCGACTCTTGATCTCAGGTCTTGATCTCAGGGTTGAGTTCAAGCCTTGCACTGGGCTCCATGCTTGGTGTGGGACCTACTTAAAAAAAAAAAAGAATCAATACATGAGTAATTGAAATAATATTAAATATTATAATATAATAATATCCCTATTAAATAATAATCTTTTTAGGGTTCAACAATGTGTCTTCATCTTTATAATCGGGATTTCCTCACATAGTCAGCATTTAGTAGAAATTTGAATAGAATGGAGTAGATTTAAAGTATACTTTTTCTGAATATAAAACTAGGGCCCAATTTAAGATAAGAATTCTAGAAGTGAGTCAATGACCTTTGAAGTTAGCATTCTGTAGAATCCAAACCTGGAATTTTAAAATATGTCATCAGGAACTTCAGATGTTCCCTAGCCATCAACCCGCCTCAATGTACTACTCTTTTGCTCATTTCTCCTAATAAAGTGATCCCAAGCTTATCCCACCTCCTTCTTTCCTCTTCCTTTATCTATAGCATAGATGTGCTTCTTGCTTACTGGTCCATAAGCACGTTGAACCATGAGGTAGGGTAAAAAAGCAAGCAGTGCGATGCTGTGAAAAGTGCTTGCCAGTTAGAGTCAGGAGACACTGGCTGTGTTCCTGTCTGTCATAACCTTACTGGAGACTTTGTCTCTTTAGCTGTGTTGGGGAAAATATCTTCCTTATCTAATTCACCAAGTTTTTGTTGGATCAAATGAGTTAACATAGGTGAAAAGGCTTTTGTGACTTGTATGCACTGCACAGAGTAAAAGTAAAATCTCTCATTGGATCTTAAATACATGCTATAGTTTAATAGCTCCCTAGCAAGTGGAATCTGCAAAGAGATAAGAGAGTGCTCCAGTATGGAGAAGTACAGAAATCTAAGGGTTATTTATTTGGGAAACAGGATGCTGGACCTTCTTCCCAGCATAGAATTAGATAAAGGTTATGGTTTTGCATTGCATCAGCTTCACATCAGACTGTTACGCTGAAAGTCTGGGGTGATTCCATCCGAAAAGCCTGGTGTGCTATCAATCAAGAATAAAAAAACGCGGGGCACCTGGGTGGCTCAGTGGGTTAAGCCTCTACCTTTGGCTCAGGTCATGATCTCAGGGTCCTGGGATGGAGCCCCGCATCAGGCTCTCTGCTCAGCAGGGAGCCTGCTTCCCCCCCCCCACCCCCACCCCGCCCCTCCTGCCTCTCTGACTACTTGTGATCTCTGTCAAATAAATAAATAAAATCTTTAAAAAAAAAGAATAAAAAAACACTTGATCTAAGAAGGAAATGACACCATATATTAGTGTCTGATAACTGGAAATAACAAAGTTTTATTCCTCCATGAAATCTGATTGGCTCCAATTAATCTAGAAGCATAAGATATAGATGAATACCAAGCAACTGAGTTCCTTTCAAATAGACAGTTACCAGTGAGTGTCTCAAACTGCAGGCACCGTTGCAGATCTACGGTTTGCCCATTTCTTAGTTTGGGCATGTATTTTCCCTTGCAGATGTTAGTTATTCGCTTTCCACAATAGAAAGGCTCTACAGTGTCATCCTCCAATTGTCAGCCTGAGCATCACGGGGAGCAGGAGGAGTGTTAGAAATGCAGACTCTCAGCCCCACCCCAGACCTATTGAACCAGAGTCTGCATTTTAACAGGATCCCCGGGATTGAGAGCATTTAAGTTTAAAGCACCCCGCTTTCAGGACCACTTAATCATTTTTCAAATGGAAAAACAACAACAAAAAATCTGTTCTTTAAGGGTGATTCCCACTCCTGGAGGCAGTGCTCAGATGAGAAACAAAGGCTTCCGGACAGTTAGCAGGTTCCCGTATCACTCTCCAACTCACAGCCTGATTCTTGGGCTTCTTTGGCTGTGAGGCTTTGGGCAAGTTACTGAACTTCTCTGAGTCTGTTCCCTCATCTGTAAAATGGAGATGATAGCAATGTCTACCTCACAGAACCATGAGGATTAACTCAAATCGGAAAATCTCTGAGCACTCCGTCAAGGTAAAGCACAATTCACAGGTAAAATTTTATTATTTGTAAGTTGGAAGGCAGGCAGGGTTCTGCATAATTTAAAGTAGCAGTAAGTTTTTTACGGCACAAAGAAGCAGATTGCTATTTGTATCTCTGAAAACCATCATGACTTGACAGTAATGTTTAGAAAGCAGTTTCTTATTTTTCCTTCTAATCTTTCATATTTTCCACTGAAAGAAATTATATAAATTGCACAGCAGAAACACTCCTCTAGTCACTGTTATTTAATCATCTTGTAGGTTAGACTGACTTGTTATTATGAATTTGGTGAACCAGGGCCAAATTCAACCTTTGAAACAGGCACACACATACGTAACTCAAGAACCCGACTCACTGACCTACTTTCTCCATCAACAAAACAGTAGAAGACCTGATTACTTAGTTTTTTGCTCCATCTAGTGGCCACACATAGTTCAATTTTGGGTTGCAGAGAAAACATTGGGAATTCTAGTCCGTATTTTAACTCAAATACATTCAACTTCTCATCATTCAAAAGAGATGATCCAATGTGCACATTTTAAATGCTCTTTGTTATATTCGAAACAATAGGCTCAGGAGTCTTGGACCTGGTCAGAAAGTTGGAGACCTTCCTAATCAGAACAGGAAGATTGGAGTCATCTTTGATGCTTCCCTCATGAGATACATCCATTCTGTCATCAAACCCTAAAGATTTATTTAATTCCTTCCAACATTATCCAGCCACACGTATTTTTTTAAACCTTCCCTGTAGGACAGTTTGCTTTAGTGGAGGACGGTACTGGACATTCCTCCAGACTCTAGATTTTGGGTAGTGGGGCCCTGCTCCCTTGTTGTGCCTGGGAGAGGATTGGCTAGAGGTGCACCCAGAGAGAAAAGGCCTGAGCAATAGGATTTCCACCCTCACAAAAGGGGTGTCTCTCTCCCACAGTGCGACCAATGATAGTAGAGAGCTGAAGGAGCCATGTCAAGGAACAATAAATCCCTAGGCAGTGAGGACTACAGAGATGCTGGCATATACCTTGTCTCGGTTTCTGACATTCTAAAATTATAATTTTAGAATTAATTAATGCTTGCCCCCTGAAGAAATACCTCAAGCTGCCTTTGAAGATCTCAGTGCTCTTAAACAGTGATTTCATACTAATGACTGCATGTCTGAGTTCTTTAGAACAGACTTTTAGGCACTAAAGCCCGAAGAGTGTACCAGGTAAATTTCCCTTTAAAGGGCTTTGGGAAGTGTATTACGCTAAGCAAAATAAGTCAGTCAAAGAAAGACAAGTCCCATATCATCTCACTCGTAAGTGGAATTTAAGAAACAAAACAGATGAACATATGGGAAAGGGGGGGTGGGGAAGAGGGGGAAACAAACCCTTAGAGAATCTTTTTTTTTTTTTAAGATTTTATTTATTTATTTGACAGACAGATCACAAGTAGGCAGAGAGGCAGGCAGAGAGAGAAGGGGGAAAGCAGGCTCCCTGCTGAGCAGAGAGCCTGATACGGGGCTCAATCCCAGGACGCTGGGATCATGACCTGAGCCAAAGGCAGAGGCTTTAACCCACTGAGCCACCCAGGCACCCCAAGAGAATCTTAATCATAGAGAATGAACTGAGTGTTGAGAGAGAGGTGGGTGGGGGATGGGCCAGATGAGTGACGGGTATTAAGGAGGGCACTTGTTATGATGAGCACTGAGTATGTGAGTGATGAAACACTGAATTCTACTCCTGAAACCAGTATTACACTGTACGTTAACTAACTAGAATTTGAATAAAAATTAAAAAAAAAAATAGAAGGGCTTGGGAAAAGTTGTCTGCATTTTTACTAAGGTGAGGGACTTTGGTTCAGAGGACACTGACTCCAAGAGCTTTAGATCCAGAAAGTATGGGTTGGAACAAGGGGAGATCCAGGTTTTGGGGGGTCTTTATGTTAGTTTCCTAGGGCTGTTATAAAAAAAGTATCTCACACCGAGTGGCTTAAAAGAACAAATGTACTGTCTTACGGTTGGAGGCTGGAAGTCCGAATTCAAGTTGTAGGCAGGGTCATGCCCTCTCTGACAGCCCCAGAGGAGAATTTTCCTTGCTAGCTTCTGGTATCTGCTGGCAATCCTTGGTATTCCTTTGCTTATAGACACATCCCTCTAATCACGTGGCTGTCTTCACCCTGTGTCTCCACATCCACTTCCTTTCCTGTGCAAACCTGTCTCTATGTCCAAATTTCCCCTTATCACAAGACACCAGTTCTACTGAATTAGGGCCCACCCTAATGACCGAATTTTAACTTGATTACCTCTATAAAGATCCTATTTCCAAATAAGGTCGAATTCTGAAGTACTAAGTGTTTGGACTTCAACATATCTCTTTGTTTGTCCACAATTAAACTAATAACGAGCCTGAATTTATACAACTTAAATGGTCCTCTTAACTATTAAAAATATAGGGGCACCTGCCTGGCTCAGTTGGAAGAGCAGGCAACTCTTGATCTTGGGGTGTGAGTTCAAGCCCCATGTTGGGTGTGGAGCTTACTTAAAAATAAAAGTCTTAAAAAAAAGATTAAAAATACAAAACGACAAGTACCTAATTAGGCCTTGGAAGGAGCTTGTATGAATAAGAAGTTTCACGGTACAACCTTTTCCGGTTTACAACATTAGAGTAGCTGTTGGTGGGTATGAATCTGACTGCAAACAAGTCACATCGTACCCACATTTAACTCATAGGAACTTACCTGTACCTGTGTAGACCCACAGGAAAGAGAGAGAGAGGCTACTCATTGTTCTTCTTCCTAAACCCATGCCCTGGAGGAAGATGTGAAGCTCAGAGAGGAGACTCTGGCTGTGAAAAGTGTGAGTCTATTGTTCGAAGATTGCTGTTGTGTACTTGACCCTGAACGCCAGTCAGTGACTTCATTTGGTGCTCAAATGAAGAAAGAGCAGTGGAGGACAGTCCAGAGTTTGGCTTCTTTTGCCCCATATCCTGAGTTTAGAACCCAAACCTCTATTTGAGATGTGGCCCATGTTCCTCTTTGGCTCAAGCTTAACTCAACATGGTCTCTTTCTGAATTTCTCCTATGTACTATAGCTGGTAAAGTACAAGCAGGAGGTGGAGGCGGTGGGTCACCAGAATGAAAAAGGGAGCCAGGCACGGGGCATCAACTTAGTCCCTGCCAGCCAGGGAAGATGGGAATTGATCAAAAAAGGGAGTATTGCTCGCTGACATTTTGCCAGCTTCTGGACGGGAGCATCCTGATGTGCTGGCTGTCAGAATGAATGGAACTGGCCCTTCATCAGCCATTGATAGAGATGTGTGCAGCAGGAGACAGGACTCTGATGCAAGGCTTGAGGGGGCACTGCTCTGTCTCAGAGGAGTATTTCTGTAATAGTCTTTAGTAGTCCAGTGAGGCATATACACTTGTTGGGGAAAAATGAGGAATAAAATCTTCTGCCAACGCAGAAAATCCTCTCCGCAAGTGTAGAAAAGAAAGAACACAGTTTTATCATTGGATACACATTAAACCAGACTGCAATTAGGACACAGGCATTCCTGTAATGAGACTGCAAAAAGAGAAAAAAAAAATCTCACCTTTTTCTATAGACAAACACATATACTACGTAGATTACATATTCCCAAGATAAATGGTAACCAGTGGTCATGTAAGGAGGACTTGGCAGTACCGTTTGTTATACATTCTTTCTTAGGTCTTTCTAAATTCATTTGGTAATGGGCATGGCCACTTGTGTCAGTTATTTGCCATTGTTTGAAAGAAAAACTTAAAAAAAAAAGATTTTATGTATTTGTCAGAGAGAGAGAGAGAGAGAGAGAGAGAAAGAGACCTGCACAAACAGGGGGAGTGGGAGGCAGAAGGAGAGGGAGAAGCAGGCTCCCCGCTGAGTAGGGAGCCCCAGGGAAGGTGCTCAATCCCAGGGACCTGGAGATCATGATCACGATGGACCCTGGGATCATGACCAGAGCAGAAGGCAGATGCTTAACCAACTGAACCACCCGGGATGACTGAGCCACCCAGGCATCCCCTAAACAAACCTTTTCTTTAACTCTTTGACTTGCAGGTAGTTATAGCTTAGAACCGGTCACCTTAGGCTAAATTCCACTGGTGACAAGAAGATAAGAGTGCTATTTTCCTTCTCGTTTACTGAGATGGCTTGTAAGCCTTAAGAAAAACATTCCTGCGTGGTTAGACAAGCAAGAGACCCATTTAGCTGTTAAAAAGATTTATACACACATCAAAGTGATGAGGGAGAATTTACAAACAGAAGCTTTCTCAAGAGAATGCTCTAGGAAAAGGGAAGGGGGAAAAGTTCTCTGCTTTTTTCAACAGGGAAAATTCAATCTTATTTTTAGTTACTGTTACACATTTCCTTATTGGCAAAATGGATGTTTGAGGGAAGAATTCACCCATGAAGAAGCGATAAAGAGGAGGCCAAGACCTATTTATGAGGGTAGGTTGGGAGTTCTAGAAGACCAGGGAGGTGTCATGTTGGTCCTTCTGTGGGCATCTATTTTTCCTCTTGTGGAAAAGCAGAGATGTAGGATTAGGAGTGATATAGACAGAAATACAAGAGAAAAACATCAAGAGAAAGATTCCTGTTAGTGAGAAACTGCCCAGTCACTTGGATGCCACTTTCCTACTCTACTGTCTTTTGTGGGCAGAAGGGAGCCATGATGTCCTTTTGCTCTGTGGGCACTAAGGATGGAGAGGGCATAAACGATAATGACATAAAGCTTAAGCACACACTGATGCCTTACAACCAATTACAGCTGCTCATGGGTGGCATGAAGCCTCTGGGAAGCTCTCCCTGTGCCTAAGACTGAGCTCCCTGGATAGACACAGTGTGTGTGAGGGGGACACTTTCCAAGGGGAGTCATCCCCAGAAAGGGAAAATGAGATATTATCACAGGATTAGGTTCACCTTTTCCATCCCTAGAGATTTGGGGGATTGAACACTTCACCCCTCTGGGCATGGTATGCATTTTACTTTGCCAGCAGGGAAGAGAATTATTTAGATATTCTGCTGGTTGGTAGGGAAAATCTTATCTTGTCCTGTCAGGAGAGGTGTGACACATTTACAAAAAGGTCTCAGTAGTTGTAACAGCAGGGCAGACCAGGAGTGAGACCTAACTCAGGACCTCTCTGTTTATGGGAGAATTCTGAGTCTTACTGAGAGGGTCCAGGCATTCAGGGGCTGAGCTGTTCCTTAAGTTTCCCACCTACCCACTTTAAAGTATACGCCACCCACCCACTAAACTCACAATCTTACAATTCAAATACAGTATTGGTCTTTAAAACCACATTGCTACATTACAATTAATTTTTCCATTATCCAGTTTTATGTTTAAAACTTTAGTCTGGTAATTACAGAAAGCCTTATTTCAGGACGGGGTTTATAAAATGCTCCCAATCACTCCTGTTTAACTCGAAGGGTAAGACCATTTGTTTGGTAAGGCAAAGAACACCGTCAGGTAGTGGTACTCCAGAGGCAATTCCCACCTTTGCCAATTATACACGTTAGCAATTTTGAGACACGGAGCCCCTGATACTCCCCAGTACTCGGAAACTTTCCTCCAGAAATGTACAAACAAAAGTCTTGAAAACCGTTTTGGGATTAATTTCAGATACTTCATGGATCCTTACAAGTATCCCCCCGCCCCCAAAGAGAAAGTCATTTCTGGCATTCCAACTTCTCGCCCTTAGAATTTCTCTAAAGCTTGTTTCCCTGATCCACGTCAGGGAGAACTTCCCAAATTTCAGATCAAACTCGGATCCTGCCGGGACGCCAAGCTGGGCAGAAAAAAGGGCGATCAGGCTCTAGATCTATAACAGTGGTGGGAAGGACACTTTCATCACTAAAACAGATGCTTTTGTGGAAGCTGCGGATCAGTCTACGCCTGGAAAGAGGGCTGGCTTCTCTACATTTTCAGGGGTGTCTATCTGCTGACTAGGTAAGAATACAAAATACGTGTCATTTGCGGGAACCGGTACGAGGCCACCTGCGCTTGCGCGTAGCTGTCCTAAGGGCGAGCGGGAGTTCTCAGTGGGGCGGGGCAATGGAAGACGCGCCCCGCCCATTCGCCGTGGCTTTAACTCCTTCCCATCCCTCTTAACGAGCTTCTCCGTCTTTCCCTCTGACCTCGGAAAGAAGGGGGCGGGGCCTTTAGGGGCGGAAGTAGCGGTGCATTGTGGGCTCTCTTGGAGTGGTGGAATTGATCCTGAATGAAAGTGGCGCGCCGCCTCTGACGTTTCCCGGGTAGGAGCTGCTGGGATTCCGACCCCTGCCGGGATTCGGGTGCCTCGGACCCTCGGTACGGAGCCGACCGCGAGAAGGCGGCGGCGTTGGCGCGGCGAGCGTTGGTGGAGGGGGCGCCTCTGCGCGGCCCCGAGACATGGCTCATAACAAGATCCCACCACGGTGGCTGAACTGTCCGCGGCGCGGCCAGCCGGTGGCAGGTAACCCGGACGGGGGTGGTGTTCGAGTCCCGGCATACCCGTGGGCCCGTGGGTGGGCCGTGTGAGGGGCGCAGCTTTCGGGGGTTCCGTGCTTGTTAGTGGTATTTCAGGACCGAGATGTGCTCGGTCGGATGAAGCTTCGTGGTTGAGTGTTTGGGAAAGTGATTGGAGGGGGTGGGCCGGTGGGTGGGGGCACGTGTCACTCTCCAGGACGACTAAGTATTGTGAACGCGAAAGTAGAAAGGAGGTTTGGGTGGCAGGAGCTGGGGACCCAAGAACACAGCGGGCATTACTTTGAAGCTTAGAAGTTTGTGAACCTTCCAGGGTTCTCGGATGGGGAAGGGACAAGTGTCGGTCTTGAGATGGAGGGCTCAAGAGGAGAGGGAAGTTTCCCAGTGCTGAAATGGATCGACACTGACTGGAGTTTGGTTTTTAAAAATGATTTTGTTGTGAATTTTTGCGTCTTCATTGAGTTTGACACACAACAAACTTTAAAGTGCTGTTTGATAAATACCGCATACACAGACACACTTCCAGTGAAACACCCATGAAACCATCACTACAATCAAAACAGTGAACATAACCATCATCTCTCAAAGTTTCGACTGCCCCTTGTTATCCCTTCCTCCTCAGGCAATCTCTTACATGCTTTCTGTCATAGATTAGTTTGCATTTTCTATACTTTTTTTTTTAAATAAATGGAATCATATAGTGCGTACACTTGTTGGGGGGGAGGTCTCTGTACCCTTTTGCTCAGCATTGTAATTTTGAGATTTATCCAAGTTCTTGTATGTTTGTATGTGCATCCCTTTTTATTGCCGAGTAGTAGTACATTGTTAATGGATGCAGCACATTTGTTTATCCATACACTGGTTGATAGTCATTTGGGTTGTTTGCAGTTTTTGGCTATTACAAATAAACCTGCTATGAACATTCCCGTACAGTAATTTGTATGGACATATGCTTTCATTTCTCTTGTGTCATTTTCTAGGAGAGGAGAGGATCATATGGTAGGTGTATGTTTAACCTTTTAAAAAAATGCCTAACTCTTTTTAAAAGCCATAGCATTTTACGTTCCCACCGTTAATATCTGAGAGTTCTGTTTAGTTTATATTCTTTCCAAGGCTTGGTATGATCAGTCTTTTTAATTTTACCCGCCGTAATAGGTATTTAGTCATATTGTGGTTTGTGGTGTATGTGAGCTTCTTGGCAATTCACATATCTTCTGTGAGATGTCCAGATCTTGTACTGATTTTTTAATTGGGTTTTTATCTTATTGTTGAATTGTTAGACTTCTTTATATATTGTAAATACAAATCCTATCTTGGATATATGCTTTAATTTTTTTTTTCTCCCATCTGTGGCTTACTTTTTCATTTTCTTAACACTGTGTTTTTGAAGAGTGAACGATTTAAATTTGAACTACAACTTGCTTATTCTAGAAGGTATTTTGCAACAAAAATTAAAGGGTTTTGTAGTGAACTATGATTACATGTTATGTATATATTTATAGTATGTCTTACTAGTTATTTGAAATTGTTGAAAGAGTCCTTTTTTTAAAGATTTTTATTTTTTTAAATTTTTAAAAAAAATTTTAATTTTTAATTTTTTTATAAACATATAATGTATTATTAGCCCCAGGGGTACAGGTCTGTGAATCGCCAGGTTTACTCACTTCACAGCACTCACCACAGCACATACCCTCCTCAATGTCCATAACCCAACCTCCCTCTCCCTACCCCCCTCCCCCCCCGGCCACCCTCAGTTTGTTTTGTGACATTGAGAGTCTCTTATGGTTTGTCAAGATTTTTTTTTTTTTTAAATTCATTTAAAAGAGAGGGAGAGACAGAGCACAAGCAGGGGAAGAGGCAGAAGCAGACTCCCTGCTGAGCTGGGAGCCCGATGTGGGACTTGATCCCAGAACCTGGAGATCATGACCTGAGCTGAAGGCAGACGCTTAACTGAGCCACCCAGGTGCCCCAAGAGCCCTTTTTAAATTCAGGTTTCCTGATTCTCCTACTTTATCAGGTTTTTTTTTTTTTTTCCTCCACATTTTACATAAAATCCTTAGGAGAGCTATATCAATGATGGCTAAAAATAATACTGAAAGATAACCTAAGCAAGTCTTGGAGTGAGGAAATGTCTTTCTTTAATGAAAAATGAAAAAATTTTCTTCATGCTCTAATCATTTTTTAAAAAAGATTTATTAGAGAGAGAGAGAGCATACAAGCAAGGGGAGGGGCAGAGAATCTCAAGCAGCCTCTGACTCCCTCCTGAATGCAGAGCTTGGTGCAGGACTCGATCTCCCCATCCTGAGGTCATGACCTGAGCTGAAATTAAGAGGTGGTTGCTTAAGTGACTGTGCCACCTAGACACTCCTGCTCTAACCTTTTTTTTTTTTTTTAAGAGTTTATTTATTTGACAGAGAGAGAAATCACAACTAGGCAGACAGGCAGGCAGAGAGGCAGGCACAGAGAGGGGGAAGCAGACTCTCCGCTGAGCAGGGAGCCTGATGCGGGGCTCGATCCCAGGACTCTGAGATCATGACCTGAGCCAAAGGCAGAGGCTTAACCCACTGAGCCACCCAGGTGCCCCAACTCTAACCGTTTTTATATGCATTTTCACTTGTAATAAAAACAGTTGTTCTTGGTAATCATTGTACTTATTCAAATTAATTGATCACAGTTCTTTACGTTTTTCTTTGTAGGCCGTTTTGACTTTTCCCCCTTACCATCTCTAACTTTGTAGTGAATCCTTTCTTTATTACGTGTGGTTTTTTTCTATGGAGTTATGGAAAAGCCTCTAGATTTAGATCAGTGGCTTCTTTTTTTTTTTTTTTAAGATTTTATTTATTATTTATTTGTCAGGGAGAGAGAGAGAGAGAGAGAGAGAGAACGCCAGCACACAAGCAGGGAGAGCAGCAAGCTCCCGGCTGAACAAGGAGTCCGATGTGGAACTCCGTCCCAGGACACTGGGATCATGACCTGAGCTGAAGGCAGACACTAAACCAGCTGAGCCACCCAGGCATCCCAGATGTATGGTTTCTTTTCTAGCTTGGAGCATGTTTCCTGGATTCTTTCATTAGAATTATCTGCTACGCTGATTTGTGAGAAAAACAAGATCATAAAGTTCTTGCCGAAATGGTTATTTTTTTATTTGGAATTAGAAAAATTGTTTAAATATCAGAGTTCTAATATAATGTGCAGCCTGGCAGTGACAAAGATCAGAACACTGACTTACTTTAAATAGAACAAGTGTGGCACTGACTTGGGGTAGATAGCAGCAGGTAAGGTGCTGACTTCCAGGCAGCTTTATGCCTCTCTCAGAAATAGAGTTGTGTGCCTTTTTTTCTCCCTCCTCTGGGAATTAAGGGCCAGGAATAAAGCTTTTCCTTATTATTGTATTGGACTAATTTGGCTTCCCAAAATTAGACTCTTTAATTATTGTGGTTCAGTGAGATACTAAGCTCATCTATCAGATTAACTATGATTCTGGGCAGAACCCCAGGCCTCCTGACAATTGAGCTGGATTTACTAGTAATCAATATTGCTTTGGTTGTGATGCTTATTAGAAAGTACAGTGAACACAATGTACGATTCCTTTTTTTTTTTTTTTAAGATTTTATTTATTTATTTGACGACAGAGATTACAAGTAGGTGGAGAGGCAGGCAGAGAGAGAGAGAGAGAGAGAGAGAGAGGAGGAAGCAGGCTCCCTACTGAGCAGAGAGCCCAATGCGGGGCTCGATCCCAGGACCCTGCGATCATGACCTGAGCTGAAGGCAGAGGCTTTAACCCACTGAGCCACTCAGGCGCCCCACAATACGTGATTCTTGATAAGTTTCTGGAAATTACCCTTAAAGTTCTGTCTCTGCCTCTCCAAGGAGTGTTCATGCCACATTGTGTATTTTGGAAATGCATGTTAGCAATGTTTTATAGTAGGTGGAGCAAAAAATACTAGTTATATTCTTGCAAGCTTTAGTGAAAAATAAGGAATAATTCACATTCCACTTTCTACCTCCTATTTTCTTTCTTTTTTTTAAATATTTTTTTATTTATTTGACAGAGAGAGAGAGAGAGATCACAAGTAAGCAGAGAGGCAGGCAGAGAGAGAGGGGGAAGCAGGCTCCCTGCTGGGCAGAGAACCTGATGTGGGGATCGATCCCAGGGCCCTGAAATCATGACCTGAGCCAAAGGCAGAGGCTTAACTCAGTGAGCCACCCAGGTGCCCCTCTACCTCCTATTTGCTTTCTCTTATTTTTTTCTGGTTATAAAAGTAATCCATGCTTATTTTATAATTTCCTTAGTATTTGGCATATTTAGGAAAATGTGTTATGGCTGTTTACGTTTTCTCATTGTGAACATTAGGATATATCTCAGTAGTACTAGATGTTCATAATTTTCCTGAATCAGAAAGAAGATGGTACTAATTATATATATAATCTGTTCCACTATGAAGTTACTTCCTCTGATTAAATCAGACTTCCAGTGAAGGAGAGCTCCTGGAGATAGGGCCAAGCTTTATTTTTGAAAAATTCTTTTTTTCACCTTATGAGTGATAGATTTCAGGGGAACACTGAAAAAAGCAAAATTCTCATTTCTTAAAGGGAGATCATTCAACATAAAATTATCTTGTGCTTACTATGTTACTTGAAACTAACTGTAGGAGTGTAATATGAAACAGTTTTGTGATAAGGATGGTGACTTTGGAGTCATTTTACCTAGCAAATACTTGAGAGTCTACTTTGTGGTAGTCCTTAGGGCTAGGGAGATGATTTAGACATAGTTTATGGTGTCAGCCATCTGCTATGTGGTGAAATTTTTCTTTGGGAGCTTTGAGCTGTATAGGTTTAGGCGCAAAGAAGTCAGGTGGTTGAGTTTATTGAGGTCTGATTTTTTCTCAGGTTATGTGTGGCTGAGTGATGTGGAGGATCAGGGAGGTTAAGGGTATTTAGTGGGACTGACCGTGGTGATCAGCTGTGGACTCTAACATTGGATAAGGAAAGTGAAGCCTGGAGGAGCTGATGGAAAGAGAATTGGGCCTCTGAGACAACAGTGAGAAGGAGAGAGGGTCTAGTGGGAGAATCTTCTAACATGTATTATTTACTTAATTATTATGTTTCTTGTTTATGGTTTATCTTTCCCCAGTAGAGTATAAGCTCTATGAGGGCAGGGATTTTTTTTTTTTAAGTTTTTTTTATTTTTATTTGAGAGAGAGATAGTGAGAGATAGCACATAAGCAGAGAGGGAGAGGGAGAAGCAGACTCCCTGCTGAGCAGAGAGCCTGATGTGGGGCTCCTGGAGCCAAAGGCAGGCGCTTAACCAACTGAGCCATCCAGGTGCCCCTGAGGGCAGGGATTTTTATCTGTTTTTTTTTTTTTTTTTCTTTTCACTAATGCATTCCATGTGCCTAGAACAGTGCTTAGTACATAATAAGTACTCTTTAAATATTTACTAAATAAGCCAAATGTAGTATAATAATTAATGTGAGTTGATGGTAGAGGTGGTGAGAAGTGGTTGGATTCTAGATATGTTTTGAAGATAGATCTGAGAGGATTTGCTGATGGATTGAAAATGGGGTGTGAGATGCAGAAGAATGAAACTGGACCATTTCCTTACACCACACACAAAAATAGACTCAAAATGGATGAAAGACCTCAATGTGAGAAAGGAATCCATCAAAATCCTTTAGGAGAACACAGGCAGCAACCTCTTCGGCCTCAGCCTCAGCAACTTCTTCCTAGAAACATCGCCAAAGGCAAGGGAAGCAAGGGCAAAAATGGACTTTTGGGACTTCATCAAGATCAAAAGCTTTTGCACAACAAAGGAAACAGTCAACAAAACCGAAAGACAAATGACAGAATGGGAGAAGATATTTGCAAATGACATATCAGATAAAGGGCTAGTATCCAAAATACATAAAGAACTTATCAAACTCAACGCACAAAGAGTAATCCAATCAAGAAATGGGCAGAGGGGCACCTGGGTGGCTCAGTGGGTTAAGCCTCTGCCTTCGGCTCGGGTCATGATCTCAGGGTCCTGGGATCGAACCCCACATCGAGCCCCACATTGGGCTCTCTGCTCAGCAGGGAGCCTGCTTCCTCCTCTCTGTCTCTGCCTGCCTCTCTGCATGCTTGTGCTCTCTATCTGTCAAATAAATAAATAAAATCTTAAAAAAAAAAAAAGAAATGGGCAGAGAACATGAACAGACATTTCCGATGGCCAACAGACACATGAAAAAATGCTCAACATCACTCAGCATCAGGGAAATATGAATCAAAACCACAATGAGATACTGCCTTACACCAGTCAGAGTGGCTAAAATTAACAAGTCAGGAAACGACAGATGTTGGCGAGGATGCAGAGAAAGGGGAACCCTCCTACACTGTTGGTGAGAATGCAAGCTCGTGCAGCCACTCTGAAAAACAGCATGGAGGTTCCTCAAAAATCTGAAAATAGAGCTACCTTACGACCCAGCAATCGCACTACTGGGTATTTACCCTAAAGATACAAATGTAGTGATCCGAAGGGGATGTGCACCCAAATGTTTAGAGCAACAATGTCCAAACTTTGGAAAGAACCTAGATGTCCATCAACAGATGAATGAATAAAGAAGAAGTTGTATATATATACAATGGAATACTATGCAGCTATCAAAAGAAATGAAATCTTGCCATTTGCAATGATGTGGATGGAACTAGAGGGTATTATGCTGAGCGAAATAAGTCAATCAGAGAAAGACGGTTATTATATGATCTCCCTGATATGAGGAATTTGAGAGCCAGAGTCGAGGGTTTGGGGGGAGGGAAGGAAAAAATGAAACAAGATGGAATCGGGAGGGAGACAAACCATAAGAGACTCTTAATCTCACAAAACAAACTGAGGGTTGCTGGGGGGAGGGGAGGTGTGGAGAGGGTGGTTGGAATGTGGACATTGGGGAAGGTATGTGCTATGGTGAGTGCTGTGAAATGTGTAAGCTTGATGATTCACAGACCTGTACCCCTGGGGCAAATAATACATTATATGTTAATAAAAAATAATAAAAAAGAATTTCAGAAGTAAAAAAAAAAAAAGAAAATGGGGTATGAGAAAAAGATAGGGGTTAATGATAATGCCAAAGGGCTTGGCCTGAGCTACTGAAAAAATAGTGTTATAATTTGCTGAGATGAGGAAGACCATGAGAGGATCACCTTTTAAGTGCTTGAATGTTGAGAGTTCAGGTTTGGAGATCAGGTCTGAGACATCCGTTAGACATCAACTGCAGACTAAGTCATGTAGGCAGCTTGATATCCGAGCCTAGAGTTCAGGGAGAGGTTTGGACTGGATATGCACATTATGAGTCAGCAGCACATTCATGGCTTTTAAAGCTCTATGATGAGATGAGACACCAGGCGAGTGAGTGAATGTTGATAGGCAGTCCAAGGACAGAGCCCTGGGACAAAACATTGAAGGAAACATTGAAGGGTCAGGGAAATAAGGAGGAGCCCGTAAAGGAGATTGAGAAGTAGAGGTCAGAGAAATGGGATGAAAACCAAGGGGTTGTAGTAGCCAAAAAGCCAAGGAAAAAGTGATTTAAGAATTAAAAATTAAATTGAATTAAAAAGTGAACTTGAATTAAAAAGTGGGCAGTTCCTTGTCCAATGGAAAAAAGACAGTCTGTTCAACAAATGGTGTTGGGAAAATTGGACAGCCACATGCAGGAATATGAAATTGGACCATTACACCAATTTCACAAAATTACACCACACACAAAAATAGACTCAAAATGGATGAAGGACCTCAGCGTGAGAAAGGAATCCATCAAAATCCTTGAGGAGAACACAGGCAGCAACCTCTTTGACCTCAGCCGCAGCAACTTCTTCCTGGGAACATCGCCAAAGGCAAGGGAAGCAAGGGCAAAAATGAACTATTGGGATTTCATCAAGATCAAAAGCTTTTGCACAGCAAAGGAAACAGTTAACAAAACCAAAAGACAACTCACAGAATGGGAGAAGATATTTGCAAATGACATATCAGATAAAGGGCTAGTATCCAAAATCTATAAAGAGCTTAGCAAACTCAACACCCAAAGAACAAATAATCCAATCAAGAAATGGGCAGAGGACATGAACAGACATTTCTGCAAAGACATCCAGATGGCCAACAGACACATGAAAAAATGCTCCACATCACTCGGCATCAGGGGAATACAAATCAAAACCACAATGAGATACCACCTCACACCAGTCAGAATGGCTAAAATTAACAAGTCAAGAAATGATAGATGCTGGTGAGGATGCGGAGAGAGGGGGACCCTCCTACACTGTTGGTGGGAACGCAAGCTGGTGCAACCACTCTGGAAAACAGTGTGGAGGTTCCTCAAAAAACTGAAAATAGAGCTACCCTATGACCCAGCGATTGCACTGCTGGGTATATATCCTAAAGATACAAACGTGGTGCTCTGAAGGGGCACGTGCACCCAGATGTTTATAGCAGCAATGTCCACAATAGCCAAACTATGGAAAGAACCTAGATGTCCATCAACAGATGAATGGATAAAGAAGATGTGACACACACACACACACACACACACACACACACACACACACAGGAATACTATGCAGCCATGAAAAGAAATGAAATCTTGCCATTTGCGACGACGTGGATGGAACTAGAGGGTATTATGCTTAGCGAAATAAGTCAATCGGAGAAAGACAACTATCATATGATCTCCCTGATATGAGGAAGTGGAGATGTAATGTGGGGGGTTTGGGGGGTAGGAAAAGAATAAATGAAACAAGATGGGATTGGGAGGGAGACAAACCATAAGTGACTCTTAATCTCACAAAACAAACTGAGGGTTGCTACGGGGATTGGGGGTCAGGAGAAGGGGGTGGGGTTATGGACATTGGGGAGGGTATGTGCTATGGTGAGTGCTGTGAAGTGTGTAAACCTGGCGATTCACAGACCTGTACCCCTGGGGATAAAAACACATTATATGTTTATAAAAAAATAAAAAAAATAAAAAAATGGGAAATAAAAGATACACATAATCAGGGAAAAAAAAAGTGGGTAGTTCTTTGAGAACTGAGATTGTCTATTGGATTTAGCAATGTGGAGGTTATTGCTGATCTTGGGTGGTTTGGTACATAAAATGTAAAACTTTATTTTTTTAATGATTTTATTTATCTGAGAGAGAGAGAGAGGGATGCAGAGGGAGAGGGGGAGAAAGAGAAAGATCATGAGCTGGGGGAGTGATAGAGGGAGAAGCAGACTCCCTACTGAGCAGGGATCCTGATGTGGGACTCGATCCCAAGTCCCTGGGATCATGACCTGAGCTGAAGGGAGATGCTTAACTGACTGAGCCACCCAGGTGCCCAAAACATAAAACTTTAAAAAATTATTTTTTATGAAATTTAGGTTAAAGTCTCTGGGCAGATGTTAAGGTTTCACTCATGTTATTTTAGGTAGATATTTATTCCTACTGATATTATTGTGTTTTAAGATATAAGTCAGTTAAAATAGTTGATTTTAAAATTGATTATATAAGGTGACTCCTCCTGTGCTTAGATATGATTCAGGAAAAAAAGGGTCAAAAGGGTCAGTTAGTCTTGTTGAAATTATGATCACCAGTAGTGGTTTTAAGAGTGATTTTGATTAGCATGCTTCTCAGCATAGTCCCTGTCCTGGAGTGCAGGATAAAGTGCATAAGATGGAGAAGGTTCCAACCTCATAGTAGGGTAGTATAATTAGGAATTTTAAGGACTGATTTAATGCACTCCATTATCAGTTTTCTAGTATTATATCTTTTAAAGCTTTAAGGCAATAACTTTTTAATGTAGTAGTTTAAAACCTTAGTCCTTTTTTAAACTGTTAGCAAATTTTAAAAAATTTTAAAATTATTTTTACTTAAAAATTTTTTATTAATGAAGTATAGTTGATACACATGTTATCTTAGTTTCAGGTGTACAATGTAGTGATTTAACTGTTTTATAAATTATACAGTGCTCACTAGAATAAGTATAGTTACCATCTGTCACCATACAATGTTATTGCAATATTATTGACTCTATCCTATGCTGTACTTTTCATCTCTGTGACATACTTATTTCATAACTGGAAGTTTGTACCTCTTAATCCACTTTACCTATTTTGTTTATACCTGCTCCCCAACTTAAGGAGTTTTTTTGGAAGTTCCATTAACTGGTAGTTTTTCTTTTGCTATTCTTCTTCTTTTTTAATACTTATTTTTTTATTTTAGAGAGAGGGAGAGAGAGTGTGCATGCGTTCCCTGGGGAGGAGCAGAAAGGGAGAGAGAAGGAGAGGGAAAGAATCTCAAGCAGACTCCCTGCTGAGCTTGGAGCCCCATGCAGGTTTCGATCCTATGACTCCTGAGATCATGACCTGAGCTGAAACCAAGAGTTGGATGCTCAACTCACTGAGCCCCCCAGGAGCTCCTTTCTTTTGCTATTCTATTTGATTGTCAATTTCTGGAATTTATGTTGTCCTTAAAAAATTCTAAGGTGGTACCTTTTAAAAGTGTAGTTTAGATTGAGAATACTTCATGAACAGTTCCATTTAAAATGTTTTAAGAAAGTGATTTTGGGAATTGCTAATTATAGTTTCAATCTGGAACATTTTCTTTAATGAAAATTGTTACCCATCTTAATGTTGTTTAGGAAGATTCTTACCTCTGAAGACAATGTTAGGACCAAGATATGATAGTCAAGTTGCTGAAGAAAATCGGTTCCATCCCAGTATGCTCTCAAATTATCTAAAGAGTCTGAAGGTAAGAAACAAAACATTTTTGATATTGTTTTAGTATATTTTATTCCTCTCTTGTTCTTCAGCTGGCTTTAAAAAAGAAACTTACTATTTTGAAATAATTTATTGACTAAAAGGAAGTTGGAAAAATTGTGCATAGAATTCTGTGAACCCACCTCCCAGCTTTTCCCAATGGTGACATCTTATATAATTGTAGTACAATATCAAAGCGGGAAATTGACATTTGTACAGTACTTTTGAATTGATTACAGACCTTGTTTAGTTTTTACCAGTTTTTATATTCATTTGTGTGTATGTGTGTATAGTTCTCTGCAGTTGATCCAATGTATAGATTCGTGGTATTAGTTACGGAACTTTTTCATCTCCACAAAGGAACTCTCTCATGCTTCCCCCTTATAGTCAGATTCTACCCACCCCCCATTCCTGTACACTGGCACCTACTAATCTGTTTTCCATCTCTGTAGCTTTGCCATTTTGAGAATGTTATATAAATGGAATAAAACAGTATGTGGCCTTTTGGGATTGGCCTTTTTTAGTAAGCATAATGCCCTTGAGGTCCATCCAAGTTGTATGTTTCAACAAAAATTTGTTCCTTTTAATTGTCGAATATTATTCACTTGTTTAGATGTATCAGAGTTTATTAAACTCTTCTCCCCCTGAATGCTTAAATAACCATTTAACCAATTTGAGTTATTTGCAGTTGTGGGGTATTGTACACAAAGTTATTGAACATGCATGTACAGTTTCCATTTTTCTGGGATAAATATTTAGAGTATGATGGCTGTGTGCATAGCTAATTTTACAAGAAAGGGCCAAACTACTTTCCTAAATGAAACTTCATTATTTTTTATATTCTTCTGACATAATACTGATTAAATTAGCTTCTTAGGGCTCTTGTAACAAATTACCACAAACTGGGTGACTTAAAACAGACATTTATTCTCTCACAGTTCTGGACACTGGAAGTTCTAAATCAAGGTGCGGGAAAGGTTGATTCCTTTTGAAGGCTTGGAGGGAGAATCTTTTCCGTTCACTCTTTTCTGCTAGCTTCTGGTTAATGCCAGTGATCCTTGACATTCCTTGGCTTGTAGCTCTGTGGGTCATCACTCTTGTTGACATCTCCCTGTGTGTGTCTGTCCAAATTTCTGTTTATTAAGGGCTCCCTAACCCAGCGTGATCTCATCTTAACTTGATTATATTTATAAAGACCCTATAGTCCTATTTCCCAATAATATCACATTCACACGTACTAGGAGTTAGGACTAGAACATATTTTTTTAGGGAACATAATTCAACTTGTTACTCTTTGTACTCTTCTGTTTTAGTACATTCATCCAATATTACTACTCATTATGTGCAAGGGTTTCTATTATGGGATAGAAAAATTGTCACTTAGATTTTGAAAACCATATTTTGATATATGAGATTTGAAATATGAGATATTTGAGATTTACTCATCCCTTTTCTTGGTGTAGTTTTTTGAGTCTTTGTTTATATTTTTTTGTAAACTTTTAACTTTTATTTTCATTATCAATAATGACTTTGAAAGTCTTGGTTAACATTTAGAGAGCATTAAATATTTCCTGGTTGGTATGGTAAGAGTTTGGGCTTGGAAGCCACATCCTGGTTTTGATTTCCAGTTTGCCACTTATAGCTCTGTGGGCAAGTTACATAATCTCTTCCTGATTCAGTTTCCTCATCTGTAAATAAAATCAGTGCATATAAAGCTTACAGTATAGTGCTTGGCACAGAGCAATGCCTTTATTGAATCGCACAATAACTCCATGAGATAGATACTCTTATTATCCTTACTTCATGGGTTGGACTATTATCAAAAATAAATATGTATATGTAGTATGTGTATGTATATATGTGTATGCAGATACATTCACACACAAACACATTATCCATACAGACACACAATACACACGCATATACATACATACTTATATATGGGACTTCAGGCAGTTAAGTCATACAGTACAGTTTCTCCATTTCCTTGACTAAAGTGTTTCTATGTATTTAGAAAACTCGTATTTTCTTGTCCATCTCCACTTTTGATCCATATCTTATTTTGGATCCGGATACAAACAACATGGGTTCTAATTCTAACTCTCTGAGAGGCTGTATTAATGAGATCTAACTCTGTGTTTGACAATACATGTCTTCTGAAGGAATTAAGATCACTGCAGAAGCTGTGTGGGAAGAGAAGTAGGCCCAGGGGTGGCAGATTGTAGAAAATGTGTTAAGAAATACATTTCCTGTAAGAGCTCACGTGATGAGTAGACCTAGCTCTCATCCGCACTTAAACTAAGGAATCTGGAGAAATTAGTGGAACACATGTGGTAGCTAGTTAATATTTTGGAAACAAACAATTTTGTTAGTTTTGTCAGTTTTGTTGTACGTGAAATATAAATGTCTTTGCCGTTTTATCCCCCTCTAACAGTGGAGTCAAATCATTATGTAAGCCAGTCTCCTTCAGGCACATCCAACACTAGGTACTCAATAAAAGTGATAATAAAAGAGAGACAAATAACAATTTTAGAAGTGCAGATTGTTTCCCTTGTCATTCTTCCCAGAGAATATGTACTTCAGACTGGGGCAGAGGATGTATGAGTTAACTGTTCTTTTACATGGCTCAGTTCCAGTGTGCGTATCTTAGTGACACTCTCTTATTAGTCTGAATGTGATTCTGGTTGTTAAAGATTTTTTAAGCCACTTGGTCCCTGATCACAAGCCGACTACATTAGTTAATGCTCAAATTTTTGTTCCAATGCAGGAAGAAAAACTGGCTGAAAGACGGGATTAAATCTTCAATGAGATGCACAGTTATGGCCTTGTGTACTGTTCTTTACTGATGATTTAAGGGATTTATAAGAAAATTTTGACTGTACATACTTTTTGCCTTATATAATACTCACATTAGAATTTAACTGCCTAGCATGTGATGTAGTATAGCTGCTTGGAATGCTGGGTTGATGTGTGCCTGGGGGGTGGGGTGTATTTCACATACATGCTATTCTTGCTGTATCCTCTTGTCTAATGAATTATAGGTTGGGGGGGGACAGACTTAGAAAACTGCATCTATGTCTGCATTTTTAGGTAGACTTCTGTGATGTTGAAGTGGACTACGTTTTGCTTATGTTCTAGTTCTGTCATCGGTTTGAGGGTTAATTTATTTCATTTAGTGCCTTCTAAGTTCTAGTACCTTGAATAAGACTTGAGTAAGTGATGCTTTTGTTATCAGTAGTTCATTAGTAGAGTGAACATAAAATCTCCCTCAGTGTAGATGGATGAACTGGAGTATTGCCATTTAATCAGTTTGTTTTGGAACAAATTCAGTTACTAGTAAATCTGCTTTTCTCTCTCTTTTTTTCTCTCTCTCTTTTTTTTTAAGGTTAAAATGGGCTTGTTAGTGGATTTGACAAATACTTCGAGGTTCTATGACAGAAATGACATAGAAAAAGAAGGAATCAAATATATAAAACTTCAATGTAAAGGGTAAGTCATGTATTAAGATTTTTTAATATTGAAACCTTTTGGTGAAATTTGCAATTTCTTCTTAAAAAAAATGTTTCCATATTACTAGACATGGCGAGTGTCCTACAACTGAGAATACTGAGACATTCATTCGTCTCTGTGAGCGGTTTAATGAAAGAAACCCACCTGAACTTATAGGTATGTCTGGCTTTACTTTACCACTGTTTAAATGTTTTATTTTGTGTTTGGGTTTCCGTTCTCTTTTTAGCAAGTGAGGTGATATGAAGTTTTTTTTTTTTTTCTTTTTAAAGTAATCGCTAAGAAAAGTGATTAAAGTAATTAGAGTAATAGACCTAACTTTTGTGAACAATTAAATTTATTTTTGTAATTTTTATATTTTTCAAGATAAAGCCCTAATTGCCCCTTTTCAGGTATACCACTGGGAAACTTTACCTTAAACACTTCATGTTTTTTTTTTTATAATTTTGCATTTTATACCATATGTATTGTGAAACTTTTTTCACTCAGTATTATATTTCTGAGAGTGACCCATGGTGATGTATGTAACTGTGGTTCATTTTTTGCTATTATAGTATTCCATATAGTATATTCCATATAGTATTCCATATTCCATATTGTATTCATATCCGTATAGTACTATATTCCATATAGTATTCCATATTCCATATAGTATTCCATCACAAATACCCTCTAGTTTATCCATGATGGACAACTGTTTCAGGAGATATTTATTGATTGCTACTCCTTGCAAGGTGCAGGCTCTTGGAACACATCAGTGGAGAAAACAGAAAAAAAATCTCTGCTCTCCTGGAGCTTATATTTTAGTGTGGACTAGAAGCAGGGGGGAGGGGATGTGGGAGGAAGGCAGGCAATAAACAATAAATATACTAAATAGGTAAAATAAAAAAACCTGACAGTTACTTAAGATGACATTTTGCTTGTTTTCCATTTGTTTTTTTCTATTATAAACAGTGCTACTAGGACTGGTCTAGAATTTTTAAGATTTGAATTTTAGCTTTGATTCTTTGTTCTTTCTGATATTTATATTGACATATGCTTTGAATTGAGGACCTAATTTAAATGTTTTCTGTATAACCAACCATTTGTTTTAGCATAGCTTATTGAATAGTTTTTTCTTTTGTGATTTCTTCTTTAAGTTTTAAGCAGTTAATATTTTCCCTATTCAGAGAATTAACTGGAAAACTATTAGGAATAGTAAGAAAATTCAGGGGATATATTTGAACAAAGATAAATAAGAAAACATCAGCAACTTTCTTGTAAATAAACAGTATATAGGAAGTAAGAGGATGGTCTTATTAATCTTAATGATAATACTGGTTAACATATATGGAGCATTTCCTCTGTACTAGTCACTCTGTAAATCATTTTACATTCATTACCTCATTTCATTCTTACAACAATCCTCTTATGTAGACTTTATTGCTGCCCCCATTTTATGATGAGAAACTGAAGCTTGGAAAGGTTAAGTGACTTGCTCAACGTCATTCACACAGCTTGTAATGGTTAGAGTTTAGATCATATCCTAAGCAATCTTATTTGTAAGTTCACACTCTAAGCCACTTTTCTGTAACAGAAGTACAAGATACCAAGGAATAAAGTTTATTAAGAAGTATAAGAGGTCTTTTTGAAGGAAATATACTTGGATATTTAAAGATTTGAAGAAATGGGAGATATTTATTCCCAAATTAATTTCAAATTTTAGTGTAATTCTAAGCAAAACCGCAGTGAGACTTTGGAAGAGTTATTATGAAGTTAATTTATTTTATTTGTAAAATTTACTGCCTCCACATAGTTCAACATATATTGAACACGGAAAAAAATTGTTTGGCAAGTGAAACAGGTGATATTATCAGTAAGAAAATTTTGAAAAACAGAAATAATGAGAGGATTGTCCTTACCAGTTATTAAAGCATAGAGTATAGTAATGGAAACTACAGTAGTTTTCTGCTGATAGACGAGATTTTTTCCAAATCGTAGCAGGAAGTTCTGATTATTTAATAAACATTAGCCTACCATATAATAACATGTATTTTAGATGGATTAAATATTTTTAAAAGGACCCATAAGCGTATAGGAGAAAATATAGGTCAGTATTTATTTAATTCTGGAGTGAGCTAGGATATTTCAGTTACATTACCAAAGGCGGAATCCATAAATATTTCTTTAAGAGTATCCTGGACTGCTTGCATCAGAATGACCTGAGGAGGGGCACCTGGGTGGCTCAGTGGGTTAAGCCTCTGCCTTCGGCTCAGGTCATGATCCCAGGGTCCTGGGATCGAGCCCCACATCGGCTCTCTGCTCAGCAGGGAGCCTGCTTCCCTTCCTCTCTCTCCACCTGCCTATTTGCCTGCTTGTGATCTCTGTCTGTCAAATAAACAAATAAAATCTTTAAAAAAAAAAAAAAAAAAAAGAATGACCTGAGGATGCTTATTAGAAATGTTTGTTTTAGGGCCTCATCCTGGACCTACATAATCAAAAACTCCAGGGTTGAAGCTTAGAAATCCAATTTAAAAAAAAAAAAAAAAAAAAGGATCTTAGGTGACTTTTTACGCACACTTAAATTTGAGAGCGGCTATTAAAAATTAAAATGTGTTCTCTATCAGTGATAATTTTTCCTGCTGCTATTAATTAGTGCTTTTTCTTTGCCTGGGAGACATGATGGGAAACGATGAATGAAGAAATGAATGAATATAATCCTCATAACAACTGTATAGTATGGGGTGTTATCCCCCTTTTACAGATAAGAAAACTAAGTTTCAGAGAAATTAGTTTCCCCATGGTCACACATCTAATAAGTATTTAAGCCAGGTTTTCAATCCAGTTTCTGACTTCAAAGTTCAGATCTCTAAGTTGCTTCCTTGGGGTGTGGATTAACTCATGAAAATGTAAAAGAATTTCTGTACTATAAAACATAACAAACAGAGCAAAAGGATTTTTTGATAAATTTGGACAAATATATGAAGCAAATGACAGATTAAAAATGTATACAAAGAGGGGGACCTGGGTGGCTCAGTTGGTTAGCGTCTCTTGATTTTGGCTCAGGTCATAATCTTGGGGCTGTGAGATCGAGCCCTGCGTCTGGTTCAGCACTCAGCAAGGAGTCTACTTGTCTCTCTCCCTCCCCCTGCTTGCTCCCTTTTTCTCTCTCTTAAATCTATCAATAAATAAAATCATAAAAAATATATGTACAAAGAGATTTTATAATCCAACTGGCAAAATATGAAATACAGTGAAAATGCAACTTATAAAAAATATATAAGAAATATATAAAAAGTAAAATACAAATAACCAAGAAACATGAAAACAATTTTTTCATTTGTTAATTAGAGATGCAGTTAAAATACAGTTGTTACTTCCCCCTTCAAATTGGAAAGATTTAAAAAATTATAATGTCAAGGATTGGATATATTGGGTGCACTCATACATTGTTAATTAGAGTGTTAATTGGTACTACTTCTCTGGAGGGACAATATGGTGATATTTTTCAAGGTCTTCATAAGTGTTTATATACTTTGACTTATGAAGACTACATCTAAGAATTCATTTTAAGGAAGTAGAGATGGACATAAAGATTTATGGGAAAGGAATTTCAGCACAGCTTCACTTGTAATAAAAACTGGGAACAGTTTACATATCTGATAAAGCAGGTCATTTATAGAGTATGCAACTATATTTAACAGAAGAACAATAACAAAGGAATATATGCCATACAGTATTGTGATGTGTATGTGTGTATATATTTATACATTCACAAGAATATATGTAACAAGTACACATATATATGCATATAATTAGGTGTGCAGCCAGAAGATATGCAGCCTAAACTAGCATTGTGGCCTTTATTTGAGTGACAGCTATTTTCTTATTTGAGAGAAATCATTGTAGGGGTAGATGCTAAATAAATGTATTTGAAGAATTCAGAGGAGGGCAGTAAGTCTTAACATTCAGGAACAGATGTCATGATTTTAGAAAGATTAGCATTCCCAGGTTTAGGAAAAGAAGTTGACCCTTGTTATAAATTGTCCAGTTGTATTGTTGGAGTTATTTTTATATAGTTGACATATTTAAATCAGTTGCAGTCAACATTTATTCTTAATGTCCAAATTGCTCCAATTTGGAGCAGTGGGAGCAATGGGAGCCACTTCAAGTTGGTTTGATATCACCCATTAGTCTTTGATGGTTTCCTTGTTTTCTGGCACATGATGTTTTCCAGACCTGGGAATCAGTTATTTCTCTATGGAGATTGGTTCCTTTTAGTGGTTTCTATTTAGAAAATAATATTTAGAGATAACCTAGGTGTTAGAGACCATTCCATAATTAAACACATTAGCATTTCTGCAGTTAAACATATGAATATTCATTTATACTAAGTGGGAAAAATAGACTATAAATAAATGCCACGTTAGTTCAGGTCAGGTTTTGTCCTCAAATTATTTACCAAGAACCTTAATCTTTTTAGAGCATTTAAAAAAAATTATAATTACAAGTAAGAGATTATAGAACTATAGTGCATTTGTTTGCATGTGCCAAAGTAACTGTCTTGAGAATAAGAATTTTGTGGGGGCGGCTGGATGGCTCAGTGGGTTAAGCCTCTGCCTTCCACTCAGGTTATGGTCTCAGGGTCCTGGGATTAAGCCCTGCAGTGGGCTCTCTGCTTAGTGGGGAGCCTGCTTCCCCCCCTCTCTCTGCCTTCTTGTGATCTCTCTCTGTCAAATAAAATAAATAAATAAATAAACAAACAAATAAATGAAATAATAATAAATAATAAATAAATATAATAAAAATGATAAATAAATAAATATAAAATAAATAAATATAAAAATAATAAATAAAAATAAATAAAATATTTAAAAAAAAGAATTTTATGGACTGGAGAAATTAAAAAAAACTATGTTAAAAGAGAAACAACTGATTTCTTGGTAAATGATAGACTATATAATAGATATGTAACTGATGCCTCTAATTAATTTGGGTGTTATCAATTATAAATATTGTAACTGATTTGTGACTGTATTTTCATGAGTAGCATATGTTATTTTGGTAAGAAACTTTTTTTTGGTTTAATAAAAATATTTAAGATAACTTGGCATATAATAAGTTCTTAATAATTGTTAGTTTCCTTTTTCTGTTCTTATTTTTGTTCCTTTAGACCAGGGTGTTTCAACCTCAGCACTATTGACATTTTGGGCTGGATAATTCTTTATTTTGGAGGGTTCTCCTGTGCTTTGTAGTGTGTTTAACAGCATCCCTGGCCTCTACCCACTCGATGCTAGTGACACCCCACCAGTTGTGACAATTAAAAATGTCACCTGACATTGCCAGATGTCCTCTGGGAAGAAGCACTGATTTAGACTGATCAGATAAGTTTTTTTGATCCTAAAAAATAATTTATCTGACTAGTGAGATAAAGGATATGCTTCAACTAAGCTTTTATAAATCACCTCTTCCTAGTTTATATTTATATATCCAGGATGTATGCTTCTGTTGTTATAGTTCATCTTTCTCTCCTTTGCTGGGGGATTGTTTCTTCTCTCTTTCTCTTTCTCTCTCTTTTTTTTGGAAAGATTTTATTTTTAAGTAATCTCTACAGCCAACATGGGGCTTGAACTTACAACCCCAAGATCAAGAGTTGCATGCCCTACATACTAAGCCAGCTAGGTGCACACCCCTATTTCTTCATTTGATTTGATTTTTAAAGAATTGTGGTTTTCCCTTAATATATATATTAGTGTTAATATGTATATTAGTGTTAATATTTTTTGACATGTTGGGGGCAGCTGGGTGGCTTAGTCATTGAGTGTCTGCCTTTGGCTCAAGGTCATGATCTCAGGGTCCTGGGATCGAGCTCTGCATTGGGCTCCCTGCTCAGTGGGGAGCTGGCTTCTCCCTCTCTCACTCCCCCTTCTTGTGTTCCCTCTCTCGCTGTTCTCTCTCTCTCTCTCTCTCTCTCTGTCAAATAAATAAATAAATAAAATCTTTAAAAAATATTTTTTGACATGCTATATAAATTTTATTGTATTAGCTTACCTAGAAAATGAATTTTTCTAGGTAAATTTTCAAATTTGAATAAGAAGTTGATTTAAGATAGTTAATAGTGAGAAAAAAATAGTTAATAGTGAGCTAATCTTTAGATATAAACTCTGCTTTACTTGCCACTAGGTGGACCCATTCTCATAATGAACTGAGGAGAACTGAAAAATGTTCTTTTTTTTTTAAACCTTGAAGACCTGTTATATTAAATTGTAGTTAATGGATCTTTTTTTAACAGCCAATATATGATCTTCCATATTTTTCTGCAGAGATTTGCTTTCATGAAGTTTTTATAACTATATCTTAGTTTAAAACTCCAGTCATCTATTTGTGGTTTAAAGTATAAGACTAAAACTTTATGTATTTGTATAACAAGGAATATTAAAAGAGCTGTGGTACTTTCTTAATTTATGTTTTATCACATGACTTAATCACTTAATTAGCAATTATTCTTACACTTTCTATTCATAAAAATATCTTGCTAGAGTAAAAGTTAGAATGAAAAACAATAGTGGTTTAGGTGAGAAACATTTTTACCTTAGAATATTTGTTGCTTAAATTGGTCTGAAATATAAAGCAGAAGGAAAATTTACATGTTTGGTTTAGATTCATGTTGTGCAAAAACGTCTGTTTATAGCTAACTTTGTAATTTTTGAGTCCCCTTAAAAGCAATGGAGGTAGTGGAATTTATAGTTTCATTATTACAGTCGTTTATTTCTAAGGGGTATCTTTTCCTGTTCAAGGTGAGCTGTTTTTATCTCTTTAGAAACTTATTTCAGTTGTATCCTTGTTATCAATTATTGTCAACCTCTGTGACTTGACCAAGTTCTTCTCAGACTGTAAACATAGGAAACATATCTAAGCCTCTTATATTAAATGATAACCCCCCCAACCCCACACTTTTCTTCTTGTTTTATATTTCCCCTTCTGCTTCCCAGCTGATTTTTTGAAAGATGGATACTTGAATTAACTTATTTCCATTCACTACATTGCAATCTGGAGTCCTCCATGTGCACTCTTACACAAATAGTGACTTTCACTTCTAATTGTGACATTTAAACAGTTGAACAGTCATGTCTTGAAACTATTTTTTGTTGTTGTTGTATGTGACTCCATGTTCTCTTTGTTTTCTTGACCCCATGGCTTTTATTCTTAGTCTTTTTTATAAATAGTTTTTCCCCCCTTACTTATTCTTGAAAGGTTGGTTTTCTTCGGATTTCATTATTAATTTTCGTCTCTTAATTTTTACATACCCATTCTTAGTGATCTTATCTGCACCACAGCCCTCTTTTCTAGTTCAGTATGTGTTGATTATTCTTTAATCTGCAGCTCTAGCAGCTCTCCACCTCTCTGTGAAGCTCTTTGCTATTTTTTCCCCAAATACTTTGAAGTCCCAGAAGAACCTTAAACTCATCATCACCAACTGTACTCATTACCATGCCTATAAGACTGATGTAACTCCTGTATTTCCTGAGCTAGTAAATGTTGCCACTGCCCACTTAGCCACATCAGAAACCAGAGACTCCTTGTACGTCTTTTCTCTCTGTGTTGCTGGTCATTCACCCCTCATGTTGGAGATTCTGCCTTAAATGTCTTTTTAGTTTGCCTCCCCTCATTATCGCTAACATTATGACCCTTGGCACTCAGACCCTTATCTCACATCTAAATTACTGGGATGGCTTCCTTACTGTTTTTCTTGCCTTCGTTGTTGCTTCCTCTCTGTCTTCAGTTGAGCTGCCATTGGAGTGGGTTATTTATGTATGTATGTATATATTATGTATGTATGTATATATGTATGTATGTATATATTATGTATTTATGTATGTGTGTGTGTATGTATGTAAGTAATCTCTACACTCAGCCTGGGGCTTGAACCCACAACCTTGAGATCAAGAGTTGCATGCTCTTCTGACTGAGCCAGCCAGGTGCCCCTGGAGTGTTTTTTAAAAAAACATAATTTTATTGCCATGCTTAAAAATTTTTAATATCCCTCCATTGCCCTTATACTGTCTTTAGTATGGTACACAGTTTTCTTCAGGATATTGTCCTTCTCACTGCCTCCCAACTGCATTTGGTATTACTTTCTTATTATACTCCATGTTATAGCCATTCTGATTCATTTATAGTTTTGCCATATGTGGTGTTTTGATTCATGCATATTTTTGTTTGCACAGATTGCTCCTGTCTGTAGTTCCTTTATATCCTTGTTAATTGGGTGTTGTTCATTGACTAAGGTTTTTATTCTAAATATTAATGATTATTTAGTATGAAGGTAGAAAATAGGTGATTTGGTGTAGTTGATGATAACTCTAAGATACTGGTTTTCAAGTTATTTTTTTTTAAGTAGCAAAAACCTTTTTTGGAAAGAAATCTTACCGTGTTACAGAAATGAGATGAAAATAATACTTTTATTTGTATACCTTTAAAAATGTATCAAAAAATAAAAATGTATCAAAGTTACATTTTTGATAAAGTCAGTTGTTAAAAACAAGTGCTTTGGAATATGTTTTAATGCCTATTGAAGACTTATATCAGCATCTCACTTTAACTTCTAGGTTTTTTTTTTTTTTTAAGAATTTATTTTATTTATTTATATGAGAGAGAGCACGAGCAGGGAGAGAGGCAAAGGGAGAGGTAGAAGCAGACTTCCTACTGAGCAGAGAGCCTGACATGGGGCTCCATCCCAGGACCCCAAGTTTATGACCTGAGCTGAAGGCAGATGCTTAACTGACTGAACCACCCAGGTGCCCCTCACTTTATTAAAATTTAAAAACAGTCATCATTATTGAGGTGTATAATGAGCTGCATTCATTTAAAATGTGCAATTTAATGATGAAGATACCCATGAAACTACAACCAAGGTTCAGAGCATTTGCATCTTATGCCCCTTTGTGTTCAGCCTCTCTTCAACCCTTAGTTACAGATTAGGCAATCACTTCCTACCTTCTGTCACTATACATTAGTTTGGATTTTTTAGAAATTGTTTTAATTGAAATATATTTGACATATGACATTGTAGAAATTTAAGGTGTACGACATGTTAATTTGATATATTTATACATTGTAATATGATTGCCATTGTAGCAATAATTAGCACCTCTATCATGTTACATAATTTTTTTTTTAGTGGTTGGAATAATGAAGTTGTTTCTTCTCAGGTTTGATGAGCATAATACAATATTGTTGTTTATATTCGCCATGGTGTGCATTAAATCTCTAGCTCGCTCTTACTACTCATTGCAAATTTGTTTTAATTAATTAATTTATTTAAATTTGTTTAAATTTAAATAACTCTGTCCTATACCTCCTTCCTGCCCCCAATTTCCTGGTAACCACTGTTTTACTCTTCTGATTTTATGAGTCTGGCTTTTTTAAATTTCACATATAAGTAATATCATACTGTACCTGTCTTTCGCTGTCAGACTTATCTCCCTTATTTAGCATAATATGTCAAGGTTCATCTGTGTTGTTGTAAATGGCAGAATGTTCTTTCTCCTGACTAAAGTTCCATTACATGCATTATTCCCCCGCCCCATCTTATGTATTCCTTCATCCATTGGTGGGCGCTTAGGTTGTTTCCATATCTTGGCTATTATCAGTAATGCTGCAATAAACATGGAAGTGCATATATCTCAATATTCTATTTTCATTTCCTTTGGATGCGTATCCAGAAGTGGAATTTCTAGATCATGTGGTAGATGTATTTTTAATTTTTTGAGGAACCTCCATGTTTTCCATAGTGGTTGAACCAATTTACATTCCCACCAGCAGTGTAGGAGAGTTCCCTTTTCATCACATCCATGCCAACCTCTTGTTGTCTTGGTGATAACCATTTTAACAGGTGTGAGGTGATATCTCATTGTGGTTTGGATTTATATTTCCCTGATGATTAGTGATGTTAAGTATCTTTTAATATACCCATTGGCCATTTTGATGTCTTTAGAAACATGTCTTTTGAGATCCTATGGCCATTTTTAAATTGGCTTGTTTTTTTGTTATTGAGTTGTATGAGTTCCTTATATATTTTGGATATTAGTCCCTGGTATAATGTACGGTTTGCACAATTTCTCTCCCATTCTGTAGGTTTCCATTTAATTTAATTTTATTTATTTACTTATTTGGGCAGAAGCTTTTAAGTTTGATGTAGTTTCATTTGTTGATGTTTGCTTTGGCTGTTTGTGCTTTTGGTGTCATATCCAAAAAATCATTGGCAAGATCAGTGTTGAGTAGTTTTTCCCCTACATTTTTTTCTGGAGTTTTATGGCATTGGGTCTTATGTTTAAGTCTTTGATCTGTTTTGAGTTAATTTTTGTGAATAGTGTAAATAGGGGTCCAGATTTATTGTTCTGCATGAACATCATTTGTTGAAGAGACTGTCATTCCCCATTCAGTGATCTGGGTTCCCTTATTGAATATTAGTTGACTGTATATGCAGGAGTTTAATTCTAGGTTCCCTATTCTATTCCATCAGTCTATATGTCTGTCTTTATACCAGTACCATACTGTTTTTAATCATTACAGTTTTGTAGTATAATTTGAAGTCAGGAAGTATGATGCCTCCAATTCTGTTATTTTTCCCAAGACTGCTTTGGCTATTCAGGGTCTTTCATGTTTCCATACACATTTTTGCATATTATAGACTTTATGTAAAAGAAATTTATGTATGTGGACTTTTTGTTTTTTGTTTCTGCTTTCACACAGGTTTTGAAATCATCCTCATTGTATTTATTAGTAATTCATTCATTTTTATGGCTGAATAGTAGTTACTGAATGGGTATACTACATATTTATCCCTTCACCTGATGGTTGACATTTGGGGTGTTTGCACTTTTTGGCCATTATAAATAAAGTTGCTGTGGACATTAATCTTTATGTATGTCTTTGCACATATATTTTTATTTTTCCTCAGTAAATAACTAGGATTAGAATGTCTGGGTCATTTGATGTAGATGTATGTTTAACTTTTTAAGAAATTGCCAAACCGTTTTCTAAAGTGATTGTGTTATTTTATATTTCTACCAGCAGTGCATGAGGGTTTCAGTTCCTCTATATCCTCACTTACATATGACATTGTTAGTCTTCTTGATTTTATCTATTTTAATTGGAGTGTAGGGGACTGCATTGTGATTTTCATTTGCATTTTAATGATAATGATATTGACTGTCTTTTCATGTACTTCTTGATCATTTACACACATTCTTTTGTAAAGTGTCTTGAAATCTTTTGCCCAGTTTTAAAAATATTAGGTGTTTGTTTTATTACTGAGTTGTAAGAGTTATTTATATATTCTGGATAGAAGTTCTTTATTAGATATATGTAATGAAAATATATTCTGTGGCTAGTTTTTTTTTTTTTTTTTTCTTCCTTTCTTTTTTTTCTTTTTAGAGGAGAGAGAGCTAGGGGGGGAGAAGAGGGAGAGAGAGACTCTTAACCAGGCTCCACACCCAGCATGCAATCCGATGTGGGGCTCGATTTCAGGACCCTGAGATCATGCTCTGAGCCAAAATTAAGAGTCAGGACACTTAGTGACTGAGCCACCCAGGCGTCCCCTGGTGTTTTTATTTTCTCAATGACATCTTTCAAAGAGCAAACATTTACCTTTGTGAAGTAGCACTATTTATCAATATTTCCTTTTATTTCATGTTTTATCTGAGAAGTCTTTTCCTACACTAGGGTTGCAAAGATTTTCTTCCATATTGTCTTCTAGAAGTTTTGTAATTCTTTTAGTTTATTTATATATTTGATTTTGGTTGCCCTTTATTAGGATGCTTTATATACAAAGAGAAGAATAGTTTGTTAAGATATGGTCTTAAATGTCTAGATATCTTTCCATTAAACAGAGATAATAGGAAAAGCTTCATTTTCGATGTTTGTAGGAGAGTGACTTAAGTAATGTCACGTTAATAATGTCAACCAAACTATTTTAATTACTTCTTCAAAGTAGTTAAAATGATTTAAAAATGCAGTCATTTTTGGAATTTATGAAGCTCATTTGCAGCTTTTCAGAATATAGAGGTAGGACTGCATTTGAATATGTACTGAAAAAAGGTTTAAGAAAAAATTCTTTTTCTCAGGTTTTTCTCTTGCAAGTTTATTTTACCTTTTTAAAGAGTTATTTATTTAAGGGAGAGAGAATGGCAAGGAAGGGCTGAGGGAGAGGGAAAGAAAGTCTTAGGCAACTTCCACACATAGCACATCACTGGATGTGGAGCTTGATCTCAGGACCATGAGATCATGACCTGAGCGGAAACCAACAGTCCAACTGACTGAGCCATCTAGCTGCTCCCTGAAGGTTTGTTTTAAATATTATAAAATAATGTAAAGACATTGTCAGTTTCTAAGAGAACGTCAAAGTAGCTTTATTTTTATTGTACTGTATATCCATCAATTATTTTAGATCCAGTCAAGTGTTGTGTGTGTGTGTGTGTGTGTTTGATAAAAACACTTTCTTATTTAAAGTGCTTGGATTCCTTTTTTTTTTCTTTGAAGATTTATTTTTCATTTGAGAGAGAGAGAGCGAGAGAGTGGGGAAAAAAGGAAGAGGGAGAAGCAGATTCCCTGCAAGCAGGGAGCCGGATGTGGGATTCTATCCCAGGACCTTGGGATCATAGCCTGAGCTGAGGGCAAATGCTTAACTGACTGAGCCATCCAGGCATCCTTAAAGTGCTTGGAATCGTGGGAACCTGGGTGGCTCAGTGGGTTAAAGCCTCTGCTTTTGGCTCAGGTCATGATCCCAGGGTCCTGGGATCGAGTCCCGCATCCGGCCCTCTGCTCAACAGGGAGCCTGCTTCTCCTCTCTCTCTGCCTGCCTCTCTGCCTACTTGTGATCTCTGTCTGTCAAATAAATAAATAAAATCTTTAAAAAAAAAAAGTGCTTGGAATCCTTTAGTTTTAAGAGAAATCTTTAGACTTTAGAGGTGATTTGTAACCAGTATATACTAAACTTCTTGCTAGTGAGATAAATTAGATTCTAAGAACTTAGACTGACGAGTTAGTAAGGTATAGGAAGGGGCCAAGTTTTTAAAAATGTAGTTATTTTATAAAGTCATTAAAATGTTTTGCTTACAGGTTGGAATTTTAAAGTCAAATGTGGCTTTTGAAGTGATATTTTAGTTCTAAACCAAAGCTACTTTATTTTCTAGGTGTTCATTGTACCCATGGTTTCAATCGCACTGGTTTCCTTATATGTGCCTTTTTGGTGGAGAAAATGGATTGGAGGTATTGTTTCTTGTTATAATGGAAGAAGATTAGTAATTGATAAAGAATTTTATTGTTTTTTTTTTAGTTTTAGCATTTTATATTGTTATATTGTTATATTGTTAATAATATTTAAAGTGGTTTTCATTTTAGACTTGATTAGTCTTAGAATATCATTTATTACCTGGTATTTTGTCCTAAGTAGCATTTTAGTTGAATGTTTGTGGATATTTATATACTATATATTTTCTTTTCCAGATTTTTTTCACCTATTCCAGAATTATCAGAGACAAGTTTACTCAGAATCTTTTTTTTTATATTCACGTTCGGAAGTTACTATTGTTGTTATTGTTCTTTTTTCTTTTCTTTTTTAAAGAACCTAGCTCATGCCCAACGTGGGGGTCAAATTTACGACCCTGAGGTGAAGTTGCATGCTCTAATTACTAAATCGGCCAGATGCCCCTGTTCTTTTCATTTTTAATAATACTTTTATTTTTTATAGCTGCTGAATATTAGGAAAAACCTGTAATGGTATATGGAGAAGGTGTTTTGGGGACAGTTACTCTGTATGAACCAATCAAGTAAACATGTCTTTATTGAAGTACCTTTTTAGATCCTGAGAGATTAGAACCTTTGTTGCCTCAAATTCCTGGGCAAATGGGATATTACTACCTGAATTTTCTTGTTTACTGATTGAGGGTCATTATTTTTGTTTATAAAATGTAACAGTAACCCCAGACTCCTTGTCAATGTGTGCTTTAGCCTCTCTCTGATGACCTTTGTTTTTTTTTATCAGGTCTGTTGAAAGTTCTTAAAAGCTAGCATGCTTTTACTTTTATTCATATTGGCGTTCACATTTCTTTGATTTCCCTTAGAGTCTGATCTCAACCTTCAAGCCTTTATATACACTTTTCACAGACTTTACCAAGCTCTCTTCTGTACAGTCATTGCAGCTTACCTCTAGGGTTTAGGGATTATCCATGTACCTTGTATTAAAGCTGTTTCAGATTTGTCCTTTAGTAGATTGAATGCCTTGGGCCTGGGGAATATGATTTGTCCATTTTGTAAACCTGTACTGTACTTCCTTTGGTGACTGAAATAGAATGAGTTTTGATAAATCTGCATAAATGAAGAGAAGTGAGAAAATTCCATGGTGTTTGTTTTCCATAGTATTGAAGCAGCAGTTGCTACTTTTGCTCAAGCCAGACCACCAGGAATTTATAAAGGTGATTATTTGAAAGAACTTTTTCGTCGCTATGGTGATATAGAGGAAGCACCACCCCCACCTCTGTTGCCAGATTGGTGTTTTGAGGATGATGAAGATGAAGATGAGGATGAGGATGGAAAAAAGGAATCAGAACCTGGGTCAAGTGCCTCCTTCGGCAAAAGGAGAAAAGAACGGTTAAAACTGGTAATGTTTAAAAATATTATAGTCCGTATTTCTTCTGAAAGCTTATTGAGATTTATGTATTTGTTTAGCTAGATTTTAAAGTTATTTCATTCTGGCTGTTTCTAACGATTCTTGATAGCCATGAGTCTGCCTTTTCTATGGGAAAAGCTTGTTAAGTTCATTTAGTTTTTGATTCTTAGGTAAACCACAGAACTCTTACATATTAGATTGAGAACTTACTATTTTTTGCAAAGTATTGGAAGATTCCAACTACATAGTGAAATTTTTTTTACTGATGCTTTACAAAATTGTCACATAGTTAAAATAACTTTCCATATAAATTCTGCTCCTTCCCCTGGTTGGTATTTTCATATTTTCTATAACATTGAACTGAGAAGACTCTTCTATGGACAACTCCCATTAAAAGGGCTAACAAAAACCATTAGGAATTGTTTTCTTGGGAGGACAGGAGAGATACTGAGAAGAAAAGTACTGATTGTACTTGTACACACACAAGTATATGGTACAGGCTGAAGGGAAAAGTTAGGGAAAGTGTAGAGATAATTAAATGTTAATGAAGTAATAAATAAGGAATGTGGGATATCATAGTTGAGCAGTAAAGACTACAACTCATTTATTAGTAGGCAGTGATTCACAAATTCACGAAAATGCCTTATTTTTATGTAAATCGAATGATGTAGTTATTTGGGCTTTTTAAAAAAAGTTCCTTGCTTGAAAAACATTATTTTAATATGTATTTACACATTTCAAAATTCAAGACTTTGAGGCCGCTGAAAAGTGTTAATTGCTTTGAAATATAGAAATAATTTAAAAAGTAACGTATTTTCTTAGTCTAACTCATTGATTACTGAATCATGTATCTAGAAAAATAAGAATCACGTTCTAAGGAAACACTAATAGCATAACATAACATAGCATAGATGATTACCTTCTTATAGTATCATTTTTGTAAGGAAATTCATCTATATTTTTAAAAAATAGTGTTAACCATGAGCATATGCTAATGTGTTTTTGCATTACAATATAATATTTGAATGTGTAAAAGAGCTTAAAGCAAAGAGTTACTGTTTCGCAAAATGTGCTAAAGTTTGCAGGGTTTCCCCCCCCTCTCCAGCAGAAGGGGTCTTAAAAATGACATTTATTTTATAATATCAAGTACCATTAAATCTCTGTAGTGGCAGAAGAGCTTCAGCAGCATTAAGAGGAACATAGCCAAGATGGGCATGTTTCTTTAGGGAAAATAAAGGACATTTAAAATAAAATCCCTGGGTGCCTGCGTGGCTCAGTCCTTAAGCGTCTGCCTTCTGCTCAGGTCATGATCCCAGGACTCATGATCCCAGAGTCCTGGCATTGAGTCCCGCATCGGGCTCCCTGCTCAGCGGGAAGCCCGCTTCTTCCTCTCCCACTACCCCTGCTTGTGTTCCACCTCTCGCTGTGTCTCTCTCTGTCAAATAAATAAATAAAATCTTAAAAAAAAAGTCCCCATTCTAGTTTTTCCTGTTTTGTTTTGTCAGTTACTAAGAGCAGTGTTTAAAAATTTCCCACTACGGGGAAGCCTGGGAGACACAGTTGGTTAAGCGTTCATCTCTTGATTTTGGCTCAGGTCATGATTTCTAGGTTGTGAGATAGAGCCCCTCATTGGGCTCCATGCTGGGCATGGGGCCTACTTGGGATTCTTTCTCTCCTGCTCCCCCTGCCCTCTCCCCCCGCCAAAATACCCCACTATGATTGTGGATTTATCTCTTTCTCCTTCTAGTTCTGTCAAGTTTTGCTTTATTATTTTGAGGTGATATTATTTAGTTTATACAAATGTGGGTAAAGGGTTATTAAATCTTAACTGTGTCTTCACTTTTAGCATTAAAAATATCTAATGTTAGTATGATTGACTGCCCAAGCATTCTTTTGGATAGTGTTAGTATGTATTATCTTTTTTCTACCCTTTTGCTTTCAGACTTTATTTATCTTTTATTTAAGGTATGTCTGCATTGCATTGTTGTGTTTCGTTTATCCAGTGAATAGTTTTTGATTTATTGGAGTATTTGGTCCATGTGCATTTATTTTACTGATATAGTTAAGATTTAAAACTTGTAGTCTTAACTCCCCCGCCATGGTATGCTCCTTTTTATCTTCTTTCTTGCCTTCTTTATGCTTAATTGTTTTTATATCACCCCAAGCCATTGCTTGTTGGTTATACATTCTTTTACTATTCTTTTACTGGTTAGTTAAGATTTCAGTATGTATCTTTGACTTATTAAAGTCTGCTATATTTTAGTACTTTTGCCACTTTTTAAACAATGCAAGAATCCTAGAACCGTTGGTTGCATTTACCTCTTCCTGCCTTTTTATTATTGTGTATCTTAATTCTACAAGTATTTTAAACCGCATAAGGTGACGTCATCATCATCATCATCATCATTTTATACAGCAAATATTCATTAGATAAACCACAAATTTATCCTTTCTGGTGCTCGTCTTTTTTTTTTTTTTTTTTTTTTTTAAAGATTTTATTTATTTATTTGACAGACAGAGATCACAAGTAGGTGGAGAGGCAGGCAGAGGAGAGAGAGGAGGAAGCAGGCTCCCCGCTGAGCAGAGAGCCGGACGTGGGGCTCGATCCCAGGACCCTGGGATCATGACTTGAGCTGAAGGCAGAGGCTTTAACCCACTGAGCCACCCAGGTGCCCCGGTGCTCGTCTTTCTTTCATGTATTTTTGTGGTTCCAATGGGATAGTTTTTCTTCTAACTGAAGAGTTCCCTTTAGTATTTTCTTTCTTGTGAGTCTGCTGCAA
The DNA here is from genome assembly GCF_963455335.1 of Martes martes. Taxonomy (NCBI): domain Eukaryota; kingdom Metazoa; phylum Chordata; class Mammalia; order Carnivora; family Mustelidae; genus Martes; species Martes martes. The sequence goes on from NC_137893.1 coordinate 41,472,432, forward strand.
CACATTCTCTCAGTATCTGTGTAAAAATGTCTATTTCTTGCCATCATTTGAAGAATGTTTGTTTTGGGTATAGAATTTTGGCTTGGCACTTTGAAGATATCATTCCATAATCCATTTCTATTAAGAAGTTGCTTCTCTGAAGCTAATTTCTTTTTGTTTTTGGTTTTCAGCAATTTTACTATGGTATGTCTACTCAGAGTTTTTTTGTGTTTGTTCTGCTTTCTATTTATAGTGATTCTTGAATCTATGGTTGGATTTGTTGTTTTAGACAATTCTCAGCCATTATCTCTTTGAATATTGGTTCACATCTGTTCTTTTTCTCTTCTGGGACTCACCCAGAAGACGTGTCCCCCTGCCCCCCGAATGTCTCTTATGTTCTTTTCTATATTTTCTACTCCCCGCCCCCCCCCATTTTCCAATTTGGATATTTTCTTCTGACCTCTTTCTTCCAGTTTACTAATCCCACTTTAGCTTTGTCTGAGTTGATGTTCAATTTATCCATTAAGTACATAATTTCAGTTATTTCACTTTTGGAATTTTCATTTGAGTTTTAAAATAGTTTCAGTTCTTTGTTGGAATTCTTCATCTTGTCATTTAGGTTTTTGAATTTATTAATCCCAGTTATTTTAAAGCCTATGTCAGATAACTAATTGATGTGGATCTCTTCTGGATCTTTAGTTTTTCTTCTTTTGATTTCTAGTCGATTGTTTATTTTTTGTCATGCCTGCATATTTTTGCTTCTTAGTCATTATGTATGAAAAATTGTGGGAAAAATTTGAGACTTTGCATCGTGTTTTCTTCCTTCAGAGAACATTTACTTTTGTTTCTACACAGGGTTAAGAGTAGGACATCTTAGCTAAGTCAAGGATTGAATTTTCAGAAACTAGTCTTCAATTTTGGGGAACTGGTCTCTTTTTGGTTCAGCTTAATTCCCAGAGTGTAGCCGTTTGGGGATCCTAACCGAAAGCCTAAATAGAACCCTTCCTTCTTAGTGGCCTGAAACTTCAGTTTTTGTTTCCCTATTCCTGTGATATTACTGAAAGCTGTGTTCAGCCTCTTAGCCTCTTACCTACCATTTTGGAAACAGTGCCCGTAGAGGAAGACCTGTACCAGATGTGTAGCACCCCTCTCTGGATTCCTTTCCTTCTGAGTTCTTGGCTCTTCAAGGCTTTACTGCCTTTCTACTTCTCCAGTGTCTTCAAACAAAGCGATTTTAACATTTTGTCTAGCTTTTTCTCGTGGCTGCAGAATTGATTTCAATAACTAGGTGCCGTTGCCAAAAGCAGAAATCTTTCCTGCTCCTGTTTTGGAGAAAGCAGGTAGGTTTGATTTCAAAGTAGTTAAGTAGTTTTTTCCTCTTTTCAAGTCATAACTGATAAATTATAAAATTATTAGATATATTTTTTACTTATAAAAGTAGTATACTTACATTAAAAAAATTTGAAAACAGAAGAAACAACTTAATAATTCTTTAACTTTTGTCTTACTACTGGCATTTTGTCATCTTAGAAGAGTTTCTTCCCATTTACTTATCTAATTTAAAAGTGTACACAAGGGCGCCTGGGTGGCTCAGTTGATTGGGCAACTGCCTTCGGCTCAGGTCATGGTCCCAGAGTCCTGGGATCGATTCCCACATTGGGCTCCCAGCTCCATGGGGAGTCTGCTTCTCCCTCTGACCTCCCCTCTCATGCTCTCTCTCACTCTGTCTCTCTCACAAAAAAAAAAAAAAAAAAAAGTGTACACAAATGACATGAAGATCAGGTTTCTTTATAAAAGTACAAACATCTAGAAGTATATAGAGTAAAAAGTGAAGGTCTTTTTACTTCCTCCCCAACTGCTCTCTTCTTTTTGGTAATTTTTCTAGATATTTACTTGTCTATGCATTTACATACGTATGTTCAGTTTTGACCTTACCTTCTCCACTCCTTCTTAATGTAAATGTATTTTTCTGCAACTTTTTTTTTCTTTTTTAACTTGGGTATCTGTTTTTAGTACATTTTTAACTACTTCATTCTTTCTAGGTAATACCAGAGGAAACAGTTTATATAAAGCAAACAGTATTTCTTTACAAGATGAGAGAAGATATCAGTCCATACAATATTTACAGACTATTATGAAAAAGAACCAATTAGAGATGTTGGAAATGATAATTAAAAAATCCAACAACTCAGTTAGATGGTTGGATAACAGGTTGAAGGTAGCTGTAGAGGAAATTACCAAGCTGGAGGAATTAGCTAGGAAATTCTTCCTGGATGCAGCATAAAAAGACAAAGAAATGTGAAAAAGTTTAGAGTTCAGTAGTGATTTATATGAATGACTTAACACTCTGAAATGTCACAGAGGGGACAGGTACGAGGATTATTTTCTGTAATGCAGTAGGACCAGGTCAGATTAGTGATTTTTAAGAAGCTAATGGGAGGTGAGAAGGTGGGAACAGAATTGGGGGTCCTCACTAGGACTCAGCATATGGTTATACTCACAGCCAAGTTTATTACAGCAATGTACTAAGGATATACAGTTGGGTGATAAGGGGAAAAGATAAGTACAGTCTGGTGGATTCTGTATGCAGGCTTTCTCGTGCTCTCTTCTTCCCATGAGGGGTTGTGCAGAGCTCACTGTCTCAGTAGCAATGAAGATGTAGCAACATGTGTGATGTTACTGCCTAGGAAAGCTAATTTGAGTCTTAGTGGCCAAGTTTTTACTGAAGCCTGGTCACATAGGCAGCCTCTGCATAGTGTGTACCAAAATTTCCAGAATCCCAGAAGGAATGCATTTGTTCAGCGTAAGCGGTATTGTTTGTATGAATAGTCTAGGCATGGTGAATCACCTTTACCAGTTGACTAAGGGCACTCTGAGAATCTTGTTCCCACATGCCAGTCAGGGCCAACCTTGTAAATAGTCCTGCTGCGTTAACTTTTTTCTGCATACTTGGACCGACTAGTCATTCAAGTAGTTTAGTTATGATCAAAAAGGGAGAGTGAGGGTGATTGCTTGATGCAGATATAGTCAGAAAAGGCTTTTTAGTATGGAATGAACTCTAGAATATTTATTACTTGTGGATAAGTGGCTAGTAGAATCAGTGACCTTGAAAATAAAGGTTGGGGAATAAATTAGATAGAGTAATGTCTGAGGAAGTGAAAGGGAATGGAGTTCAAAAGCAGATGGAGAAATGGGTCTTCAATAAGTGGAGGGAAAATCTCATCCATAGCACTGAGATTGAGGTTTTTTCCTCAGTGAGTTTCAGCTGCATATGTGTGGGAGTACAGAAGACTAATGGTAGGTTGATACAAGGTTGGGTATACTTAGTGTGGGTCTGATGGAAGGATAAAGGATTGAGGAGTACTGGGGATATTAGGCAAAAATAATTGAAGTAATCAGCTGTAGAGTCTTTGAATAGGAAGTAAGGTCAGGATGGGGGCTGTTAGCCTGTGAAAAGAGAGAAGTGATAGGTTTGTTAGTCTTGGTAAAATTGATAAGTGAGCATAGTTAGGGTAAAAGAGTTAAGCTGTTTAATGAAAGAGGCGGGAGAGTGACGTGTTGGAGTTAGAGTGTACTCAGTCAGTGTGAGCTGAATTGATGAATCCAAAGGTGGAGCAGCATGGAATAATGACATAGCCATGGAGCAGGTTGTTGAAGTTAAGCAAAGGTGATGGTTATTGAAAATACAATTACTGAACTATGAAGCCTAAGTTGTTTGATGTGTCCAATTACCTCATGAATGTTGATGTTACCAGTGTAACAATAGAAGTTAGCACAGTGAGAAATAATATTTTTGATCAATGTGGGGAAATGAGCAGAGGTGAGTACACAAAGAATAGTGTTTTACTACTTTAGATTCTCTACTTGCAAGTAACAGAAATTAGCTCAAACTAGCTTAAGTAATAAGAGGAAATTGCTGTGAGCATATGAGTAGCACTCAAACCCAGTAATATAGCCAGATATCAGGAAGGGACTGGAGCCTGGACCTGGAAAACTATTTAGAACCTAGTTTCTGCTCTTTGTTCTTATTTTTTCATCTTTGCTTTTCTCTCCTATTTCTGTCTCTCTCCTTTTGTGTTATTTATCTCACTGGCTTTGTCTTTTAAGAATGGCTCTTTGTTATTCCTTATTTACCTGGGAGCTTATAATTATCCTATATCTTCTGAACTTACATGTTGTAATTTTAGCCACATGCAGAGACTCTGAATCCTAATTCCAGGTTACCAGAAGAGAGAATCCGGTTGGTTCAGATTGAATTAGTGGTTTGCTTATGCTCCCATCAACTTTGGCTAGAGTGGGATGCTATCTTGTAATGTTTTATAACATGGCTGTTAGGGTCCTGTCTTCACAGCTCTTAAAGAGAGCTGTTGTGCCACCAGCCGCAGTGGATGTCTCCTGTACCACAGTCGAATGATATAGCTGAATGGAGTTAGTGTAAATGGAAATGAAAGAGGAACTTTTGAGAGTCCAGGAGAGCAAGTGAAGATACAGGAGAATGGTTTATACTACCCGCCATGGGACTTGGGCAGTGGGACAATGAGTAGCTTTTACTTATGAGAGAAGTGGTCTCCTTGGTGAAGAGTTAGTTCTTAGTTAAGACATAAGGGGATAGGGTATTCATGAAAAAGGTTGAGGTAATAGGGTAGGTTATTTCTGAAAAAGAGATCCCAGCGTTTATATTGAAACTGTTTGGGAAGGTGATTGGTGATGAGATGAACCAGAGAGAGAGGGCTCCAAAGCAGTGAGGTTAGGACCATCAAAGAGGAAAGATGACTGGAGACTTGATTTTGGATGATGTCAACAGTATGGTTGACAGGCATGAGAAGTATAGATAAAAGTAATTGGCAAATTAATGGTTGGAAAGCTTTCATTTTCCTGTTATTTCCATCTGAGTTGAAGGTAGTTAACAGAGGCAGTCCAAGCGTGGCTAATTTTTGTAGCTCCATCTCAAAGCAGTGAACTTATTTTGGCATGAGACTTTATTTTTGTTAGCATTCCCCTTTCTTGACTGTGGTTTGAAGTGATGGACTCTTGTAGTGAATTCTCATAGTTCCATTTGGGTTTTTAACAGTTGCAATGTAATTGGCCCTCACATTCCTGACACCTTTGTTCATCTTTTGAGCCCATGTTATTATTGATTTGGAGGAGTATGACTAACAGTTATGTTGCTTGCTCCTTTGAGTCTGGGATCATGTCTTTTTTTTGGGGGGGGGGATCATGTCTTTGAAAAAACCTATTAGTGCATTTTCTTCATTACTAAAATATCCTTGTTACACGTAATATACATACTTGTTTACTCATTCTCTACCACATACACCTTTTACGTGTAATTTGCACACCCGCCCCATCTTCTCTAACAGTTTTCTCAGTTTTCCTCTAACTGATCACTGATTCCTTTTGTCCTTTCTTGTGGTAGCCATATGAATTTCCATTTTAAGCCTGGCAGACTCTGTTAATGAAATATACCTGTTTCATCTTAAGCACACGTTATCTTCTTTTCACTTTTGAAATTTCTTTATTCCCACAAACTGAAATGGTAGTTTGTTAAAAAGTGAAAGTAAATGTCAAAGGCTTTGAGTCTCAATTATAGTATGTTTGAAAATAGTTCCAGACTTAAGACATTGCTGTTTAGATTTAGTGATACTTTTTGAAATTACTGTGTAATTTTGAATAATATAAAATACTTTTGTCAGAGGAAACTTATAATGACAGTGAACAGCAAATTAAGTTCAAAAGTTATTAAGCAGATGGGATCCCTGGGTGGCTCAGTGGGTTAAGCATCTGCCTTTGGCTCAGGTCATGATCCCAGGGTCCTGGAATCGAATCCCACATTGGGCTCTTTGCTCAGTGGGGAACCTGCTTCTCTCTCTGCCTGCTGCTCTCCCTGTGTGTGCATGTGCTTTCTCTTTCTCTGAGATAGATGAATAAAATCTAAAAAAAAAAAAAAAAAAGTTACTAAATAGTATTTGTGTAAAAAGTGCATAATTCTTAGTGTTTTTAAAGGACTTATTCCTAAAAAAAAAAAAAAGGACTTATTCCTACCGTTTTTTACTTAATAATAATTATTGCAGAAGAAAGTAGGGGAAGATAAAGTGAAAAAGAAATGGATGCTTTGTAGGAAAGATCAAGGAAGAAGAAATATAAATGGATGAGAGGTATTTGCTAAATGATTAGGGTTATAAACATGCTTAATAGTTAAATATGTACTTAGGCTGAATATTTATTCTGTTAAATTAAAAAATTTAGTTTGTTCAGCTGCATAAAATTATTAAAATATTTCTGTAGTAATACTATGGAAAAGTGCTTGGTTGAATGTTGATCATATTCTAGTGTTTTAGTCCTTTTCATTACTTGTTAAAAAAAGAAGTAGTGTTTATGTTTTAGGAATAATTTATGCTAGTTGCCCTTGCTTTTCAGAAATTATCATTGATTTCTTAACCTCCCTCAGGAATTACATGCTCATGAGTAAACCTTCTTCCTGTAAGACTTAAAAAATCTTATGCTATTAGTACCTTCAGAATAAAGATGTTGAAAATTAAACTCTCTGAATGCTTTTTCTTTTTAATTAGAATATACAGGATATAGGGACGCCTGGGTGGCTCAGTTGGTTGAGTGGCTGCCTTCGGCTCAGGTCATGATCCCAGCGTGCTGGGATCGAGTCCCGCATCGGGCTCCTTGCTCCGCAGGGAGCCTGCTTCTCCCTCTGCCACTCTGTCTGCCTGTGCTCACTCTCTCTCTCTCTCTCTGACAAATAAATAAATAAAATCTTTAAAAAAAAAAAAGAATATACAGGATATAACTTTATAAGGATATTGCCGTTATCTGAGTATCTCAGGTACTAAATATGCAAAAATATTTTGTGAATCTGGTTCTTTTTCTCTTTCTTTAGTTATTATATTTAATGGTTGCATGGTTCTAAAGCAGAAATTTTAGTGGTTGGTAAAAAGAGGTGATGGCGTAATGCAAATGGTACTCCTTAATCTTTTGGCTCATAAAGTCTTTAAAGTATGCTTATTTAAGGAGAACAGAGTTGACGACATATAATTATAAAAAGTGATTCAGAATTAGGGGCAAAAAGTGGAACTAGTGTCTGCTGGATTGACTCAGGACTCTTCTAGATTTGACAGGAATGCATGTGGACGAAATACCATGTTCTTTTTTTTCATTCCTAAGTGGCTTGAGTTGCCAAATCTGTGCCAGAAGGTTGATCATTGCAGCTTGTAGACCATATTTTTTATTCCTTAATTACGTTAACAGCTAGAGTTGTTTTATGTATTTTTGAGACTGATGCCAGCCCTTTTATGGGTCTGAAAGTAATTGTAGCATGAATTTAGACTGTATTTTTAGTCTTTAAAATTTCCAGGAGTGTTCTGTATTTGTTTGATATATAAATCCTCCATCTGCTTCACTTCTCTGTGATATTTTAAAAATATGCTTGCTATGAAATACAATAAAACACTTTATGTAGTTCTGAGTTAAAAAATTTAGATTAAAAATTCAGTGATGAGTAATAGTGTTTGTTACATCCAATGACTGTAGTTTAGCCATTTTGTCTACTGTTACACTCTTATTCTAGTTTACACAGGTATGTATTGTGGGTGTTTATCCCTTTAAAATCCATACTCCATCAGTGGTACAGCTCCTCTCTCTGTCCCCAGTTAGAATCATTAGTGAATGGTATACTGTAGACCTGGGTTCAGATTCTATTTTTACCTCCTGAATAAATTGCATATAGTCTCATTTACTTATTTGTAAAATAAATAAACTCTGCTTCTCAGAGCTGTTATAAGGATTTGAGAAAATGTTTGTAGAATGTAGGATGTCAGAGCCTCTGCCTAGCTCTGAGTAAATGGTAGGTAAGTTATTATTGCTGTTATTAATAAGTAGTAACCATGGAGTGCTTTGGCAATATGATATAGACATTGGGCTATATATGTACATTGTAAAACCTGTGATGGATTAAGGAAAGCAAATGTGCAGTTAATCCCGGGGGGATTTTATAGAGCTTTCTGGAGCAGACCATTTCTGTTTTATATATTTGCAGACTTGTGACAATAAGCAAATCTATTTCTCAGTCTGGTCTTTGTGAATAGATTCTGAACTCTAACAAAATATTTTTCTCTTCCTTTTATCTTAAGGGTGCTATTTTCCTGGAAGGTGTAACTGTTAAAGGTGTGACTCAAGTAACAACTCAACCAAAGTTAGGAGAGGTACAGCAGAAGTGTCATCAATTCTGTGGCTGGGAAGGGTAATAAACATTTTACAATTTTAAGTAAAACTTGTGTTGTGCAACATTTAACATGTTAACATTTAACATTTAACAATGCAAACGTTGACTTAGCTTCTTTGTTCTTTGAAGTTTGAATATTTACCTAGAGTGCTTAAAAAGATATCAAGCAAGAGTTTATCAGATTTTTCTCATGATCAACAATTGAGTTAAAATTAGACTACTAGAAAAAACAAAAACAAAAACAATTAGATTACTAGACAGTTGAGTCAAGATTAAATGATTCCACATGTCTTCCTAACTAAATAGAAAGTAATTTTTGTCACTATCTAGTATTTGTTTTGTGTGTTTAATTCTGTTGCTGTTTAATGATTGGGTTGCCCATATCATTTTACTAAGGGAGAAGAAGTGAGACTTGAAGACTTGAATGTACCTCATTTTCTAGTTTTTCTGTAATCCAGTTTTCTGAGACCTAGGGGAATCAGCTTTAATTATGTTTTTCCCCCTACCATGACTTGAAAATATTTATCAGACATTTCATGGGAGGGGATTCTGGAGAGTTCACGGCTCTGCTCTAATCTTTTGCTCTCAAGTCTTGGTCTTTGGTCGTTTCTGTTGGTCATAGCCATCTGTGGCAGAAAATTGTAGCACAGCTAGAACATGATGAAACAGGATCGATAATTCTTAAAAATTCCTAATATAAGGAACTTTTTCACTGGTACATACAGATCAGTTAGCTAGAAATAATTTTAACTAAAAGATTAAAATGATGATGAAGTAATATTGATTTTAATTTTGTGCTAAGCCCTTGCCAATGTACTTTAATCTTGACCTATATTTCTCCTGTTTTGTCACTTCTGGGCATCTTTTAAGCAGAATTTTGCCAACCTTTTGGAGTTTTGCCAATTTGGTGGAGTCATGATGGAGGAATATAGGGTCTAGAATAATGTAAGATAATTAAGGCAAGCAAGATTTAAACTTCTTCCTGAAGTAGAAGATTTGTAAACATACCTACTTTACTATTAGATCATGAATATTAATATTTAAAATGCCCAGTGGTTATGGTATTTAGTGGTGATTAGAATCTTGTTAACTTGAGTCTGAAATGTCTAGAAGATAACAGTAATATTTCGTTAGCATTCTTGGGAATGTTGACGTTCCAGTTGACATTAATCTCATGATAGGGAGAATGTTGTGATAAATGTATGACTAATCTGAGATTGGTTTGAGATGTATTACTTTGTATGGATGCCAGCTATAATAGTAATAAAATGTTCTTCTTTAAGGTCTGGATTCCCTGGAGCACAGCCTGTTTCCATGGACAAGCAAAATATTAAACTTTTGGAGCAGAAGCCATATAAAGTAAGCTGGAAAGCAGATGGTACTCGGTAAGTTAGACTTCTAAATAAAGTTATACAAATAACTCTAATGCTTGAAGAATACCGCTTTGTTGTTAGACAAGGTTTGTACTCTTGGGAGTGTGAATTTCTGACTTGAACAGCGAAATAATCATGTTTCAAATATCATCATTTTTATTTTACAAGTATTCTTAGTTATGTAATTCAGTTTCTCTCATTCTGCTAAATTTTTGGTTTCAGAGGTTTTTTTCTCTTTTGTTTTTTAGAAGATTTTATTTTTCAGTAATCTCTGCAGCCAGTGTGGGCTCCAGTTTACAACCCTGAGACTGAGAGTTGCATGCTCCACCCACTGAGCAGCCAGGCGGCCCCCAGAGTTCTGTTAGTTTGACTTAGTCTATACCAAATTGAAGTTTGAAAGTGTTTTCTCTTGATAATACTGTGCTTTTTGGTATGTCTGGTGCCCATCACCTTATGTTTAGTGGTTGTTGAGCACTTCTGAAACAGATGTGTTGTTAGCTTATTATCTAAAAATTACCAAGTCTCCTTGATATTTTATTCCTTAGAATATTTTGTTCTATATTTCGCTCCTTTGAATAGTTTTTCTCTTAATCTTTGCTAATACTTTTTGTAATTTTATGCCCTCTTAAGGGTGTTTTATTCTTACAACAAAGCTTAGCTTCATGTTTCATATTCCTACACTTTTAAATTTTATTAGTATAAATTTTATGCTTCCTCAACATTTAACTTTTCTTTCTCTTTTGTAAACATATTTTTATAGCTTTGCCATATGTATTTTTTTATTCGGCAAATGTTCTAATAATTGAAGTAATTATTTTAACAGATGTTAATATTAGCTTTTTCCTATTAATTTTTTCATAATGAAAATGTTTCAGAGAATTAAGATAACATTTATATAATTAGCTTTTTGCCCAGCTTTATTGAGATACAATTATAATATTATGAGATTCCATTATAACATTATTGAGAATTTATTGAAGATAAATTTATTGAGATTCCATTATAACATTATGGAAGTTTAAGGTGTATAATGTGTTGATTTGATACACTTAAACATATTGTAAGATGATTACTCTTAGCTAACACCACCATCACTTCACATAATGACCATTTCTTTTTTGTGGTGAGAATATTTAAGATATGTTATCTTAGCAACTTTCAGGTGTATAGTACAGTATTATTTATTACAATCACTATGATGTACATTAGATCCCTGGAACTTACTTGTCTTGTAATTGGAAGTTTATATCCTTTGACCAGTTTCTTCCCATTTCTTCTACCTTCTCAGCCCCTGGTGATTACCAGTGTAGTCTCTGTTTCTATCAGTTTTTTTTTTTTTTTTTAAGATTCCATATGTAAGTGATATATAGTATTTGTTTTCCTCTGACTGACTTATTTCACTTAGCATAATGTCCTCAAGGTCCATGTGTGTTGTAAATGGCAGAATTCCTTTTTTCTCATGGTTGAGTACGATTCCATTGTTTATTTATATAGTACATCTTCTTTCTTCATCTGTTGATGGTCATTTAGGTTGTTTCCGTATCTTGGCTATTATGAATAATGCTGCAATAAAAATGAGGATGCAGATATTTCTTTGAGATGCTGTTTTCACATTTAGTTTTTAAATGTTATTTTGAAGATAATATAGGTTGCACTTAATTTTTGTGAGGAGTTTTTGATGTCAAAATGGCAGTTACACCTTTCATATCATGTTATCTTCTGCATTTTGCTTGGGGTGACCTTAAAAGATACATATGAAAATATGGAGTGGGGCAGATAGAACTTGATTTTAATATTAGGTGAATATAATGATACTATTTCAACATGATATGCTTTTTAGTAGTTACATTTTGTTTTTTTAATAGAGAATATATCAAAATATTTTCTTTCATTTGTTGGTCTTTGTTAGAAATCATCTTTCCTTTCAACTCAGCATTTTCTAGCTTTTTTTGGGGGGGGATTTGTAGATAACACAGGTTCATGAAACAAAGTTCAGAAAATAACATAAACAAAAAGAAGAAAATAAAATTAAAGAGTGATTTTATCAGCTAGAAGTAACCGTTAACATCATTGTGGTCTTAATTTTATGCTTTTGGTTAGAAAGCAGTTTTATTGGGGTGCCTGAGCTCCAATATGTTGGTTCAGTCGGTAGAGCATCTGACTCTTGATTTCAGCTCAGTCTTGACCTTAGGGTCGTGAGTTCAAGCCCTGCATTGCGCTCCACACTAGGCGTGGAACCTACTTTAAAAAAAAAAAAGCAGTTATATTAATGCTTCATACAGCGAATGCAAATAGTTAAACAATAAGTATGTTTTATATATGTTTATTTTTTCATACTATTTTGAATTTAAAAATGAACTAATCTAAAAAAATTAATATTAATACTTGATAAAATTGTAAGCCGTATCGAGACATAAAATAATAAAGTTAAGTTTGCCTTGTGTGTTCTAGGAATATTCATTCTACAAGGATGAATCTCTAAGGATGGATACAGTTAAAGATTTAGAGAGAGACAGTTTGGATAATGTTTTCCTTCCATGTCCTCCTCCCTATGAATATATATTTTTGAAGGATAAATAAAAATTAACTTGTTGCTTATTTTCAGAATGTTAAAATTATATTTAATTTTTTAGATTAGAATAAGTTTATAATCTATTAAATTGGTAGTAAGGATTAGCAGAAATTAAGTTGATGTGTGTGTGTGTGTATGTGTCTGTGTATTTTTTTTTTTTTTTTAAAGTAGGCTTCTGTGCCCAGTGTGGAGTCCAGTGTAGGGCTTGAACTCATGACCCTGAGATCAAGACCTGAACTGAGATTGAGATTCGAACACTTAACTGACTGAGCCACCTAGGCACCTTGACATATAGTAGCTGTGTAACAATGTCTTAAGGTTTATTAATAGATATTTAATATTGTAACAGTGTCCAAGGTTTATTACCTACCTCTGAGTGGAGAAGGAGTGAAAAAGGTGAGGAGCAAAGATGCCTGTCTCCAGACTTGATACTATAAATGGCCTGAGGATTTGGGAGTGAGGCATAGTTTTAATCTGATGAGTTTCATATTCTGGGTATTTTTTACTTTCTACCTCATCTTCTCCATAATATCCAGGCTGTGATCATGGCAAACCATGGGCAAAGTAACAGTCTATAAAATTTGTCATTTGTAGTCCCCCATCCTACCTTTGTTTATTTTCCCTTTTCTGAGCATTTGTATACCCCTTTCCCCATGTCTTCTCAATACTGTCAGACCTCTAAATGATAAGCTACAGTGATTTGAGCTAAGATGTTTTGACCAATAATGGAAATACTTCTTTTCTCATGGAACCGTGCTCCACCAAAACAAAAGGAGACCCTTGTAGTATTTATTTGATACCTACTCTGTCTTAGGATACTTTATTCTGTGAGAAAAAACATTTATGTGAGATATTTTTCTGGACCAGTGCCAGATCTTTCTTTTGCACAGTAGGATTGAAGGCCAATAGCACGGGAGAGGGACTTCCTGTGATCTATAGGGTGAAAAGAGCCTCACGGAGCTATAGAATGATCTAGGAGCCCATGGAGTTAGAGTAACAAATTAAAAACCATGAACCCTTGATGCTGATTTATCGATTTATTTATTTATGTTTTATTTTTTAAAAAAATTGCTTTATTTTTAATTAACATATAATGGATTACTGGTTTCAGAGGTACAGTCTGTGATTCATCAGTCTTATATAATATCCAGTGCTTATTATGTCACATGCCCTCTTTAATCTATTTAATTTATTTTTAAAAGATTATATTTATTTATTAGAGAGAGTGAGAGCATGTGCCGGGGATGACAGTGGGTGGAGAGAAGGGACAGAGGGAGAAGCATACTCCCCACTGAGCCGTTATCTTGGTGGGGCTTGATCCCAGGATGCTGGGATCATGACCTGAGATGAAGGCAGACACTTAACCTACTCAGCCACCCAGGCACCCCTATTATTTTTATTTTTTTAGTAGTCTGCACACCCAGCTTGGGGCTTGAACTCGGGAGCATGAGATTAAGAGTCATATGCCCAGGGCGCTTAGGTGATGCAGTTGGTTGTGTCCTGTTCTTGGTTTTGGCTGAGGTTGTGATCTCAGTGTCCTGAGATCAAGCCCCTCTTCTGGCTCTGCGCTTGGGATTCTCTCTCTCTCTCCATTTACCCCTCCCACTCATGCTCTCTGTCTCTCTGTCTCTCTCTCAAATTAATAAATATGTCTTAAAAAAGAAAAAGTCTAATGCTTACCGACTGAGCCAGCCAGGTGCCCTACTTCTTATTTAAAGCCATGTTGTGTTGGAGTGTGGGACTCTTTTTATTATCCTTATTCCATAGTTTATTGGCTCTTTATTTATTGTATTTAGGGCGGTATTTAGATAAAAGGATCTCTGAAATTGAATGTAATATGAGACCTGGATAGAGTTAGCAATAAAAAGTATTGCCTAGGAATTTTGATTAGCCTGGCCAAGGCCTGGGGGGCAACAGTGACAGTTTTGCATATTCTAAAACATTGTAGAAGAGGGTCTATTTCCCAAATTGTAAAGCCAAATTATATAGATAGAAATACAGAGTTTCTTAAAAATAAAACAGTAAGAGATTTGTATTAGTTATATAGGTGAACTGATTAAACACTAAGCCACTATAGTCTCAGATACAGGTGAAATCATTTTGTTTAATTGAAGATTTAATAGTTGTATGTCTTACATTTCAGTAAAATCAACTTTTAGAAATGAGGTATCTCTTATCACAGCACACTATTTCTATCATATCACTTTTCATTATCAGAAGTAACTTTTTTCTTTATAATTATTTTGCTTTTGTATCTCCTGCTATATTGTAAGCTTCACAAGATCAGGGAGCAAGTCTGTCTTTTGTATCTTTATTATCAGTGGTAATCAGCAAGTCCTTATACTGGTAGATATTGAATGATTTGAGTGAATGAATAGTATTGGCAGTGTTCTATGCTCTTGAGAGATCTGTAGCTTCTGTTGATTGAAATTTTCATTTTTTTTGTACTTTTCCTCTAAAGGTATTTCATGATTTTTTGGTTCATTGAATGGATTGAGAAGGGAAGAAAGTTGTATTAGAAAAACTGTACTGAGAAGTAGAACAAGCACAGAGATAGAAGTTGAAGACTTAGTTTTATCCTTCACTGACTTGAATAAGGTGCATAGTTGGTAGTAATATATGCCACCTTTTTTTTTAAAGAGATTTTTTTTTTAGTTATTTTTTAAAAAATTTATTTATTTATTTATTTGACAGAGAGATAGAGAGAGTGCACAGCTAGGCAGAGCATCAGGCAGAGGGAGAGGGAGAAGCAGGCTCCCTGCTGAGCAGAAAGCTCCATGCAGGCTTGATCCCAGGACCCTGAGATCATGACTTGAGCCGAAGGTAGAGGCTTAACCCACTGAGCCACCCAGGTGCCCCTTTTTTTTACTTATTGAGAGAGAAAAAGAGAGAGAGAGAGAGACAATGTGTGAGCAGGGGGAAGAGAAAATCTCAAGCACAGTCCCTGCTGAGCATGGATCCTGTTGTGGGGCTCAGTCCCAGGACCATGAGATCATGACCCGAGCCAAAACTGAGTTGGATGCTTAACTGAGCCACCCAGGTGCCCTATGCCATCTTTTATTAAATAGCTCTATATCTTTTCTACTTCAAAGGGTTTATTTGAAGCCTTGAATGAGAAAATATGTATAGAAATGGTTTTTAAATTGTGGAATACTCTAAATGAAATGTACTATTAGTTATCTAATATTGAACATATTTAGTGGCCCATGTAGGTAGATGAGCAAATAAATATATGGGTTCCTCTTTCTTTCTTTCTTTCTTTCTTTCTTTTTTTATTTTAAGATTTTATTATTTGTCAGGGAGAGAGAGAGAGAGAAAGTAAGCACAAGCAGGGGGAACGGCAAACAGAGGGAGAAGAAGGGTCCCTGCCAAGCAAGGAGCCCGATGAGGGACTCCATCCCAGGACTCCAGGATCATGACCTGAGCTAAAGGCAGATGCTTAACTGACTGCCTGGGTTCCTCTTATTTCATGTTTACAAACAATATGTATGATAGTCTTTTCTAGCATGGGGTACCTGCTTGTGTGTCTCTTTAATTTCAAAATCTATGTATAGTATATATTAGATATTTTTCCTGTTTTCACTGTATTTTGTACTTTGTTTATAATCCTTAAAAAGACTAAGTTTAATTCTGGATTATTTGCACAAATAGTATCACATGAAATATATGTGTGTGCACATACACAAAAATATATGCCTTAGCACACACGAGTTATCTACTTTCTTTCTTGTTAGGTAGTTCTGTTAGATTTGTCTAGAGCAGGGGCTGGATTCTCCTTGTAGTCCAAATCTGGCCCATGGCTTGTTTTTGTAGGAGTCATGAGCTAGGAATAGCATTTATATATGTAAAATTTTTTACTGTGGTCTAATATATATAATGTAAAATTCACCTATTCTTTTTTTGTCTTCCAGTGGAAATGCCTTTGGATTTTTATTATCTATTTATTTATTTATTAAATTATAATTGACATACAATATTATGTTTCAGGTTTACAACAGGGTATTTGATATTTTAAAAATTCAGTATTTTAACATTTTTAAATGTATAGTTAAGTAGCATTTAAGTATGATCACTTTGCTGTGTAATCTGTTTTTTATACTTTTAAGGAATGGTTAAAAAAGAACATGTGACAGATTATATGTGGTTTGTAAAGCTTAAAATATTTATTATCAGGCTCTTTACTGAAGAAGTTTGCTAACTCTTGGTCTAGGCCTCTGCTTTCCATTATGCATGTGACTACTGAGCAGCAGAGACATGGCTCGTCCGAACTGAGATGTTCTGAGTATAAAATACATACCAGAATTCACAGAATTCACAAATAGTAGAATGTATAATATATCAATAATTTCTAATATTGATTCCATGTTAATGTTTTGAAGTAAATTGCACATCTTAAAAATTAATTTTACCTATTTCTTTTTTTACTGTGGCTACTCAAAAATTTGCAACTACCCACAGGATTCATGTTATAGTTCTGTTCTGCTGGATAGTGGACTAGCCAGAGAAGGACATTATTTTCTTGTCAAGTTAAAATGAGATTAGACTGAGGAGGGGCAAGAGGCATGCTCGCTTGATCTGTCATGTCATATAAAAGCCAACTCTGGATGGGGAAATGGGCACTAGAATAGTAGAGGAAATTTTAACTGATGAATCTGTAAATGAAGGGAGCATCTCAAGCCTCTTGTAAGTCAGACAAAGGCATACTTAAGTTTTTTATGTGCTGCTTTGGGTTGCTACAAATCTACATGGTAGCTTTACAAATCTACATGGTATTCTGAAGAGCTTTGAAAATCATAGGCCTCTGCCCCATGTAGTCTAAAATATACATTTATTTTTATTTTTTTTTAAATTTTTTATTTATTTATTTGACAGACAGAGATCACAAGTAGGCAGAGAGGCAGGCAGAGAGAGAGGAGGAAGCAGGCTCCCCGCTGAGCAGAGAGCCTGATGCGGGGCTCGATCCCAGGACCCTGGGATCATGATCTGAGCCGAAGGCAGAGGCTCCAACCCACTGAGCCACCCAGGCGCCCCTAAAATATACATTTATTTTTAAAACTAAAATTGATAATTACAATGAAATTGTGAGAAAGAGATTTAACTGAAAAGAAAGAAAAAGACTTTTTTTTGGTAAAAGAGCAAAGAAAGGTAATTTTTATTATTGAGGAAGTAGTGGGGCGCCTGTGTGGCTCAGTGGGTTAAGTGTCTGCCTTCGGCTCAGGTCATGATCTCAGAGCCCCGCATTGGGCTCTCTGCTCAGTGAGGAGTCTGCTTTTCCCTCTCCCTCTGCCCCTTCCCTGCTTGTGTTCTTTCTCTCACTCTCTGTCTCTCAAATAAATAAATAAAATCTTAAAAAAAAAAAAGAAGTAGTGATTTTACTGTCCAATTTAGGGATTTCTTTGAGGCAGCTTGTGATCAGAAAGATCACAAAAATGTGTTCACTTTGCCCTTACAGTTTCCTTGGTTTGAAATGTTGGACTGAGTTTCTTAACCTTTATTTATTTATTTATTTATTAAATTTTTTTTTCTAAACCTTTTTAATATCTTGTTTCCCCACCTGAATGATGAAAATAATAATTATCACACAGGCTTATTTTGAGTATCAAGTGAAATAATGTGTATAAAGTATCTACTATGGTGCTGGCATATGGTGTTTAGTAATAGTTAATTCATTTTTAGTTGACTAAATAAACCTCTCATTTTCAAACCTATGTGCATTTGCAAAGGGTCTATACAGCATTAGCAAAATCACAGGGCAAGTTTAACTGGCTATAAAATTGCTCATGGTGTGTTTGCTTTATAGTTGATGCAAGAAAGAAATTAGGGCTCTTGCATATGTACGTGTGTAAATAATTAAGAGAAAGAGAGAGGGAATGTGTTAGGTTGGAATCCAGGAGTTATAATGACAATAAGTAACCTTGTTCTAGAATTAGGATTTTTTTGTTTTGTTTTAATATTACTAAGGCTCAATCTCCTTATCTGTAACATGCGAATAATGACCTAAAATTTAGGGATCCATTTAAAAACCTATGCTTTGCCATCCTATTAGTAACTTAGAAAAATCAAACTCTAAAAAGTAGAGATGTTGATTGTGTAAGGACACTGAATTGTTTTTTTTCAAGGTGAACATACCAGATACTGTCGACCTGGTGTGCTTAAGTCTTAGTGCATTGAAGTTTATAGTAAATAGTGAATTTCAAGGCAAAAAGAAGCGGCAATATTTCACTGTTTTAATTTTTTTTTTAAAGATTTTATTTATTTATTTGACACAGAGAGAGAGACACCAGAGAGGGAACACAAGCAGGGGGAGTGGGACCCTTAATGACTGAGCCAGCCAGGTGCCCTTCACTATTTTAATTTTTAGATTCCTTTTCTCCATTTGTTTCTTTTTCTTGTGGTAAATAAGAAAGGAAATAATTTCTTGCTGCATCTTGTTTGAGAGGAGTGCATTATTTTTCCCTGAGGAGGTATGACTAAACTTCCTTTAGTTTCTCATGCTACCTTCTTCCCTTCAGCCTCCTTCATATATATTCTCTGTGGTTTGGAAGAAAGTGGAGACCTATGCCAGGAGCACACTGCTGAGATACTGCCTTTCTGCTCTTCTAACATGTTTCTCTTATTTTAACCTCGACCCTTTTATTCTAGTAGTTTTGTCACAATTACAAATAGGGTCTTTTTTTATTGAATGTGTTAAATGCATCAGGATCTAAAGTTTATGCTTCCAATACGTTGTGTGGATTTTTTTTAAGATTTATTTATTTATTTGAGGGAGAACTTGCACGCCTACAAGTATGGGGGAGGGGCCGAGGGAGAGGGAGAAGCAGGCTCCCCGCTGAGCAGGAAGCCTGTCCTTGGGCTCAATCCCAGGATCCTGAGATCATGACCTGAGCTGAAGTCAGACGCTTAATCAACTGAGGCAACCCAGGCACCCCATGTTGTGTGAGTTTTAAGAGAAGTGGGAATACAAAGGCAGCTAGACACCTGTCAGACCTTCCTAAGAATCATTTTGAGGAAAATACTGAAATTTCATGATGGGCATGTGATTAGTGGAAATAAGAACATGAGTAATTTGTGATTAATAGAAAACCATGACATTAAAATTGATAGAATATGATATATGACTAGTAAAATATGAATGTACGTGTATTTTGGATCTATTTAAGGTTTAATGATATGTGTGTTCTTCTAACTGATTTTAAAAATTTATTTATTTAAATTCAATGAACATACAGTGATTCATCAGTTGCATATAACACCCAATGCTCATTACATCACACACCCTCCATAATGCCCATCACCCAGTTATCCCATTCCCTCACCCATCTCTCCTCCAGCAACCCTCAGTTTGTTTCCTATGGTTAAGAGGCTTTTGTGGTTTGTCTCCCTCTCTGATTTTGTCTTTTATCTTTCCTTCCGTTCCCCTATGATCTTCTGTTTTGTTTCTTAAATTCCACATATGATCGAAATCATGTGATAATTGTCTTTTCTCTGGTTGACTTCTTTAGCTTAGGATAATACCTTCTAGTTCCATCCAAGTCATTGCAAATGGTAAAATTTCACTTTTTGATGGCTGAGTAATATACCATTGTGTATATATACCACATCTGCTTTATCCATTCATTTGTCTATGGATAACTGATTTTTTTTGATGAATGTATTATATAAATTTAAATAATAATACAGAATAACAGGTCTGAGTCTTCCATATCTAAAAAGTAATATTTAAGTCTTAGAGGTTCAGTGACATATTTGGAAATTAGAACCAACATTAACAGCAAAATGAGAATTTTGGAAGTTACTATGAAACTGAGCTTAGCAGCTCTAAATAACAAGAGACAACATCATGTGGTTAAGAGTATATTGCTTTTGAGGAAGACAGGTGATATTTATAGTTTGGTCCTCAAAATTTGTAACTCCATGCCTCCTGTAAATTAAGCAAATGTTGAGCCTTAGTTTTCTCATGTTAAATGAAAATAATATTCTTGTGGTTGTAAGTATGTAGTGAAATGTTGATATAAAGTGCCTTCTAGAATAACCCTGATGTACAGTAGATGCTAATATATATTTTAAAGTAATTATTGATATGTCATTTTGTTCATTGTTTTCTGGTTGTTTTGTAGTTCTCTTTTTTCCTTTTTTTTTCCCCTCATATTCTCCTTATGATTGATGACTTTCTTTTTATTTTTTGTTATCTATTATAGGTTTTGGGTTTGTGGTTGCCATGAGATTGATATATGGCATCCTAAGTATATAGCAGTCCATATTAAGTTTATGGTCACTTAAATTTGAACACATTCTAAGAGAACTTCTTTTTCTTGTAAGGTCTGTTCAGTGGTGGATGATTTAATTCTTGTTTGTCTGGGAAACTCACTCTCCTTCATTCTGAAGGATAACGTTGCTGTGTAGAGTATTCTTGGTTGTAGGTTTTTTCCCCTTAGGTCTTTAAATAATGCCACTCTGTTCTGACCTGGAAAGTGTCTGCTGAAAACTCAGCTGATGGCCTTATGGTGTTTCCCTTGTACATAACTTTTTGCTTTCCTATTGCTGCTTTTAAAATTATTTCTTTAACCTTTGACATTTTAATTATTGTATGTCCTCATGTGGACCTCCTTGGGTTCATCTTGTTTGGAACTCTTTGTGCTTCCTCAACCTAGATGCATGTTTCCTTCCCTAGGTTAGGGAAGTTTTTACCCATTATTTATTCAAATAATTTTCTGCCCCTTTTTCTCTCTCTCCTACTTCTGCACCCCTATAATGTGAGCTAATATATTTTTAAAATGATACCTGTGTTAACAAGTAATTCTTTTTTTTTTTTTTTTAAGATTTTATCTGTTTATTTGACAGAGATCACAAGTAGGCAGAGAGGCAGGCAGAGAGAGGAAGGGAAGCAGGCTCCCTGCTGAGCAGAGAGCCCAATGGTGGGCTCGATCCCAGGGTCCTGGGATCGTGATCTGAGCTGAACGCAGAGGCTTTAACCCACTGCGCCACCCAGGCGCCCCAAGTAATTCTTGATATACTTGGGCATAACCCACTTTTTGGGGTGGTGTGTGTGTGTGCATGCACACGTATGTTGTCAAGAAATCATAACATTGGAAGGAAAGAAAGCTTTTACTTTGTAAAAGGCTGTATTGCATAGTAGCTGAGATAACAGAGTGTGGAGCCATACTGCCTAGGTTCAAATTCTGGACCATCATATTACTACCTTTGTGATCTCAGTTTCCATATTTATAAAATGGTGGTAATACTAGAAGCAGTTCTTAGGCTTTGTGATAATTAATTGAGTTAATTAATATGTGCAAGATAGTTCCTTTTTTTTTTTTAAGATTTTATTTATTTATTTCTTTGACAGAGATCACAAGTAGGCAGAGAGGCAGGCAGAGAGAGAGGGGGGAAGCAGGCTCCCTGCTGAGCAGAGAGCCTGATGCGGGGCTCAATCCCAGGACCCTGAGATCATGACCTGAGCCGAAGGCAGAGGCTTAACCCACTGAGCCACCCAGGCGCCCCTATGCAAGGTAGTTTCTAATTGTGCCTGGCATTTGCCTTTGCTGTTGTTATTTTTCTTCTTATAGAAAGGAAGCTATTTAGCCCAAAGTTTTAAATATGTAGAAGTTTTCTTTTTTTTTTTTAAATTTATTTTCAGCATAACAGTATTCGTTGTTTTTTCACCACACCCAGTGCTCCATGCAATCCGTGCCCTCCCTAATACCCACCACCTGGTTCCCCCAACCTCCCACCCCCCGCCCCTTCAAAACCCTCAGGTTGTTTTTCAGAGTCTGTAGTCTCTCATGGTTCACCTCCCCTTCCAATTTCCCTCAACTCCCTTCTCCTCTCCATGTCCCCTTGTCCTCTATATTATTTGTTATGCTCCACAAATAAGTGAAACCATATGATACTGGACTCTCTCTGCTTGACTTATTTCACTTAGCATAATCTCTTCCAGTCCTGTCCATGTTGCTACAAAAGTTGGGTATTCGTCCTTTCTGATGGAGGCATAATATTCCATAGTGTATATGGACCACATCTTCCTTATCCATTCATCCATTCTACTATGTTTCTGAGCTATGTCTGTGACCTAGTACAGTGTTCGTATTTTTCTTGGAGGTTTGTGTTGAGATTCTTTCATTTATTCCCTCCCCCCCTTTTTTTTCAAAGATTTTATTTATTTATTTGAGACAGAAATACAGAGAGAGTGAGAGCAGGCGCATGAGAGAGACACGAATAGGAGTACAGGTAGTATGGGTGGGCAGAGGGAGAGGGAAAAGCAGACTCCCCACTGAGCTGGGAGCTTGATACCAGGCTTATTCCAGGACCCTGAGACCGTGACCTGAACCAAAGGTAGATGCTTAACCCACTTAGCCACCCAGGCTTCCTTCCAAATTGTTTAAAGATTTTATTTGTTTATTTGACAGATGGAGATCACAAGTAGGCAGAGAAGCAGGCAGAGAGAGAGGAGGAAGCAGGCTCCCTGCTGAGTAGAGAGCCCAATGCGGGGCTGGATCTCAGGACCCTGGGATCATGACCTGAGCCGAAGGCAGAGGCTTTAACCCACTGAGCCACCCAGGCGCCCCTCCAAATTGTTTTTTAAACTTAGATATATAACATTCAAATGAAAGATTATTAAAACATGTAGCTTTTTCAAATTTATGTAGGATCTTTAATATTTTGTTTAATAGTTGTTAAGTAGTAGTGTCCAACTAATACTTAAATTGTAAAAACACTTTAGATATTAAAATTGAATTTTTCTTTTTTTTTAAGATTTTATTTATTTATTTGACAGAGAGAGAGATCACAAGTAGGCAGACACAGGCAGAGAGAGAGGGAGAAGCAGGCTCCCTGCCGAGCAGAGAGCCCGATGCAGCTCGATCCTCGGACCCTGAGATCATGACCTGAGCCGAAGGCAGAGGCTTTAAACCCACTGAGCCACCCAGGTGTCCTGCAGGATTTTTTCTTAATTTTTTTTTTTCCAGAAGTTTTATACATTGGACTGTGATACATTTTGAGTTAATTTTTGTGTCTGTGTTTGGAAGGGGTCATGTTAATTTTTTTCCCAATGAAAATCAGTTGTTCCAGTGTCATTTATTAGAAACGACTATTGTTTTTCCATTTAATTGTCTTGGCACATGTGTTGGAAATTAATTAACCAGATATCTGTTGTATTTCTTGTTTTATTGACATGTGTGTCTATCCTTACTATTAATGTCTTGACTTCTTTAGGACATAAGCTTGGAAATCAGGTAGTATAAGCCTTCCAGCTTTGTTGTTTTTTAAAAGTTGTTTTGGCTGTTCTAGATTGTCTGCATGTCTCTAAATGTGAGAATCCACCTTTTAGTTTCTCTGAAAAAGCCTGCTAGCATTTTGATTTGATTCACATCTAATCTACATGTAACAGTACTAAGTATTCCAACCTATTAATCTGGTATATCCCTTCATTTATTTAAGTTCTCTTTAATTTCTCTCTGCAGTGTTGTGTAGTTTTCACTGTAGAGATCTGGCATATCTTTTTAAAAAATTTTAAAAAAGAACCTATGTTTTGGTATTGTAGTTAACTGCTTATTTGCATGTGGCCCTGAAAGGAGGCCATGTAATAAAGTTGGAAATTGTTGCTTAGAAATTAAAATGGAAACACCTAATACCTACTGAAATAAAAAAGAGGTTCCTTGCTTTGAATTCAGACATACCATCTCCTGGCAAATAGCTTCACGCACTATTGTGAGGACACTAATCATTTGTGTATGTTGATACTGTACTAGCAATCTTGATGAACCCTCTTGTTAACTAACTCACTACATTTTCTAATAGCGTGACTATAGATTTCTTGAATTTACTGTGTAAGTAATATTTGAAAGTATTTTCTATTTCCATTCAGTCTTATAATTAGTACTTTGCGCGTGCGTGTGTTTGTGTGTGTATGTGTGTGTTATGGTATTAGACTTGTAGACAGTGTAGAATTATATGGTATTGGGTAAATCTTGTCATGTTTCTATGAAGTTATGAACTGTGGGGACAGTTCTCAGATTTAGTGTTAAGTATGATGTTTGCCGTAGGTTTTACCATACAGCTTTATTTAGTTAAGAAAATTACTAGTCCTGGTTTGCTAAGAATTTTTATCATCAAATTTTATTGTATGCATTTTTAGTGTTTATTGAGATAGGTCATATGAGTTTTTACCTTTAACCTGTTAATTTACTTAGTATAGTTGGATTCAGCTTGACGGTTTTTTGAATATATGTTTGTGAGATCGGTCTGTATTTTTTTGGACTTGCTCTGTGTGGTTTTGATAGGAAGATCGTACTAATCTTTTAAAATGAATTGGAGATCTTTTTGTTATAGATCTAGAAATTTATGTAAATCAGGGAAAATGTGTTATAAAGTTGTAAAAGGATTAAATGAGGTAATTTTAAGCAATTAGTAGTATACTGTTTAGCATAAGTGATTAGATGAAAGAAGACAGTACTTAATGAGATAGCATAAACAAAGTGTAATATATCCAGGGAATTTAGAACTTGACCCATGGGAGAATTCCAGGGGCAGAATCTAGAAAAATAATCTCATAGTAGAGTTGCAGAAGAGGGAAAAGTTGGGTGTAAATTCATTATCAGCAGAAGTGTTATCAGGGTATTACAGATGCCGTTGGAATTGAACTGTTGTGAAATTGTGAAACATTGTGTTTTCATAGATTCTGAAGAATATTCTGGGAAAAGATAATTAGAACTTTAATAATAGAATTTCTCTTTGTATTTAATTAGCAGAATTTGTAACACAGTAAAAAGAAATGATCTGTCTTCAAAATTCATTCATTCAAAACTAATTCCAACATCCATTTGAAAATGAAGATTTGGAACTATGTAAAAATTGTAGAATTGATCTCAGATTGTCTTTTATTCCCCCCCAATTTTACTTTAATTCTTTCTTTTTAATCTGGAGATTAAATAGTGTAAATTTAATTTCAAGTGTTTCTGAATCATTATCAAGGTAAAACCAAATTATCTTTTGTAACTACTATTGTCAAGAAGGTAGCAAAGTAAAAGATAGTAACTTAGGCTGCATTGACAATAGGAAAAGTGTAAGGTTATGAGAATAATTTATAATAGAAAAGCAAAAACCTTTATTATTATTTTTTTCTTTATTTTTTATATTATTTTTTACAAACCCTTGTGTTGAGGGCTGACTTTCAATAGATCGCAGCAAGGGAGCTGCTCTGGGGCTACCTATGAAATCCCAACCCAGAAGCAGGTCCTCTATAAATGGTTTAGTACCGGATTCCCCAGGAAGGTGCTTTGTGTGACCAGTGAAGGGGCCACCCCCTTTCAGGCCTTGCCCGGTTTCCTGGGACAAGGGGCTCTCCACACACGACCCTAGGGATGCGTGTTGGGGCACACCACACCATGCAGGATACTTGGGGCCCACCAGCTGGGGTGGTGGGGGACCGGGTATCCAAGGCCAACCGCGGCTCCAAGGTGCTGCCATTTAGTTCCGCCTTGGTGAGATTCTGATTTAGAGATGTTCAGTCATAATCCCACAGATGGTAGCTTCACCCCATAAAAGCAAAAACCTTATTCTGATTTGATAATCATGATGAAAGCAAGCTCCATGAGGGCTGGGGTTTTTGTCTTTTTTTAAAAAAAATATGAATGACTTATTTTCTCTGTCATTTAAAGAGATTCCATTCCTTTCCTTTTCCTTCCTTCCTTCATCCTTTCTTCCTTCCTTCCTTCCTCCGCCCCTCCCTCCCTTCCCCGAATGTGGAACTTGAACTCATGACTCTGAGATCAAGGGTTACATGCCCTCCTGACCGACTGAGCCAACCAGGTGCCCCAGGATTTTTGTCTTTTGAACCATTGTGTCCGCAGTGCCTAGAATAGTGTGTAGCACGTGATAGGCACTCAGTAAATATTTATCGAATGAAGTGGTCAATGAAAAGCTGATGTCTTCATATGAAAGATACAGGGACACGGTGGTTATGAAATTTTTAACATTTAAAAAATGCAACTACATGTCACATTCAATTTCCAAACAAAAATACAAACCATTTAGCAAAAGAAAAAAGTGTTTTTCGAGGAAAATGATACGCTAGGACAGAATTTAAAGCTAGATAGATTTAAGAAAGAAATAACTACTTTCGTTTGGTTTTATGTAATATAGGGGTGATTTGTCCCCATAGAGTTGTTATAGAAGGATTAAATGAAGTAATTTAAAGCACTTTGCATTCAATAGACAGTGTGTAGAGAAAAGATAGCAATATATGTGTATACTTCCCTTCTGACTTACATGTAATACAATATACAAATATACAAGCATACCCTGCTTTAAGAAAAATTGAATTTATAAGGTAAATACGGGACTTGGATTACAAGGGGAGTTATTACAGGAATTAAAAAAAAGCCACTTAGGCATTTATGGAAATGTACTTTATAGTCAGTTTTTTATAACACATCTATTTAAGTGAGCGAGATGCATTTACATAATGCTTCTTGGAGGAAATTATAGACATTCATTCTTTCTGAACCCTGGTCTGGGAATCCCCTTTTTTCATCCATTCAGAAATTACTCTGAAAGCTTGTACCTCCAGGGCTCTGTCAAGTGCCAAATGGATCAGGAGACTTTAAGGTAGAATTACCAGCTTTAAGTTTAATCTAATCCAAGGTTCAGCAAATGTTTTTTGTTAAGGGCCAGATAGTAAATATTTTTAATTTCGTGGACCATGTTGTCTCTGTCTCAACTGTTTCTGCTTTGCCATTATAGCACAAAAGCACTATATTCTGGTGTTCTTACATAAGCAAATGAATATAGCTGTGTTCCAATAAAACATTATTTACAAAAGCAGGTAGCAGGCCACAGTGGGCCTTTGGATCAAAGTTTGACAATCCATGATCGAATACATTCTTCTTAAGAGACTATCTTACATCTTAAGTGTGTCTTCCTTTCTTCTTAATAAAGTATAAAGGTGAGGAAAACATAAATTTAATATAAAACTATTTTTGTTTTAAAATTTGCTTCAGTAAATTATAAGAGTTGAAATAAGTTTTTCTTCTGTTTATAGTAAGTCATTGGTAAGCCCCTGGTACTTGGGCAAGATGTTTTATGTAAGTATTTAATGAAATGTATAAATTTGAAAGGAAAATTAAGCCTTTTTTTCCCCATAAAAATCACATCCCATGCCTTTGTTATAATAGAGAACTCCATGTATGGTCATGCTACATATGTCCTGATAATGTACTTAGTGACTTATAGAAATGGCTTTTGTATGGATAAACTAATTATAATGTTCTGTTCAGGTAGCTTCTGTATTTGCTGCTATAATGATTCTTATTCGGAACAGTGTAATTACCCCAGGTAGTTGGTAGCTTGCTTGGATCCCTTGATATGTATCTCATTAATGATGTTTGTAGCAGATGTTTATTCTAATGACTGGAGCTGAATGTTCAGACAGGAACAGGAGGATAAGGTAATGAGACTCTAGACCAGAAAAGTCTTACATGCTGAGAAGAATATTAAAGAGGTTTCAGATGTCTCTGGAATAATTTTCAGTGAACTACAAACAAAACCAAAATATGTTTTATGCTATTTAGGAACAGAATGAGTAAGTCAAATTATGATCAATTAAGTTATGTGTATACTACTTTAATTTGGATTTGTTCACTTAGCTGTTTTTCAGTTCCACTTGAGGGAAGAGATTAGAGCAAATATAAATTTCTCTTTAGTTCTGGTTTTCTTTTGACTGCCAAGCAGATTGTTCGTTATATAGCATAAGAACTTTGAATATTGGAATTAATAAGAATTTATCATTTATTTACTAATAAGTATTAATTGTAGCCATACATCATATTTAATACTTAGAGACTTACTAATATATAAAGTTATACCTGGAAAGGATTTAAAATTTTAGAACTGTTTGAGAGAAACTTAGAGTTTTGTGTAAGTGTCTAAGGGGCCAGAATCCAGAAAATAAGGTATTTGCTTCAATTGTACAAGTAGATAGTGGCAAAATCAGCAATACAACTCTGGTCTTCTGTTCTGTAGCTTTTTTCTTTATTCTATATTCTAGTATTTGGGCTTTTAAAATTTGGTTTATGGTTGCCTTTTCTTATTATACAGATGACTAATCTTGGGGCTTGCTAAATGTTTAGCATCATACTTCTGGTGGTAAGCAGAAACCCTTAGGATGTAGAGCAGATTACATCACTTAGAGACTCCAGCCCTGTTTTTTACAGTAGTTTCATTGGAACCTACTGGGAGGAAGCCAGGCCAGTTTTTTGGTAGCTGGGGGGTGCTGGGGGGTCAGACACAATAATGCTGACTCATGTGTTTCTCTCTGATCATGGAGAAGGGAAACTAACGAAGAGTGATTGAGGTCAGTCAGAAACACTGTTTAATGGTCTGAAGCTATGGTTTATATCTGATGGTGAATTAGTTAAAAAGAAAGTGGAGCTCATTTTACTCTTTCTTTAAGCCCAACTCTTACTTGGAGCCCCACTATATAAAATAAGTCAAAGTGGTACCACTTTTGTTGTTGCACATTTCTGGAGAGGTGTGGGGTTGCATGTGGTGGTCTCTCATGTCATGGTGGGACTTCTTAGGGCAACAAGCCCCAAACACCAGTAGGTGTTTGGGTCACATTACCATCACGATTATATTACCATATAGGATATTTTTATTAAAAAGAATTCAGAGGTACAAATTCAGTAGGCCTTGCTTGGCTTGGTGAATGTGAATCTGCTTTGAAAAGCATCTGAGTTGGTTCTAATTTCTTGCCAGGTTTGGAAGTTACTGCTCTTAGCACCCTGTGGAATATGGTGTAGAAATCAGTGCTCTGAATCACAGTAATGTTTAGCCAGCCATTGAGTTGAGGATATGGCTGATTATTTGATCATTAATTGATGAAAGGGCATACATATAAAATGCTTAGTACGGTATTCAGTGGACATTAGTTATTGTTGTCATAGCTAAAGACTCCTTGGAAAACTGTTTTTACATGGGAAGCAACATTTTGTTTCCTAGAGTCCATTCACAATTCTCTTAGGGTCTGGTATAGTTACTGTATAAGAAGAAAGGTAGGTATTGGTCAAAAAAACTAGTATCTCAAAACCCAACTTTTGAAATAGATACCAGCTAGTCATATCCTTAGGATTTACTAATGGATAAAAAAATCCTTTAAGTATTAGCTTCTTTGATTAAATGCTAAATATAAGAGTTATTCCTAATTAATGGAGTTACTGTGTCTGAAGTGGTACTTAAAAATAAAAATCAAGCAAATCAATACCTGTTACCAAATCTGGCTAGAGAACTCTTATAGCTTAACAGATACAGGTAAAACCTGTTGCAAATATAGGTGCAGCCCCAAGGTAGAATTTGCAGTTGTCCATATTCTAGGGGTAGCAAACATCTGGAACTTTGAAATATTAAAAAAAATTATTTTTTTGGTTAATATTTCTAAGTATATATATTTTAAAATAGAGCTAGGCTACAGGGCCCAAATACATGAAAGGAAATAATATAGGATAAAGAGATGACTTTGTTTCTTAGTTTATTCGTATGGTCAATAGATATTTGTTGAACATTTACTATATGCCAAAATTAGAATTAAGCTGTATGATTATTTTTATATAATTTTTTATCTTAACATGAACATTTTCCATTTTTAAAGTATACTTTTAAAAATATTGCTTAATTGCTGTCAAGATAAAATTATTTGCTTTCTATTGAGACATTTAGACCTTTTTTGTGTGTGTGTTAGAAACAACTGTAATGATCTCCTTATATCCATCTTTGTGCCGGTTATGATAAATATAGTACTTCGATACTTAAAGTACTTAGATAAAGAGTATGGAAACTTCTGAAGACCTCAATATACTTTGTAAAGGCTGTGTGGTACACCCCAAATATCATCATTGCCTAAAAGAGCCCATTTCACTGCATCCTTGGCAATTTTGGGTAGTTTCTTTCTTTTTGGGGGGGGTGGACTTTCATAAAAGTCAAGTTGACAATCAAAAAATAAAATTTTATTGTTTTAATTAGTGATTTTTTCCCCTTCTAATGTTAATGTGGTTTCTGGAGTTTATTGTGTATTTTGGCCTATAGTAACATTTTTTTAGCAACAGTTTTTTTTAACAGGGAACACTTACTTGTTGAGCACTTGCATATACTAGACATTGTTCTGAGAACTTTTCATAGAGTATTTATCTCATTTAATGCACATACTCTATGAAGTGTAGATACTATTATTATCCTGGTTTTATGAATTAGGAAAATGAAGCACATGAAGGTAAGTAAGTACTCCAAACCCATAAGGTTATTTAAGTAACAGGACTGGCGGTTGAATGCAGAACCTAGGATCTTTACCACTGTACTGTGTTATAAACGTATTTCTTTTTTTCTATATTGCCAGGTGATGTCTTCATTACTCTTTTTTCAGTATCTCTTTGGTTATTTTTACTGTTTTATTCTTATAGGTGCATTTTTGCCTTAGTTTATACTTACTCTGATGTTGTCTGCCTTATAAAACATTACATAGGGAGATTAAAAGTTCTTCTTGTGAGAACTTTTATCCTACTCCTTGGGATAATTAGTGTTAAGAGTTGGATGTTTGGTTCCTATGGACATTGTCTGCATTGATCTACCTATCTGCTACCTTCTTCCCTCTCCGCCTGATCCTTCATAAATGGGATATGATACATAATATTCTATTACAAGTAACCTATAGAAAAACTTTATCAGTTTTCCTCATATTGCTTTGTGCTGGTAATTGGAATGGCATTGCGGCATTCACTTAGTGGGATAATCAATGTGTTTGTAGAAATAATATTTTTTTTGCTTTATTGGTAACTATTAAGTGAGTATAGGCCCTAGAAGGTGTCAGAGACAATAAAATACACTGTAGGAAAACAAAATAGAATTCCTGCCCTGAAGCAGCTTTAAGATACAAGAGTTGTCAGAAAACTGTGAACAGTACAAGACAGAATAAATTCAAGAGAAGTACCAAAGAGCTACTAAGGAGCATAACTTGATATTCCATATGAAATATGAGTGCTCATTGTGATTTTAGGAATGTAATATTGGATGTCCTAGATGGTTTTGAAATTTTGTAAGTGGTTTAAATAAGAGATCCTAACACATTTATTATTTAGTATTGAAGAGTGCTACTGACCAGACTGAAGAACATTTGCCCTCTACCTCTGTTTTAGCTCTGGAGCTGTCTGTTAGGTGAACTGTTAAATGGATTTCATACTTGTTTTTTCACAATTCCATCATATTTTCAGGACTGGTTATTTGCTCAAGTGTGCTAGTCTATTATGTATGATTATAGAAATGGCAACTACTAGCTTGGGTATAAAAGGGAAAAAAATCTCTTCCTCTTTGTGAAGCTGTGAAAAATTGTTGAAGGAATTATAATCTACTTTTAAAGAATGCACATTATATACAAATGAAAATTAGAAGTAATCAGCCATGTCAGGAATAAATGCAAAATTAAACAAACCTTTGGAATATTTCTTTTGATCTTCTCTTTTTATGAAGACTCATTGCTTTATAAAAATCAAAATGATTTTCACATCTTTGTGTCTTTTTGATACATGGTATTGCCCAAACCATTGTAAGTGGCTTTTAAATTTTATCCCAGATCAAAGCAAATCTGAGCAGTGGATGTGGTATTACTCTCTGATGGAGGACTGCTTAAAAGGATATAGTATTTTACATATTTAATTTGTGTGGCTATGAAGTTCTAAAAAGCATAACCTGTTACGTTCATGATAATTAGTGCAAATGAATATATCATTTGATTTTATGCTTTGAAGTCTGGTAAAGATACTCTATATTCTCACTATGAACAGAGCTACTTAATCTGAGAGTAACTAATTAAAATAACCAAGAGAGGCTTCTTATCTATAGAACTGGTAGATTCATGAGATTTGTTTACAAGGATTGGAACTAATTACCTGATTTGTGCAATGAATAACAATTTTTCAGTATTCCATTATGCTGAAAGCTTTTCAAATCCTCTTAATTAGGTCAAGATCAATGAATATGTCTCTACCTTACTAAACCTTTTCCATAATTAGTAGTTGTGACTTTTTCTAATTTGGACTTAATATTTCAGTAAAAATATCTTTTTGTCTTGTGATTCTGATTTTGTAATAATGAAAACACAGTAGTGTTTTTAAAACTGTTTTTCCCCGTTATAAAAGTAATTTGTATTAATTATAGAAAATTTAGAAAATGAAGATAAGGAAAAGGACAAAAATGAAAAGCATCTGTAATCTTCACCAGTTAAGAGATGGTTGCTGCTTCATTTTGGTGTGTATGCTTTTAGACCTTCCTCTCTTACATGTATTATTTTGTTTAGTTAAATGAAAATATTCCCCAGTATTTTTCAGTGTGTTTATGTGCCAAGTACCATTCTAGGTGCTGGAAATCTATTACAGTGGTTCCTGCTATAATGGAGCTTTTATTAGGTGAACTGTTTTCAACATAAACCGTTTAGTATCTGTGATTTATAGGTTAGTAATCTGCTGTTTTTACTTAATCCATCCAAAATATTTTTCCATTTCATTAAACATTTTTCTTGTAGATGACTAAAAATGAAATTGTTTCTTTGTTAAGGTCATACTTGCTCATGGTTAAAAAAAAATAGTACTGGAAAGCTTATAATGTAGAGGACTAGAACCCTTCCCCATTCCTTCCTTCTCTCTGTCAGTCCTACTCACTGAAGGCAAGCACTTTTAACCATTTCTGTTTTTTACTTATTCTGTGCTTATCCCTAGATCTCTGAATAATATGATTATATCTCTGTTTATTAATCAACTTTAGGTGAGTTCTTAGAGTGGTCATGGAAGATGTAGCTCAACCAAAATCTTTGTGCTTACCTTTCCTTCTGGTTTCTCATCCTGGTTATATTATTCTTGTTAGTTCTTTAGTGATCAAGCCTTTGTTTTTATTTTTTTTAAATTTTATTTATTAAAAAAAAAAAGATTTTATTTATTATTTATTTTGACAGAGAGAGAGATCACAAGTAGGCAAAGAGGCAGGCAGAGAGAGAAGGGTAAGCAGGCTCCCCGATGAGCAGAGAGCCAGATGTGGGGCCTATCCCAGGACCCTGAGACCGTGACCTGAGCTGAAGGCAGAGGCTTTAACCCACTGAGCCACTCAGGCGCCCCAAGCCTTTGTTTTTAATCCTACCTTCACTTTTCTGATAAACCCTGTATAGTGTTTGTTGACTTTTCATATTGTAAGATGAGGACTTTAGAGTTCCCTTGTCTTCACCTACCTGTATGTCAACTCTAACTTTAATATTGTCAACTTCATTTACATTTATATGCTGTTTGGTAAGCATAGTTAAAAAATTTTTTTAAAAAGATTTTATTTATTTGACACAGAGAGAGCGCTTGTGTGTGAGAGAGAGCACAAGCAGGGGGAGTGGGAGAGGGAGAAGTGGGCTGAGCTGAGCAGGGAGCAGGATTCGGGGCTGGATCCCAGGACCCTGGGATCGTGACCTGAGCGGAAGACAGATGCTTAATTTTAATTGACTGAGCCACCCGGGTGTCCCTTTAAAAATTTTTTTCTTAAGTCTATGGTTGAATTGAAATAGTGAAAATACTTAAAATGTTTTCACTGGAACTACTTAGATTATTGGGAAGGATTAACCTCTGTGCAGTGGTTCTTGGGACTTCTCAATCTATTGCTTCACTTGATCTAAGCCCCAAGGCCAAGAAGCGATTCTCTCAATCTATTTCTTGTTGACCAGAAATTTATTGAAATAGTTCATATACTGATTCTCTACCCTTCTTCCCTTATCTTCATTGTCATGTGTTACATTAGTTATCTATTGCTACCTAACAAATTACCTCAAAGTTACCCTCAAAATAGCAGTTTAAAACAAGAAACACTTATTATCTCATAGATTTTGGAAGCAGTTTAGTTGGGTGCTTCTAGCTTTTATGAGGTTGCCTTCAAACTTTTCCAAGCCTGCTGTTATCTCAAAGCTCCACTTCTGAGCTCACTCCTGTGGTTGATGGCAGGTCTCAGTTCTTCACTGGCTCTTGGCCTGAAGCCTCCCTTCCTTGCCCTTTGGGTCTGTCCATAGGCTGTGGGGAGGAGAACCCTTTTTTTTCTATCCTCTGGAGTCATTGTTTGGGGGCCTATGAATTAAACTGACAAAAGACCTGAAAGAAAAACAAAGTTTATTCATATGCATATGCGAGTTCTTGAAAGAAGTAGCTTGCTAAGAGATTAAAATTAGGGGTTTATATACCTAATTTAATAGAGGAAAGGAGTGGGGAAGGAAAGAGTGCTACAGGAAGAACAAAAGGGTTTCTTTGAGAAAGGCAAATGGGTTTTTAGGGGAAAAATGGGAAATAAGAAAGTTTATAATAATGTTTATTTATGCTGGCATGAATGGTCTTTTTTGTCTTCCTCATGGCTGTAAATCTGCCCCCTATTCCCATCCAGAGGATTTAAGACTGAAAGTTTCACTTATTCTCCTTGGGAATGAAGCTTCTCTGAAGAGGGAGTTTATGGCAGCTTCACTCCCAGAAGTTTCTGCTTTTTGTCGGATAAGGGAAGCTCAGAGGAGGCTTCATTCTGCATCTCTTGAATCTCACATGTCTTCAGCTTAAAAATAATCATACTAACTCTGGGATTCCAAGTGGGTCCCTACAGCTGCCTGAGTGTCTTCACCACATGGCAGCCAGCTTTGCCACAGAGCAAGTGATCCGAGAGAGAGTAGTTACTCCCAAGATATCCAAGATGGAAGCAGTAGTTTTTTATAATCTAATCTCAAAATGACATACAATCACTTTTGCTATATTCTGTTCGTTGGAAGTGAGATACAAATCTAGCCTTCACTGAAGGCGGGGAGGGAAATTAAGTTCCACTTCTTGAAGGGGGTGGGGGAGAGTGTCAGAGAATTTGTGGACTTGTCATATTTTTAAAATCACCAGATGGCTATGTATGTATGTAAAAAAAAATTTTTTCTTATTGGTTATTTTGATAGTGTCTTGGGAGGAAAAGGACTCATACTGGCTCTCTATATTTCATTGTAGAAGTGTACCATAATTTATTTGACAAATTCTGTGTGGTTAGAAATTCGGATTATTCCGAAAATTTTGCCTTTATAACAGTACTGTGATAGTGTTATTCTAGATAACTTTTTCATATGGGTAATTATTCATCTGATAGTTCATTATAATTATTGTTATATTCTGTATGCTGTAGACTGTTTATGGGACTATACATAAATCTTTTTTAAAGTAAAAAACTTTCAGTGTATTACATGTTTTTGTAGCATTTTTTGCAGAGATATTTTAAGGACTGTGTTCTGAGCTAAGTATGTTTTAATGATTTATTGAACAGATTCATACCTGAAAGTATTTTTTCCTGTCCCATTTGGTTTAGTTTTGGCATTTTTTATGACTTCACTAGATGGCAGCAGAGGACCATTTAATTCAGCTTGCTTTTGTGAAGCGATAGAAGAACCCAGTGCCTTGTAACATCTAATACATATCAAAATATTAGTTTGGGATTATAAAGAATTTAGTAAGGATTAGGGGGTTCACGTATACAAGGATATTGAGAACATAGTAGTTTCGATAATGTTGACATATTCTTTTGTGCATTGCATCTAAATTATATTCGTAGTTGACTATATAGTGTCATTTTGGAAGTATTTTTGTAAATAAGATTAAACCATGTTAAAATCCCTGAAACTATTTTCTCTGCTTCAGAAGACTACAGTGATTGTATGTAGGAATCCCAGAATTATGTGAAGATTTTCTTTTATTCCATGTGGGCTTTTTGCTTAGTTGTCTGTGTTGGGAGCAAAGGAGTCTAATAGAAAAACTTACGCTGGAATATAACTCCTTTATTTATTTTAGATGGTGAAATTTATGGTCCGAGGATAGAAAAGTCATTTGACTTGTGTGTGGTATGTGAAGAATAGTGATTTTGACATTTGTGCTCTAATTATATTTTAGGAAGAAATTTCTATGACTGTATGTTTTTTTCCTTTAAAAATTGTATGTAGTATTTTTACTTTCTTGGGGAACTGTATTCAGTTTTTGCAAGTTTCTGGTAATTTGGTTTCCAAAAGTTGCATTAGTATCTGTGAACTAGTTAAAGAAATTGAAAATAAGTAATTCTGACAGCTCTTTTTAAAATTGTGAAGTCTGATTTGAAGATTTTGTAGGCAATCCATCCTAGTACACAGCATCTCTGGCTCTCAGCCCAGCTCTAATGTTGTTGGTGTTGCTGATATTTTTGCTGGCAGGTGAGCTTTCTTGGACAAATTTGATTTCAGTAACACTTTGGAATTTAGAAAATCTAATTTTTCAAATACTTTTGCATGGGCAGAGAACCAAATTTTGTCTCCATGAATTATTTGGAATGGCATTTAAGCCCTTTATGTCTTGTATTAGCCTGATGATATAACTTGTGGCTGGAGGTACAGAGTACAGTATGTAACTGTAACAAATAAAATTGCTACTCAAATTATAACCAGGCAACTGCATAGTGAATCGCCTCTGTGATCTGGCCTTGGTAGTTGCCTTAATATTATGGGTCTATATTATATGTATTTTTGTAGCCTCAGTAGTATTTAGCTTCTTATATTTAGTATTTAGCTGTTCAGATTGGTGCATCTAGAATATCTCCTGATACTTTTATGTGAACATGAACAGAGACTAGTGGAAACCAGTTAATTTCTAATAGTGTGATCCATTAAGCATTATTTACTAATAAATGGAGAAATTAAAAATAATTTAGAACTTGTGCACTTAGATATAATTTTACTTACTACATTTTCTCTATGTGCATGTCTTTCCTAAAAGTACTTAGTTGTGCTGTTAGCCCATTTGTAAATTTAAAATTAATACTTGAGGATCTTTATGGTAAAGTATAATATGTGTGCTGAAAATAAATCATTATAGATTAGGTCTTTCTGTTTCACTAAAATAAATAACAAAATATTTATTGTTCTAGTGGAAATAATATGAAAATAAAAAGAAGATGTTGCTTGCTTTAAAGACAATTTCTAATTTTTGACATATTTTAAATGATAGCTGTTCCGACTACATACTTGGAACTACCAAATAAAATATTTAAATGTGTGTCCACTTTCAGTGACAAAGTTTTGAGAGGAAAATTAGTTTGTACACATTTAAAAAAAAGAAAATTTAAGACCTGGTCATGGGGTGCCTGGCTGGCTCAGTCAGTAGAGCTTGTGACTCTTGAGCTTGGGCTTGTGAGTTTGAGCCTCATGTTGGTTGCAGAGATGACTTAAAAATAACATCTTAAAAAAAAAAAACCCAAAAACCTGGTTCATGCCCTTAAATGGGTCAAACTCTAATTGCTCTGTTAACATGGGAATGCATGAGAGCACAATATGAAATGCAACTGCATGTAAATGGCATGGCATGGGAACATAGGGTTCTTAGGAGGAGGATGACTACTGAAGGTTGACTAATATGGGCAAGAGGAGGGAAACAGCCTGAGCCGGACAGTGCTGACTAATAATTGGTGATAAATCCAGAATTTATTTAACTTCTGGTCACTGGGGAGGTAGGTGCTTAGACCAAAGGAAGAGAATTGTTAGTTGTGGTGCCTGGGTTAAATCTTTTGTTTATATTTTTAAATATGTCAGAGTTTTAATGATCGCTAAGCCTTGAATCTCTGATTTAAATTTTGCATTAATGTCAACTCCTACTTCTTGATTTATTCTTAGGAATTTGTAAGGTAGGGGATCCTTTATCTCTTTTATCTCAGTCTTCTTGAAGTTTAAGGCCATTTGAAATTGCTGAGTCAGTTGGTTAGCCCAGTGGCTTTTGAGGGACTTAAAAGAGCTGTGTTGGAAATACAGTGGTAAGAGTATTTTCTTTCTTTCTTTCTCTTTTTTTTTTTAAGAGAATATTTTCCATAGTGATTTAGAAGGCAGGGAAATGAACATTTGCTATGGAAGGGGAAGCAGACTAAACTTTGGTGAGTGAAAGAGTATAAGAAAGTGAGTGGTGTCACAGCTGACATTACCAAGATATCCCCAAGGGGTTACCCTGCAGGGGGTACTGGAAGACCCTATAGTAATTTGCCCCTCAGTCATTCCCCCAACATTTTATTTCCTATTTTTGGTTATCATTTTGGCTATTAGGTAAACCTTTTTTGGGACTCAGTGAAAGCTTTTACTAAAAGTAGATTATATTAGCGTTAATTCAGTTAGTCTAGATAATATAGTGAGTTTCAAAAGTTGCATAATATAAAATGTGAAAACTAGAGTACTGTGATTGGGATTAACTTGTCATTTGCATAGTCTTTTTCTTCTCTTTCATAGTCCTCTTTGTTCCTTTTACTTGAGTTAGTATTAAGAATATTTCTATAACTAATAAGAGAGGAAAAATCTACTCGAATGTAACTTTTGGACAAGCAGTTTTGTGAAAGTTCCTTTTATCCATGTTTTAAAAATTTTTAAATTTTTTTGTTTGATTTTATCTGTTTGGCTCTTTTTTAAAATTCCTTTAGTCAACATATAGTACATCGTTAGTTTTTGATATAACATTCAGTGATTCATTAGTTGTATATAGTTAGTGCTTATTACATCATGTGCCTGCCTTAATGTCCATCACCCAGTTATCCCATCCCTGACCCACCTCCCTTTCCTCAGTCCTCAGGTTTTTTTCCTGGAGTCTCTCATGGTTTGTCTCCCTCTCTGATTTCTTCCCATTCAGTTTTCCTTCCCTGTTTCTATGATCCTCTGCACTATTCCTTATATTCACATATGAGTGAAACCATATGATAATTGTCTTTCTCTACTTGACTTATTTCACTTCGCATAATACCCTCCAGTTCCATTCATGGCAATGCAAATGGTAGGTATTCATCCTTTCTGATGGCCGAGTAATATTCCATTATATACATGAACCATATCTTCTTTATTCATTCATGTGTTGAAGGACATTTTGGCTCCTTCTACAGTTTGGTTGTTTTGTACACTGCTGCTATGAACATTGGGTACATGTGCCCCTTCTTTTCACTACATCTGTATCTTGGGATAAATACCAGTAGTGCTATTGCTGGGTCATTGGGTAGCTCTATTTTTAACTTCTTGAGGAACCTCCATACTGTTTTCCAGAGTGGCTGTACCAGCTTGTATTCCCATCAACAGTGTAAGAGGATTCCCTGTTCTCCACATCTTTGCCAACATTTGCTGTTTCCTGTCTTGTTAATTTTAGCCATTCTAATTGGTGTAAGGTGGTATCTCATTGTGGGTTTTTTTTTGTTTTGATTTGTTTTTTTTGATTGACAAGAACATTAATTATAGGACATAGGATACAGGATGTTGGAAGGGATAGGAACTGTGGGGAGGACTGGCTCCCCCACCTCAGTTCTGTGGCCAAACCTCTGTACGACCTCTGTACGACTGTGCCTCAGTTTCAGACACCTCTGCCGTGTCAGTTTTTTTAAAGGCCACCTCTGCTGCCCACCTAGGGCCACCCAGGCAGCACTGAGGGCCAGGGGGCTCACAGATGTCTGGTGTGTCCTCCACCTGCTGGGCCTTCACCTTGCGGGGCTGGCTCTCTGGCCCAGAAATTCCAGGGGCACTAAGAATGGGTTCAGGGGCAGACCCCAGCTGCTTGCCAGGCAGACCTTGGTTCACTGGGATGGGCATTCTCCGGAGCATGGGGTGTGGCCTGGCTGGCCTCTTCTTGCCCCTGGGAGCTTGTCCTGGCATCCTTAGCTCTGGGTGCCAGGACCTGCGTGGCTGGGTCTGGCTGAGGGACTGTCAGGTGCATGTACCTATCTGACATGTGTTTAACCAGGGCATCACAGGGCAGGCGGAGCAGCTCCTCGGGAAGTGCCACGAGCAGCTCAAGAACCACCACTGCCTCAACTGTAGTCTCGTTGTGGTTTTGATTTGTGGTTCCCTGATGGCAAGTGATGTGGAGGATTTTTACATGTGTCTGTTAGTGATTTGTATGTCTTCTTTGGAAAAGTGTCTGTTCATGTCTTCTGCCCATTTTACAACAAAGGAAAGAACCAGAGACAGTGTTCTCTGCGTAGAGCTAATTGATAAGGATATAAGTAAGATGTCAGAGATGGAAATTCAGGATAACAATTATAAAGTTAATAGCTAGGCTTGAAAAAAGCATAAATGACAATACAGAATCTCTAAAGGGGGAAATGAGATCTAGTAAGGCCAAACTTAAAAATGCTATGAATGAGATGCAGTCTAAATTGGATGCCCTAATAGCAAGGGTCAGTGAGGTAGAAGAGAGAATAAGTCATCTAGAGGACAGGCTGATGGAAAGAAAAGAAGTTGAGGAAAAGAGAGAAGGACAACTAATAGCTTATGAAGAAAGGCTTTGAGAATTTAATTACTCCTTGAAGTGAACAATGTCAGATTTATCAGGATCCTAGAGGGGGTGGGAGAGAGAGAGGGCTAGAAGGTATATTTGAGCAAATTGTGGCTGAGAACTTCCTTAGTTTTGTGAAGGAGGCAAGCATTCATGTCCAGGAGGCAGAGAAATCCCAAAAATCAACAAAAAGTCTCCCCAAATCAATAAAGATGGCTAAGGAGAGGAGGTTTCTTACATATGGAGGGAGGAACATCAGAATAACATCAGAACTATCCACAGAGACCTGGCAAGCCAAAAAGGGCTGGCAAGACATTTTCATGGCTCTAAATGAGAAGAACATGCAGCCAAGAATACTTTATCCAGCAAGGCTACCACTCAGAATGGAAGGAGAGATAAAGAGCTTCTAGGACAGACAGAAACTGAAAGAATATGTGACTGCCAACCCAGCCCTGAAGGATATATTAAGGGGATTCTGTAAGTGAAGAGCGACCCTAAGACCCTAAGAGCGAAATAGACCAGAAAGTAACAGAGACAGTCTACAGAAGTGCAGGGACTTTACAGGCAATACCGTGGCACTAAATTCATATCTTTCAATAGTTACTCTGAATGTAATTGGGCTGAATGCTCCAACCAAAAGACAGGGTATTAGATTGGATAAAAAAACAAGAACCATCCGTATGCTCCAGACTGAAAGTGAGGGGGTGGAGACCCATTTACCACACTAATGGAACTCAAAAGAGAGCTAGGGTAGCAATTATTATAATTAGACAAATTAGATTTTAAAACAAGGACTGTAGTAAGAGATGTAGAGGGACACTATATTATACTTAAAGGGTCTATCCAACAAGAAGATCTAACAATTGTAAATATCTATGCCCCCAGCGTGGGAGCGGCCAATAATATAAACCAATTAATAAACAATAGTAGGGGACTTTAACACCCCACTCACAGCAATGAACAGGTCATCCAAGGAGAAGATCAACAAAGAAACAAGGGCTTTGAATGACACACTGTTTGGCTTTTCTATTTTTGTTTGCAATTTGAGTGTTAAGGGTGGTTAGAAGTTGTTTAACCCAGCGTTTTACATCATTTATTGTGCATATGAATCACCTGGGGATCTTGTTAAAATGTAAATTTTGATTAGGTAAGTCTGGGGTGAGGCCCAAGATTCTGCATCTCGAAGAAGTTCCCAGGCAATGCCTGTGCTACTAGTCTAAGGACATGTTAAGTAGCAGGACTCTAATCCTTTTTTCAGGATGTTCAACAACCTATACCTAATTATCAGTTGGTGAGCTTTTATTTTTTAATATGACAAAAAAATAATATTTGTTAGTGTAGGAAATATTTTAAAAACTTCTAATTAAATGGCAGTTCATTTTTAATAAGTAGCTTACTTTCTTTATATTAAATCTTTAAGATGTGTCATAAGATTTTTTTCTTCTAACTGTATTGCTTTTGAGGATTTGAAGAAATTGATTTTTTTCAGCTGTGTCTGTGTCCACTTATTGTTTTGGAGTGCTTACATTTTGTTCTTTAGGTGACCATTGAGAAACAAAATTAAGTGAACTTAGTAAGTATTAAAAATACCTATATTAAATTCTAATCTAGTTTTTGAGGTAGAAGCTTCTTGCTATAGAAGTGTAAATCACGTTTCTGTTTATGTAAAGTGACTTATTGTGTACTTTATTTTTAGACATATATGAACTGGAGGAGGTAATATAAGATAAGATGGTAGTGTCTGTATAAATACTTTTTGTTTTTACTTGCATTTACTTGCATTTGAATCCAGCCTGGTTTTTCTTATGCCTTAAGTGCTATAAGGTTTGTTGCAGGACTGGAGGTGGGGTAAATGTGTATGTGTGCTATCATATGTGCACCTGCTACTTGGGGGAAGTGGGATGATGTAAGAACCCTTCCACCCTTTTAAGATTCCATAATTTTCTACTTCTTTATAGTTTGGTGGAAAGGAGGAGGGAACATACTCTAGTCCACTGAAGTGGCAGTTAGCAAGATGCATATTGCTGGTCCTGATTTGATAGTTTTTTCACTAGTTGAAAGTTATGCTTTGATATTCTACCTGTTGGATTTACCTAAACTCTGTTAATTAGTTGATTTTGTAAACTTGTGCATAGCAGGGGACTTTATCAGTCAGCTCTTATTTTATAATAATTACGTTTTTTGGTGAGGGGCATTGGTAAGGGACATATGAACCTCAGTAGGTTTAATTATAATTTAATTTATGCTGTTACTAATTTTTGTTTTAATGAGCTAGATTGTAGAATCAAACATGATTTTTCTATTTTATACGATAGCTTTTGGAGTTATTATATATTTATATTTACCATTATTGTCAGTAAATCTTATGAGACTGTTTAAATACAGTGGAGTATTTTAGGCTCGGGTTTGTTTTTATCATTCTAGTGTTTTGAAAACAAGTTCCTAGACAGATTGAGAGATCCACCTGATTCAGGATTTTAATTTGAGTTCTTGCTCACTCAAGTAGTATACCTTCTGATTTTATAAAACTGGGTGACACCTATTCATGAAAAAATGAATTAAGTAACTATTATAGTTGCTGTCAGCCTTTGTGTAAATATGCTGATAAGCTTGAGTTTGTGGGCTGTGGGTAACCTATATTTATTTATTTTACATTTCAGGGTTTGTGCATTTATTCATTTCTCACTAATCTCCTTAGAAGGGTTGTCTTTTTTCCTGTCTACAAAGTTTTTAATCTAATCTTTTCTGTCCTATCTAAGGTTTGTTTTGTCAATAACCTCAATTCTTTTTTGGATTCTATAAAATACTAGTTGTAGCATTAATAATAATGATACCCAGCTTTAGGTACTATATTTCCTTAGACATAATAACAATAGCTGACATTAAAAAAAAAAAAAGATTTTATTTATTTATTTTAGAGAGAGAGCATGCAAGCTGGGGAAGGGACAGAGGGAAATGGAGAGAAAGAATCTTAAGCAAACTCCACACTGAGGGCAGAGCCCAATGTGGGGCTGATCTCACAACCCTGAGATTATGGCCTGAGCTGAAACCAAGAGTTGGACGCTTAACTGACTGGGTCACCTAGATACCCCAGTAGCTGACATTTTATTACCATGTGCCAAGCACTGTTCTTAACCCTTTATGTGGTAACATGCTTAATTCTCTTCTTCTTTCTTTCTTTTTTTTTTTTTTTTAAGGATTTTATTTATTTATTTGAGAGAAAAAGAAAGAGTGTGCGCATGAGTGGGATGGGGAGGGGCAGAGGGAGAGGGACAAGAAGACTCCTTGTTGAGCAGACTCTGATGTGGGGCTCAGTCCCAGGACTCAGGGATCATGACCTGAGCTAAAGGCAGATGCTTAACCAACTTAAGCCACCCAGGCACCCTAGTTCTTTCTCTTTTTTTTTTTTTTTTAAAAGATTTTATT
This sequence comes from Martes martes, assembly GCF_963455335.1. Classification (NCBI taxonomy): domain Eukaryota; kingdom Metazoa; phylum Chordata; class Mammalia; order Carnivora; family Mustelidae; genus Martes; species Martes martes. Next base: position 41,516,337 of record NC_137893.1, read on the forward strand.
TATTTATTTGTCAGAGAGAGTGAGCACAGGCAGACAGAGAGGCAGGCAGAGGCAGAGGGAGAAGCAGGCTCCCTGCTGAGCAAGGAGCCCGATGTGGGACTCGATCCCAGGATGATGGGATCATGACCTGAGCCGAAGGCAGCCGCTTAACCAACTGAGCCACCCAGGCGTCCCTCTTTCTCTTTTTTTAAAATGATTTTTATTGTGGTAAAATACATATAACATAAAATTTACCATCTTAACCATTTTTAAAATCAGTGGTATTAAATATTCATAATGTGCAAACATCATTACCTTTCCTCTCTAGAACTCTTTTCATTATGCAAAACTAAAATTCTGTATCCATTAAATGATAGTTTTCCACTCCCCTCTTCCCCCAGCTCCTAGCAACCACCATTCTACTTTCTGTTTTTCTGACTTTTATCACTCTAGGTACCTCATAAAAGTGGAGTCATGCATTATTTTGTCTCTTTGTGATTGACATATATCCTTAGCATAATGTCCTTGAAGTTTATTTATATTGTGCCATATATCAGAATTTCCTTTTTAAAGGCTAAATGATATTCCAGTGTATACCACATTTTCGTATCCATTCATCTGTAAATGGACACTTGGGTTGCTTACACAATTAAGCATTTGTGAATAATCCTGTCATGAAATGAACATAGGTGTACTACCTCATTTAATTCTTTCAAGTACCTTGAGAGGTAGACACTTTTTTTTTTTTTTTTAAGATTTTACTTATTTATTTGACAGACAGAGATCACAAGTAGGCAGAGAGGCTGGCAGAGAGAGGAGGAAGCAGGCTCCCCAAGGAGCAGAGAGCCCTATGTGGGGCTTGATCCCAGGACTCTGGGATCATGACCTAAGCCAAAGGCAAAGGCTTTAACCCACTGAGCCACCAGGCGCCCCGAGTGGTAGACACTTTTGATGAGGAAATTGAGTCTTAGAGCAGTCAAGTGATTTGTGCAAAATCACAGAACTAAGAAGTCTGTCTTGGATGAATGTTCTTAACTACCATAGTAAACTTCCATGTATTTTAGGATAAGGTGGTGTAGTAGTTCAATACATAGGCTTAGAAATAGGCATGCACAAATTTCTGAGCAGTACAAGATGGCAAAGCCAGAAAGGGATAAAGAAGTTGCAAATCTGAAGTTTAAGCATATGCTTAGGAGTTGGACAGTTAGAATCATTATTTGACGAGATTTTTGTTTCTAATCTGTCTGCCTATTTTTTTTAGGGATCTAGATAGCAAGCACTATTGAGTCTGGTAATACAGGCTTCCCCAAGGCCATGATGATAGCATTTGTACCATTGACACATTAAACAAAGTAAGCAGTTTAAATTATATTTTTAATTGTTGGGTGCAACAAATTTGCTCTATGTCTTATTATACACTTGGTTATTTGTATTACATATCATTAATCCTGTGAAATGGGAGGGAGGAATTTAGAAACTGACACTGGGCCTTAGACCTTGCCCAACTTTTATAGTGTTGATTTTTAAGCTTTGCACAATACTCTGAATCTTGCTGGTTGAAGGGGGTGTCTTGAAACAGAAATATCTGTATTTGAAAATTATTAATATCTGTTGATAGAAATAAGCACACATATTTTAATGAGAAATCTTGGAGAATCTGTGATTTTTTTTTTTTTTAATGGTAGATACCATCAGGTCTTCACGATTTACTTGTGATGAATTACCTTAATTAAAAAAAAAAGTTAGAGTCATTTGATAATTTTTCCATAGACTAAGTTTTACCAAGTACCAAGCTTAAACAAAAGAAGATAGATGAACAGAACATAATAGAAAATTTGCTGTATAAGCAACATATAAAACAAAAATGGCTATGGTTAGGTAGAAGACATTTAAATGTTGAGAAGTTGTCTAAATGTTCAGTGGCATGCTTCTGGCTTGCCGTTTAATGTACAATTAACATTCTAAGATCAAAGTCTGGTTAGGCAAATTTGACAGTTAAATTGGTGGGGAAGTGAATGGGCTTTGCAATTTAAAATTAAATAATACATGTCTGTTTAATTACTGTTGTGTGTATGTAAGTGATCACTTAATAGAATGAAGCTGTGGACTTAAAGTGAATTTAAGACCACAAAACCTTAATCATATCTGTTTCATGACCTTAAATTGATGTGATAGGATTTTAAAAAGAACTAATTCTTTTAAAGAAGACTGCTGTGCTTGTCACATCAATAAATCAAAATAAAATTACTTGTTGGGTTGGAATCTTTTATAATGCTAAATGAAAATTTTGATAGGTTTTGGGGTGTCTGGATGGCTCAGTCGTTTAGCATCTTTCTTCAGCTCCAGTCATGATCCTGGGGTCCTGGGATTGAGCATTGCATTGGTTCCCTGCTCAGCAGGAAGCCTGCTTCTACCTCACCCTCTGCCCCTGTTTGTCTTCCCTCTCTCTCTGTGTCTCTCTCCATCAAATAAACAAATAAAATCTTAAAAAATTTTTTTGATAGTTTTTGATGAAGAGAATATGTTAGCACTGTATCTTCATTTCAGTGACTGTTAACAGTAATCAGAAATTTTAAAAAGTTTAGGTGGTTGTGGTGGTATTACTGTATGTATGTGTGTTCTCTTTAATTTGTTAATGTGAAAATAAGAATGATCTTAATGTGAATTTTTTGAATTTCTGGAAGATGAAATAAAGGAAAGCTGTACTTGTCTTTCAAATAGTTTTTCTTTTCAAGGGTTGAAATGTTATTTTGTCACATAAACAGGTAAATAGCTATTAGTTTGAACGTGAAGTTCCTGTGTAGGATTACATTGTTTTATCATCACATATTGTTCCTTTTGTGAAGGTGATGCAAACAGTGATTCTGAAACTCATCAGAAGTCTTTCTCTGAGATTCCTGAACTAACTTTGGCAGACTTTAGGCTGTGTTTCTGTAGAATTCTAGTCTAAATGGTGGTTGGGTTGCCAACCAAGGCTATAAAGTTTGCTTAATTCCTAAGGTACCTCCATTACTGTATTTCAGCTGTGAAAAATGATAAAAGGTACTGTTCCAACACTGGTAACTAACCAAACTATAATTGGAACAAATGCAAGAAGCTTATAAAAAACACTATTTTGACTAGTTTAAAAGTTCTGTGGGGAAAACTGATTTGCTTTTTACAGGATGAGGAATAGAGTGAGAGTATGATGGAGATTGTGAAGGGGACTCTGTGACACTGATTATTTTGTGTAGGTGGATTAAAATCTTAACAACTTCTAAATTTTGCTTGATACAGATGTGTCACTAGCCTTGATCAGAGTTTTCTTAGGTTCATTAATGGAACCATGAGTACATGAGGTGAGAAAGCGGAAAATGTCTTTTATTTAAAATTTTTTTTGTAAAATAGATGTAATATAATTTTTTTTAGGAGTTGAAAGAAAGAGGAAAAATTGGGCTAAAGGAGACATGGATATACTTTGCAAAAGAGATTACCATAGATAAAATTTACTGAGTGGTGAGCTAGTGAGCGAAAAAGGCAAAGTGTGCATTAGCCCCCATGGGGAAGGAAGAAAGCTGGTGTTTGGCAAGTCAGCTGTTCTTGTATTGTTTTTAGAATAAGGTGTGACAGGTGTTGGTTGGTCGGGGGCAGAGGCTGACCACCTGCTGTTATGTCAGGCAGGTTTATAATTGTATCTGGGGAAGTGGCTCTACACTGAATTTTCTATGTAAGAAATTTTAGTATAACTGAATTTTTTCTGTATAGTTTTATAACCTTGAGAATTAGGTTTCGGGTACTTGTGTGGCAATTCTTTTGGTAATAGAGATGAGAAGGAATATAGCTGGTATAGAGGTTTGGCCATGAGTTCTTATGAGAGAAAAGATACAAAGAGAAAGTAAACTCTGGACTTAATGTTATACACTTATCTCTGTTAAAGGACAGGAAATAGACAGCATGTCTCTTGGCATGAAATTATCATATAAAGAGCTAGCTAGTATCATGTAAACCTTGATATTAAGAGTATGTTGGGGAACATAATAGGTTACATCATAGACACGTTTAAATTACTTGAATTTACGTGCTATATAGTGGGCAAAAAGGAAAAAAAAAAAAAACACCAGCATATCTATTAGCATTACATTGACTGTAGGCAGTAGAAATTAACTTTGGCTAATTTAAGGAAAGAATACTTAGAACCAGGGGCGCCTGGATGCCTCAGTGGGTTAAGCCTCTGCCTTTGGCTCAGGTCATGATCTCAGGGTCCTGGGATTGAGCCCTACATCGGGCTCTCTGCTCAGCAGGGAGCCTGCTTCCTGCTCCCCCCTCCCCCGCCCCTGCCTGTTGCTCTGCCTACTTTTGATCTCTCTCTCTCTGTCAAATAAACAAATAAAATCTTAAAAAAAAAAAAGAATACTTAGAACCAGTCTGGGAAAATGGATAGGAATCAAGGCAGCCAGGTATGAAGGACCAGAGCCAAGATCAGGCACAGGAACACTTTGAGTAGGAAGCCACCGCTGACACTTGCTGACAGTGACTCTGCTGTTGCTCTGAATAATTTTTCAGCAATTCCAGGAGAGGCCTTTTGACTTTCAATATGGAAATGAAAATTTCCGTATCCATATTTAAAATGATATCTGTCACTTTGGCCAATCCAAATCATTACGCCTTCCTCCTTAAATGCTTCATGGCTCAGTAAATAAGGTACATCCAGTTACTTATGCCAGATGGGAAGTCATCCTTGACTTCTATTCTTTCAGCCCCATATCTAATCAATAGCATATTGTTCTCTCAATCTGCCTCTTTTATTTTTTTTGTATTATTTATTTATTTTTCTGAATGTATTGTTTGCTTCAGGGGTACAGGTCTGTGAATCATCAGTCTTACACAATTCACAGCACTCACCATAGCACATACCCTCCCCAGTATCCATAACCCAGCCACCCTATCTCTGGTACCCCCCAGCAACCCTCAGTTTGTTTCCTGGGATTAAGAGTCTCTTATGGTTTATCTCCCTCCCTGGTCCCATCTTTCATTTTTTCCCTTCCCTTACCCCCTCTGCTCCCCACCCTGCCTCTCAAATTCCTCCTATCAGAGATACCATATGATAATTGTCTTTTTTTGATTGACTTATTTTGCTTAGCATGATACCCTCTAGTTCTATCCACATTGTTGCAAATGGCAAGATTTCATTTTTTTGATGGCTGCATAGTATTCCATTGTGTATAGATACCACATCTTCTTTATTCATTCATCTGTTGGTGGACATCTGTTGGAGGTTCTTTCCATAGTTTGGCTATTGTGGACATTGCTGCTATAAACATTGGGGTGCAGGTGCCCCTTTGGATCACTACATTTGTATCTTTGGTTTAAATACCTAGTAGTGCAGTTGCTGGGTCAGGGTAGTTTTATTTTCAACTTTTTGAGGGACCTCCATACTGTTTTCCAGAGTGGCTGCACCAGCTTGCATTCCCACCAACAATCTAAGAGGGTTCCCCTTTCTCCGCATCCTCGCCAACACTTGTCACTTCCTGACTTGTTAATTTTAGTCATTCTGACTTATGTGAGGTGGTATCTCACTGTGGTTTTGATTTGTATTTCCCTGCTGGTGAGTTGTCAGTCTGCCTCTTAAATACCTTGAGTTTATCCAGTTATCTCTAAGTCATCTTTGCAGCTTGTAGTCCCATTGGTATAGGACAGAAGCTTCATATTATCTCTGGTCTACACATTGGTTCCTACCCTGTAGGACTCTACATTATGTGGGAGTGAACTTTAAAAAATATGGGTCAGATTATGCTTCAGTGGTCTGCCTTTTATTTACCTATCATTTCTCAGCTCTGGTTGACCGTTTTAAACCATGATGGCAGACTGGGACTCTGCAAACTGCATTTCTCCGTTGCCAGCTTGCTTCCTATTGGGTTTTACCACTGCGACCCCTGGGGGGCATTTGGGAGGTAAGAGAAAGGACGTCTGTTTCTAGTTTCTTCATACCTCCAGCAGCCAACAATAACCATTGCTTCATTCTCCAGCTTCTTTTGGCACTCCCAGTGCCAGCCTTGCTGCTCCCTCTCCCAGGTACCAGTTTCTGGGCCGTGCATTCTAGGTAGATGGAGTGCCACTTGCATCTCTTCCTCACCCACCCCCACTGGGCTGTGTCCCCTTAGCAGTTCGAGCACCCTCTTGCTTGTGCCTCTTTCTTAGGGATTCAAACTTGAGTTGCAGGGCTCCTCTCCTTGGAGGCCAAGGTGTCAACCATGTGGTTCCAACTCCTTAGAGGTTTGAACCCCAAACTCCATGGACCTCCTCCTCTCTTCCAGGCATAGCCCCATAATACCCTTCCTCTAGGCATCTAGCTTCTCATAACACACCTCTTCCATTTTGTTCCCCCAGCCCTTTGGTGGTGGTAGTACTTCTTGCAGTTATTAATCTCTTGATTCCCTTAGCCTTCCCTTTTTACCTTTTCAGCTTTTCAGTATCTGTGTAACCAGGTTCCTGTATTAAATCAGTGTTTGAATTACCCGTATGGTTTCTGTTTGTCTCATTTAAGAGGTTTTCCGTTTTCTAGTAATAAAGTTGAAAAAAAGATTTTCATTAATTCCTAAGTTTGGAACTACTTCTCTAGTCTCAAGCCATGCCATGCCCTCCTCCCCCACTTTCTTAGGGGTGGGTAGGGGCAGAGGAAAGAGAGAGAATCTTAAGCAGGCTCTACACCCAGCGTGGAACCCCACAACCTGACCTGAAATCAGGAGTTGGTTGCTTAACCAACTGAGCCACCCAGGCACCCTCCCTCTTTTTCTCTTTATGCTTCAGTATTCTGAATTTTTTTTTAGTTGCCAGAACACGCACATTCAGTTTTTGTCTCAAAAGATAGTGCACCTGGTAGACTGTACCACGCTCTGATTATCAGCAGCCCCACCTACCTTTCCTTCACCCTCCCACCCCATAGCAGTTGCTTGGTTAACTCTCACATACGGCAGGCCGGAGGCAGTATGCTGTAGAGGTTGTAGAGATATGCTGTTGCCTAGATTTTAATATCAACTCTGTTATTTTGCTGGCTTTATGATCTTAGGCAAGTTACTTAATACATGTTTCAGTTTCCTCACCTGGAAAATGGGGATGATTTACCTACATGATTGGGTTACTGTAAGGCTTAAATATGTTACTGTAAAGTACTCTGAACACTGCTCTCCATATAGTCATTGCTCAGTAAGTGATAATAACCTGCTGTTATTATCAGCTACATGAGAATCCTTCTGGGATACTTTTCTCGATCTCCATACTCTGACAGGTTCCACCTTTTGTATGCTCCTGTAGCGTCATGTCCTTCACCTTTTCCATATTTAACTATGCTTGAGGTTACTTGTTTAGTGTCTTGCCAGCATATAATGGTATATGGGATAATTACTTTTTTTTTTAAACATCTGGCTGCTTTCAGAGACTTTGGAGTGATGTGGAATATTTTTACCTTCCTTATCTTCTCTCCCTAACACGAAAAACTCCTTATTTTTCATAGATATCATATAATAAAAGAACACATGATTTGGAATAACTGGAGTTGAAACCAAATAAATCATATCCCACAAACTTTTGTTCAAAAGCCTGAAAATTTAAATGTGCCAGAAGAATCCCTGAATACCAACTGCTAAATAATTTTTCTAGTATCTCTGCAGATGGAAGCTGTGTTTCCCACGAGCAATCCTTTATATTGAATTCTATCTTCTAAAGTCTTTTTTTCCCTTGATCTTTTTAAATCTTTTTACAGTAGGGGCACCTGGGTGGCTCAGTTGGTTAAGAGTCTGTCTTTGGCTCAGGTCATGATACCGGGGTCCTAGAATCCAGCCCAATATGATGCTTCCTGCTCAGTGGGGGTCTGCTTCTCTCATTCCCTCTACCCTCCCTGCTGTTTGTGCTCACACTCTCTCTCTCAAATAAATAAAACCTTAAAAAAATGTTTACAGTAAGTGTACACAGACAGTATTTTCTTTAATATTCTACTTGAAGTAAAAAGAAAGGTTTGATAGTTATATATATATGTATATATATATATAAAAATGAATGATATACGTCCTATATATAATGTGTTAAAAGTATGAATATGAAATAAACAGTTATGGTAGGAAAAACAACTATGCCACACCTTGGGATTGAATATTTATTCAGTTTCAGCATTATATTTAATTCTGAGCTTCTGAGCAGCCAGTGAAAAGGGAAATATAATTTTTGTCATCATATGAGCAGAAGAGCATTTCTTTTTTTGAATTTTAAAATGTATTAGCCTAATTCAGCTGTCCTAAAACTGTGAATATGGAGCACTAATTCTGCTGAATACTAACAGGTATCAGGATTAAGTTTGAAGATAATGGGCTAAATAAGATAAACAGACTTCTCATTTTCTTTTTTCTTTTGTTAAAAGTTTTTTTATTTTAATTCCAGTGTAGTTAACATACAGTGTTATATTAGTCTCAGGTGTATAGTATAGTGATTCAACAATTCTATACATTACTCAGTGTTCATCATGGTTAAGTGTACTCTTTATTTATTTATTTTTTAAAAAATATCTTATTTATTTATTTGACAGAGAGAGAGATCACAAGTAGCCAGAGAGGCAGGCAGCAAGAGAGAGAGAGAGAGAGAGAGAGGGCGAGCGAGGGAGGCAGGCTCCCTGCCGAGCAGAGAGCCCGATGCAGGGCTCGATCCCAGGACCCTGGGATCATGACCTGAGCCGAAAGCAGAGGCTTTAACCCACTAAGCCACCCAGGTGCCCCAAGTGTACTCTTTTATCCCCATCCCCTATTTCACCCATCCCTTCATCCGCTTTCCCTCTGGCAACCATCCTTTTGTTCTCTATAGTTAAGAGTCTGTTTTTTGATTTATCTCTCTCTCACCCCCCCCCCACCTTTTTTTGTTTTGGTTTTTAAATTCCACATATGAATGAAATCATGATATATGTCTTTCTCTGACAGACTTATTTCACTTAGCATTATATACTGCCTTGCTCCATCCAAGATGTTGCAAATGGCAAGATTTCATTCTTTTTTTATGGCTGAATATTTTTCCAGTATATATATATATATATATATATATATATATATATACACACACACACACCACATCTTTATCCATTCATGTTTCAGTGGACTTTCGGTCTGCTTCCATGATTTGGCTGTTGTAAATAATGCTTCAGTAAACATTGGGGTGCATGCATCCTTTAGGCTTAGGGTTTTGTATTCTTTGGATAAATACCCAGTACTGCCATTACTGGATTGTAGAGTAGTTCTATTTTTAATTTTTTGTGGAACATCCATACTATTTTCTGGAGCAGCTGCACAGTTTGCATTCCCACCACCAGTGCAGGAAGATTCCTCTTTCTCCATATCCTTGCCAACGTTGTTTATTGTGTTGTTGTAGCCATTTTGATTAAGTGTGAGGTGATATTTCATTGTAGTTTGATTTGCATTTCCCTGATGATGAGTGATCTTGAGCACCTTTTTGTATGTCTGTTGGCCATCGTATGTCTTGTTTGAAGAAATGTCTGTTCAAGTCTTCTGCCCATTTTTAAGGATTATTTATTTTTTGGGTGTTGAGTTGTGTAAGTTCTTTATATATCTTGGATATTAACTCTTTATCAGTTATGTCATTTGCAAATATCTTCTCCCATTCAGTAGGTTGTCTTTTAGTTTTGTTGATTGTTTCCTTCACTGTGAAGAAGCTTTTTATTTTGATGCAGTTACAATAGTTTATTTTTGCTTTTTTCCCTTTGCCTCAGGAGACTTATCTAGAAAAATGTTGCTATGGCCAATGTCAGAGAAATTGCTGCCTATGCTCTCTTTTAAGGTTTTGATGATTTCCTGTCTCACATTTAGGTCTCTCATTGATTTCGAATTTATTTTTGTGTATGGTGTAAGGAGGTGGTCCAGTTTCATTCTTTTGCATGTAGCTGTCCAGTTTTCCCAACACCTTTGTTGAAGAGACTATCACCCGTTGCATATTCTTGTCTCTTTTGTTATGAATTAATTGACCATATAATTGTGGGTTTGTTTCTGGGTTTTCTGTTCTGTTCCATTGATCTATGTGTCTGTTTTTGTGCCAGTACCATACGGTTTTGATAAGTGCAGCTTTGTACTATGACTGGAAGTCTGGAATTGTGATGCCTCAAGGTTTGTTTTTCTTTTTCAAGATTGTTTTGGCTATTTGGGGTCCCCATACAAGTTTTAGGATTATTCGTTGTAGTTCTGTGAAAAATGACATTGGTATTTTGCTAGGTGTATTATTAAATCTGTAGCTTGCTTCTTTCATCAGTGTTTTAGAGTATACTTAACAGTTCCAGTAGTTTTTTGGTGGAGTCTCTTGGGTTTTCTACAGAGTATCATGCCATCTGCAAATAATGAAAGTTTTACTTCTTTAGTAATTTGGATGTCTTTTTGTTGTCATAAAGAAACTTCTTACATGTTTTCTCATAACCTTAAGTATTCTTAAAATGTATCTTGACTTTCTAAGAGAAAGATAGTTTCCTTAATTCATTTCGCCATTAAATGCTTTTTAAAGTAAATATTAAGCTTTGCAAAGTGCTGGCCTAAGTCGGTGAACAACTTGATGGATTATGTCTTCAGTAACATTTTTGCAGAAGATATCACAATTGCTTTTTATTTGACCTTTCCTTATGTTGATTTAACTTTTCTTTGAAACATAATCCAGGGGAAGGCTAACTTCTTCCAAGAAATCTAGATTCTCCCTATCCACCTGGAGTTGCTGCTTTTGAAAAGCACATGCAGGAATACTTTAGGGGCTAAGTATTTCTGTTGTCTGCCTGCCTGCTGGCTGACCTGGCAGTAGGTCTAGGAGTCTCTCAGAGGCACGGTCATTCTAAACTGAGGCTGATTATATTTTTCCTAGTGTAACCTGACTCTCCAGGACCCACACCTACTAAGGCTACCACTGTTTCAATATGTAGCAAGGGCCTGAGCGCTCCACCTCCTCCCCAGGGACCTGCTGGGACTAATTATTTTGAAAACACTAGTAACAGCATGCTTCCAGTTTAATTCCCAGATGTAAGCTCTTTTGGTCTTCTTTGCTGCTCTTCAAACTGTTTGTCACATACTTCTTGTACCTTAATCAGCTCTCCCATTTCTCCTCTCCTGTTCTAAACATGTCTATTTGCTCTTTAGAACACTTGTTTACGCCAGATAAATTATCCTCTGTTACATTAGCCTCTGCTTGTTAACTTCCATTGATTCATTTAATGTTTCATTTAATGTTTCTTCTACCCCCTGGCCTTAACTTGACTGAGGTACATCTTTCAGTTGTTGCTTCTTTTTTCTGAAATGCCTTGTGGGCCCAAGGTTGGGCGAGACCGGTCAGCCTTCTCCGTTTTCAGTGGTACATCCAGACTTTTATTCCTCCATTCTTTCAATTATCAGCAAGTAAGAACAACTTAAAATAAAATTCCATTCTTTTGGGTCTTACGCCCTTTAACTTTCTTACTCATTCCTGTCAGTTTTCTCTCATTTGAAAATTTTGGTACCTGGTATCATCTTTTCACCCCCAATCTTGCCATTATTCATTTGGTAGCATAGCCTATTCATCTGTAATTTCCTCAGCTTGAATCCATTTGGACTTTATTTTTATATGTACTGCGTGAAGTACAGCTCCATTCTTGGTGATCCACTGGTGGGGAAGCAGTGACGGTAACTTGACCATTTGAGGGAATGATGCATTTTAAAGTACATAACCCTCCCCATAAATTGATTGGATCTAAGAAGATAAGGGCTGATAAAAATTCTCAGGAATGTTTAAAATGTTTTGTGTTTAATATGTTTTAAAAATTTTAATTTTATAGGAATGAATGAGAATTGTACTTGAAATGGTGATATCTGGCTATATTATAATCTTGATTCAAAGAGAGGGGTTAGCTCTTTTGCTAACTGTAGTGCGGTAGAAAGAGCGTTGGATAATTTGAAGTCCAGCCATTTGCCAGGCAGTTACTTTCTTTTTTCCTACTGCAAAGTGGAGAGTAATAACTAATTCATAAAGTTGTTGGGCTAATAAAATACAATAATTCCATGTAAGTGTATGTGTGTTTTGTAAACATTGATGTTTAAGATTTAATAAAAATTAGAGAACTATTCTCTCCTAAGGTAGGTCATAAGATTGCACTTCAACATCACATTGTCTGCATAAAAAACTTTGATTATCTATACCCTGTGTGTTTTTATAGGAAAATAAATTCTTTTAAAAAAGTATTTGTTATTTGTGGTACTTTAATCTGAATGATAATTGTTGGGGTTAGGAGACTCCAGTGAACATTATTCTGTGTAGTTATTGTAAGTCTAAGGAAAAGTAATTTATTTCTTAGGATCCTTCACTTGAATTATACTATTAATATTATCTTTTTAATGTTTAATCTACAGGTATATGATGTTGATTGATGGCACAAATGAAGTTTTTATGATTGATAGAGATAATTCAGTGTTTCATGTTTCAAATCTGGAATTTCCATTTCGTAAAGATCTCCGTATACATTTATCAAATACTCTCTTGGATGGGGTAAGTCATATATATATATACACACACACATATATATATATGTATATATATTTTTTTAAGTTAGACACGCTATTTTTCTTTTTCTTGCAAGTAAAAAAAAAATTTTTTTTCAGAGTAGGGAGGGTCAGAGGGGAAGGGAGACAAAGAATCTTAAGCAGGATCCAGTTAAGCGTGGGCTCGAAGTGGGGCCCAATCTCAAGCCTGAGATCATGACCCGAGCCGAAATCAGGATTTGGACACTAAACCGACTAAAGGCTCCCCTAAATGTGTATTTTTATTAAGTCAATGGGAAACTTATAACCTAGTTTTTTAAATTTTTTTTAAGGTATAATTGATATATAAAGAAAATAATCCAGTTTCTTATTAGGATGTTAAGTTTTATTTATCTCTTACCTTCACTTACTCTCACTTGATCATTGTCTTGGCTATGGGAATAAGTGAACAAAATTAAATCTTAATTTTTTTTGCTCCTTGTGGTTGAAAATAATAGTTCTTGTTGAAAAAGACTACTTTTATTTTATTCTTTTACTTGTCAATTGAATTTTAATTATGTGATACAACATATCACATTTTCCCTTGGCTCTTCAGCTATATGAACTAATTAATAGTTCTTGTTTAAAGAGAATTATGCCTTTGACATCAACCACTATACTTTTACATTTGAATTTTAAAAGCTGGTAAGAATTTTCCATTTTTCTTTTCTTTAAAGATTTTATTTATTTATTTGACATAGAGAGAGACAGCCAGAGAGGGAACATAAGCAGGGGGAATGGGAGAGGGAGAAGCAGGCTTCCTGTTGAGCAGGGAGCCTGATACAGGGCTTGATCCCAGGACTCTGGGATCATGACCTGAGCTGAAGGCAGATGCTTAATGACTTAGCCACCAGGCATCCCTGGATTTTCCCATTTCAGAAAATATATTTAATAATCATAAAATTACTTGATTAAAAATATTTTAACTTTCTCCCATATAAGCAGCTTTCTTCTTCCCAATTCTGAGAATATCTGTTCATTATAAATAAAAATTAAAATAATATAGAATATTAGGAAAAAGCTGGTGAAAATCACTAGAACTACTATTGGAGTAACTTATATTATCATTTTGATGAACATTATTCCAGACTTTTCTCTGTGACATAGTGTTCAATCTTCCGTCTATTCCTGTGGAATGTAATATTCATATTAATAATAGAAACTCAGAACATAGATTCTTTAGTGTAGTTGGGATCCTTTATAGTCCAATAAGATTCTAAATAATCTTGGAACCTCTGCCTCTTTGAAAGTGAGTGCTCTGGTGAAATATGTATACACATGTGTAGTTAAATATTTTGTATGAAAAGAACCAAATGGTACATGTGTTTTGTAACTTGTCTTTTTCTCCTCATGTAGAAATTTGATTTGAATGTCTTTCTCACATAAATGTCTGAATGGTATAACATTGTATATGTAAACACCATAATTACTGGGGTATCCAAACTATCTTGGCTGTGAAAATTGTAGTAGTTGCTCTTTAAAAATATGACCCATCTCAATAACCCAACCTCAACCTAGGGAATGAGACTCTCCCAGGAACCAGAGTCATCTGTACTTTTAATAAGTGCCCAAGTAATCAGTCAAGTTTAAGAAATAGTTCTGTAATTTATTTAAACAGTCCTCTTTTGGTGAACATTTTTTTTTAGGTTTTTATTTTTATTTTTTTTAATTGGAAGACACTTAAATGCATATCCTTATACATTTTTCCTTTTACAATTGTGCAGTTTTTTTAAACATTAAAAAATTTTTTTTAAATTTCGTTAATGTATAATGTATTATTGGTTTCAGAGGTACAGGTCTGTGATTCATCAGTCTTATATAATACCCAGTGGTCATTACATCACATGCCCTCCTTAGTGTCCATCACCCAGTTACTGCATTCCCTCCTCCACTCCCCCTTACAGGGATCCACAGTTTGTTTCCTCTGACTAAGTGTCTCTTTTTTTTAATATTTTTTTTATTTTTTATTTTTTAGATTTTATTTATTTATTTGACAGACAGAGATCACAAGCAGGAAGAGAGGCAGGCAGAGAGACAGAGAGGAGGAAGTAGGCTCCCTGTCAAGCAGAGAGCCCCATGCGGGACTCGATCCCAAGACCCCGAGATCATGACCTGAGCCGAAGGCAGAGGTTTAATCCACTGAGCCACCCAGGCGTCCCCTGACTAAGAGTCTCTTATGATTTGCCTCCCTGTCTGGTTTTGTCTTGTTTTTTTCCACTCTTCCACTATGATCCTCTGTTTTGTTTCTTAATTCTACATATCAGTGAGATGATATGATAATTGTCTTTCTCTGATTGACTTATTTTGCTTAGCATAATACCCTCTAGTTCCATCCACATCATTGCAAATGGCAAGATTTCATTTTTTTTGATGGCTGAGTAGTATTCCATTGTATATATATATATACCACATCTTCTTTATCCATTCATCTGTTGATGGACATTTAGGCCCTTTCCATAGTTTGGCTATTGTGGACATTGCTGCTGTAAACACTGGGGTGCAGGGTGTCCCTTTGGGTCACTACATTTTTATCTTTGGGGAAAGTACCCCCAGCAGTGCAATTGCTGGGTTGTAGGGTGGCTCTATTTTCAACTTTTGGAGGAACCTCCATAGCATTTTCCAGAGCAGCTGCACTAGCTTGCATTCCCACCATCGGTGTAAGAGGGTTCCCCTTGCTTTGTGTCCTCACCAACATCTGTCATTCTCTGACTTGTTAATTTTAGCCATTCTGGCTGGTGTGAGGTGTTTTCTCATTGTGCTTTTGATTTGTATTTCCCTGGTGCTGAGGGATGTTGAGCACCTTTTCGTGTGTCTGTTGGCCGTTTGGATGCTTGCTTTGAAGAACTGTCTGTTCATGCCTTATGCCCATTTCTTGATTGGATTATTTGTTCTTTGGGTGTTGAGTTTGATAAGGTATTTATAGATATTGGGTACTAGCCCTTTATCTGATATATCATTTGCAAATATCTTCTCCCGTTCTGTCGGTTGTCTTTTGGTTTTATTGACTGTTACCTTTTATTTTGGGGCACCTGGGTGGTCCAGTGGGTTTAGCCTCTGCCTTCGGCTCAGGTCATGATCTCAGGGGCCTGAGATTGAGCCCCACATTGGGCTCTATGCTCAGCAGGGAGCCTGCTTCCCCCTCTCTCTCTGCCTGCCTCTCTGCCTATTTGTGATCTCTGTCTTCAAAATAAATAAATAAAATCTTTAAAAAAAAAAAGCTTTTTATTTTGATGAAGTCCCAATAGTTCATTTTTGCCTTTGTTTCCCGTATCTTCAGAGATGTGTCTAACAAGAAGTTGCTGCGGCCGAGGTTACAGAGGTTGCTGCCTGTGTTCTTCTCTAGGATTTTGATAGATTCCTGTCTCACGTTTAGGTCTTTTATCCATTGTGAATCTATTTTTGTGTATGGTGTAGGGAAATAGTACAGTTTCATTCTTTTGCTTGTGGCTGCCCAATTTTCCCAGTACCAGTTATTGAAGAGACTGTCTTTTTCCATTGGCTATTCTTTCCTGCTTTGTTGAAGATTAGTTTACCACAGAGTTGAGGGTCCATTTCTGGGTTCTCTGTTCTGTTCCATTGATCTTTGTGTCTTTTTTGGTGCCAGTACCATGATGTCTTGATAATTGCAGCTTTGTAATAGAGCTTGAAGCCAGGCATTGTGATGCCTCCAGTTTTGGTTTTCTTTTTTAGCATTCCTCTGGCTATTCAAGGTCTTTCCTGGTTCCATACAAATTTTAGGATTATTTCTTCCAGTTCTGTGAAAAATATCGACGATATTTTGATATGGATTGCATTGAATGTATAGATTGCTCTAGGTAGCATAGCCACTTTAACAATATTTGTTCTTCCAATCCATGAGCATGGAATGTTTTTCCATTTCTTTGTGTCTTCCTCCATATCTTTCATGAGTGTTCTATAGTTCTCTGAGTACATGTCCTTTGCTTCTTGGGTTAGGCTTATTCCTAGGTATCTTATGGTTTTGGATGCAATTGTAAGTGAGATCGATTCCTTAATTCCTCGTTCTTGTGTCTCATTGTTATTGTATAGAAACGCAAGTGATTTCTGTGCATTGATTTTATATTCTGCCACTTTGCTGAGTTCCTATATGAGTTATAGCCATTTGGTTGTGGAAGCTTTGGGTTTTCCACATAGAATATCATGTCATCTGCAAAGAGTGAGAATTGGACTTCTTCTTTGCTGATTTGGATGCCTTTTATTTTTTATTTTTTTGTCTGATTGGTGAGACTAGGACTTCTAGTACTATGTTGAACAACAGTGGTGATAGTAGACATCCCTGCTGTGTTCCTGACTTTAGGGGAAAAGCTCTCCGTTTTTCCGCATTGAGAATGATATTCACTGTGGGCTTTTCATAGATGGCTTTTATGATATTGAGGTATGTTCCCTCTATCTCTACACTCTGAAGAGTTTTTTTTTTTTTTTTAAAGATTTTATTTATTTATTTGACAGAGATCACAAGTAGGCAGAGAGGCAGGCAGAAAGAGAGAGGAGGAAGCAGGCTCCCTGCCGAGCAGAGAGCCCCATGCGGGGCTTGATTCCAGGACCCTGGGATCATGACCTGAGCTGAAGGCAGAAGCTTTAATCCACTGAGCCACCCAGGCACCCCTACACTCTGAAGAGTTTTAATAAAAAAAGGGTGCTGTACTTTGTCAAATGCTTTTTCTGCATCTATTGAGAGGATCATATGGTTCTTGTCCTTTCTTTTATTTATGTGGTATATCACATTGATTGATTTACGGATGTTGAACCTTTGCAGCCCAGGAATAAATCCCATTTGGTCACAGTGACTAATCGTTTTAATGCACCATTGGTCCTATTGTCTGGTATGTTGGTGAATATTTTTCCATCCATGTTCATCAGGGGTATTGGTCTGTAATTCTTTTTGATGGGGGTCATTGTCTGGTTTTGGAATCAAGGTAATACTGGCCTACAGAAAGAATTTGGAAGTTTTCTTTCCATTTCGATTTTTTGACACTGCTTCAGAAGAAGAGGTTTTAATTCTTCTTTAAATGTTTGGTAGAATTCCCCTGGGAAGCTGTCTGTCCCTGGGTTCTTGTTTGTTGGGAGATTTCCTTGAAATCAATTTCCTTGCTGATTATGGGTCTGTTCAGGTTTTCTATTTCTTTCTTTTTCAGTTTTGGTAGTTTATACATCTCTAGGAAAGCATCCATTTCTTCCAGATTGCCTAATTTGTCGACATATTATTGCTGATAATATGGTCTTATCATTGTTCGTATTTCTTTGGTGTTAGTTGTGATCTCTCTTTCATTCATGATTTTATTTATTTGGGTCTTTTCTCTTTTGTTTTTGATAAGTCTGGCCAGGGATTTATCAGTCTTATTAATTCTTTCAAAGAACCAGATCCCAGTTTCATTGGTCTATTTTACTGGTCTTTTTGTTCCTATTTCATTGATTTCTGTTCTAATCTTTATTATTTTTCTTCTCCTGCTGGGTCTAGGCTTTATTTGCTATTCTTTCTGTAGGTCCTTCAGGTGGAAGTTTAGGTTGTGTAGTTGAGATCTTTCTTGTTTCTTGAGAAAGGCTTGTAGTGCTATATATTTCCCTCTTAGGGCCGCTGATGATGCATCCCAAAGATTTTGAACAGTTGTGTTTCATTTTCATTTGTTTCCATGAATTTTTTAAATTCTTGTTTAATTTCCTGGTTGACATATTCATTCTTTAGTAGGATTCTCTTTAGCCTCCATGTATTTGAGTTCTTTCCAAGTTTCCTGTTGAGTTCCAGTCTCAAAGCATTGTGGTCTGAAAATATACAGGAAATGATCCCAATTTTGGTACCGGTTGAGACCTGATTTGTGACCCAGGATGTGATGTATTCTGGAGAATGTTCCATTTGTGCTCAAGAAGAATGTGTATTCTGTTCCTTTGGGGTGGAATGTTCTGAATATATCTGTTACATCCATGTGGTCCTTAGCGTGCCCTCAGAGAAAAGCAGTTCAATGATCTGTCTTTTGTAGTGAGCAGAGTGTTAAAGTCCCCTACTATTATTGTATTATTATTGATATGTCTCTTTGGTTTTGTTATTAATTGGTTTATATAATTGGCTGCTCCCACATTAGGGACATCAGTATTTACAATTGTTAGATCTTCTTGTTGGATAGACCCTTTAAGTATGATATAGTGTCCTTCCTCATCTCTTACTCCGGTCTTTGGTTTAAAATCATATTTTTGTGATGTAAGGATCGCCACCTGAGCTTTCTTTTGATGTTCATTAGCGTGATAAATGGTTTTCCACCCCCTGACTTTCAATCTAGAGGTGTCTTTGGGTCTAAAGGGAGCCTTTTGCAGACAGCATATTGGTGGGTCTTTTTTTTTTTTTTTTTTTTTAAAATCCAATCTGATGCCCTGTGTCTTTTGATTGGGGCATTTAACCCATTCTGTGTAACTATTGAAAGATATGAATTTAGTGCCATTGTATTGCCTGTGAGGTGACTGTTACTGTATATTGTCTCTGTTCCTTTTTGGTCTGTGTTACTTTTGGGCTCTCTCTTTGTTTAGAGGACCCCTTTCGATATTTCTTGAATGGCTGGTTTAGTGATCACAAATTCTTTTAGTTTCTGTTTGTCCTGGAAGCTTTTTATCACTCCTATTTTGAATGATATTCTAGCTGGATTAAGCATTCCTGGCTGCATGTTTTTCTCATTTAGCGTCCTGAATGTATCGTGCCAGTCATTTCTGGCCTGCCAGGTCTCTGTGGATACGATTGGTCTGCTGCCAATCTAATGTTTCTACTCTTGTAAGTTACAGACCTTTTGTCCCGAGCTGCTTTCAGGATTTTCTCTTTGTCTCTGAGATTCGTAAGTTTCACTATTATATGTTGGGGTGTTAACCTATTTTTATTGATTTTGCGGGGGTTGGATCTCTGTGCCTCCCGGATTTTGATGCCTGTTTCCTTTTCCAGATTAGGGAAGTTCTCTGCTCTGATTTGCTCCAATATATTTTCCTCTCCTTTCTCTCTTTTCCTTTTTTCCTGGGATCTCAGTTATTTCAATATTGTTTCAGTTTATGGTATCACCTATCTCTCGAATTCTCCTCTCGTGATCCAATAGTTGTCCATCTCTCTTTTTGTCAGCTTCTTTATTCTCCATCGTTTGGTCTTCTAGATCACTAATTCTGTTTTCTGCCTCATTTATCGTAGCAATTAGAACCTCCTTTTTTGATTGCATCTCATTAATAGCCCTTTTGATTTGACTTGGTTAAATTTGAGGTGTTTTATTTCTCCAGAAAGGGATTCTCTAGTGTCTTCTCTGCCTTTTTAATTCCAGCTTGTATCTTTATAATTGTTATTTCAAACTCCTGTTCTGACATCTTACTAATGTCCATACTGATTAGGTCTCTGGCAGTTGGTAGTACCTCTTGTTCTCTTTTTTGAGGTGAGTTTTTCCACCTTGGCATTCTGTCTTTTGAAGAATACCCAAACAAGAGAATAAAATACTAAAATGGCAACAATGACCCCAGAGAAATATACACTAAAGAAATCAGAAGACATGTGGAACTGGGAGGAAAAAAAAAAGGAAAAATAAAAGAGAATATAATCAGATAGGTGAGCAGAATAGAGCAATACACTGAATTCTATATGTATTTTGGTCTGTTTTTTTGAAAACTGGATCCCAAAATTGTAAAGAAAGAAAAACTGATGTATTTATGAAAATAAAATTAAATACAATGAAAGGATGGAAAGTAATTATCAACATGGAAGTTTAAAGACAGGAAAAAACAAAAGAGGAACAAAAAACCCAACCACAACAAAATGGAAGGGATAGAAACAGACAAATGAAGAGAACAAAGCAACACACTATTTCCTGCGTGTATTTTGGTCAGTTAGAAGAAACAACAATTCAAAATTATGAAGAAAGAAAAACATTGCATACAAAAATAAAATTAAATACATTGAATGAATAGCATGTAACTGTAGAGATGAAGATAAAAAAAGACTTTAAGTAAACAAGAGAAAAAGAAAAAAAAAGGAAGAAGAAAATAAAAAAAACAACAAAAAGGAGAATATGATCAGGCAGGTGAATAGAACAGAGCCATACACTAGATTTTGGGTATGTTTTGTTCTGTTAGAATCCCAAAATTGTAAAGAAAGAAAAACATACATATGTGTACAAAAATAAGATTAAGTACAATGAAGGGATAGAATAAATGTAAAAATTAAAAAAGGTTTAAAAAAGAATTGATATAATAAGAGATTGGTTAAAAAGAAATAAGAAAAATTTAAAGTTGAGAGACTAAAGAATCATAGGAGAAAAGCCATGAGTTCTATGTGCTGTATTCCCCTAGCACTGGAGTTTTGCAGTTCTCATTGATCAGTAAACTAGGTCTTGGCTGGATGTTCTTGCTGATCTTCTTGGGGAGAGGCTTGTTGCATTGATTCTCAAGTGTGTTTACCCTAGGCGAAATTGTATCACCCTTGCCAAGGGGCCTGGCTAAGCAGTGTTCAGGTTTGCTGTCGTTGGCTTTTGTTCCCTGAAGGCTTTCCATCCAGCTTTAGAGGATGAGAATGGAAATGGCATCCTCCCAATCTCTGCCCTGGAGCGGAAAGCCCAGGGCCCCAGTCCTTAGTGTGCTCTCAGAGAAAAGCAGTCAATCCACTTCTGTCTCCCTGTACTCCCTGCTCACCTGGACTATGACCCAGTGTTTCTGTCTTAGACACATGACCCTGTTTTGTGGTCTCCAAATCCTGTAGACAACTGCAGCGTGCTCCCATGCCACTCTGCCTGGTGGTGGTGGGGTCTTGCTGGTTTTCCCTCTTGGTGAGCTCCTAGCAGGGGCTATGTGACTATGCCACAGTTTGTGGCTTATGGCAACCCAGAGCTGAGAGCCCACTCCTGGGCTTACTTTTTGCAGCTGGCTTCACCGCTCTGAAGCATGGGAGCTCAGCCACACTCAGGGACCCCCTGGACTTCCTGTGACCCGGGGGGATCTTGAGGCCACATCATCCAGCTAGAGTTCTGCCTCTGCTTAGCCACCTGAGTGATGTCCCTCACTGGAACAGACTTATAGAAGTTCCAGTTTTGTGCTCTGCTGCTTTATCACTTGCTGGTAGCCAGCTGATGGAGGCTCCCTTCCCCCGCGGTCTTTCTTACATTTTGCTTCAGATTCACTTCTCTGCTTGTCCTACCTTGAAGAAAGTGGTTGCTTTTCTCTTTGTAGAGTTGCAGCTATTCTTTTCTTCGATCTCTGGTTGAGTTTTCAGCTGTTCAGAATGATTTGATATCTATCTAGCTGAATTCATGGGACCAGTTGAAATTAAGTTCTCCTAGTCCTCCAGTATCTCAGACTCCTCCACAATTGTGCAGTTTTTATAATTAAGAAGATTCTTAGGGGTGAGATTATAATATGTATTAAGAATCCTTTGATTGCAAGTAACTGAAGTCCAACTTAATGTAACTGAGGAAAAACTTGATTGGAACAAATAATTGTTTCAGCTTGGCCTGATTCAGGCTGGATCTGGGGCCTCAAAAGATACTGGCCAGGCTCTGTTTGGTCTCATTCTTCGTGAAGTCTCTTTCACATGAGAGGCAAGTTGCGTTGTATTGCAAGCAGAAAGAGAACTTTTTCTTCCAACATCCATATGTCAATCCCAGGGAAGACTCCAAAGGGCCTTGCGTGAGTTACATATCAGTGGAAGAATGACATGGAAGGCCAGGCATTCATTGATAGTACTGCAGTTTGGAGTGTAAGAGGAGTAGTGCTCCTAAGGAGGGGGTGGTAATAGGCTCTACCTTGTTAAGTATGCTACGTTTGAGGGTGTGCGCATTGTAAATTTTGACAGGTATAATTGGTATCCTTTTTCCCAGAAAGTTTGAACCTATGCACAAGTCTACCAATCATATTTAAAGGATTTGTATACTGTCTTAAATGCTGTGTTTTGAAAATTGAATATTTTCTAATTTGATGAAGGAAGAAATTCCTTTCTATTTTATGGGACAGTGTAGCATAGTAGTTAAGAGCTCTGACTATAACTGTTGGTGCCTTTCTGGCTTCATCAGTTAGTATGCGAGGGATTTAAAAATTTATTCAGTTTTTCATCTGTAGTGAAGGGAGGCTATGGACAGTACTTAGATTTTGGTGCTGTTGTGAAGGTAAAGTTGGATAGTTTAATAAGTGCTGGTAATAGTGTCTGACATATAGTAAAGAAATGTTTATTCTTTTTGCATTTAGGTGAATTGTTAATGAGGTTTAACATTTTGTCACTTCTGTATGAGTTGCTGTATTCTGTGAGTTGCTGGTTCATATACTTTATATGTTTTTCTATTTGGTGTTCGTTTTTTTCTTATTGATTTATAAGAAATTTTTGTCTATTAGGGTATTACTTCATGACACATATTTTGAAAAAACTGTATTTTTTGTGGCACAAGTTTAAATTTATATAGCTAAATTTATGTAGGTTAGATTATGAACATAGTTTTTAATATCTGGCTTTTCTGCCATTTTAAGAAATTTTTACTTATTTTTGTTCCTATTGTTTATATTTTTATTTTAGAATTATTATAATACCTGTATTTCCTTCTAGTACTTCTACAGTTTAATTTGTATATTTAAGTATTTGATCTATCTGAAATATATTTTGATTTCTTTTTCAAAGATTTTATTTATTTATTTGACAGACAGAAATCACAAGTAGGCAGAGAGACAGGCAGAGAGGGAGAAGGAAGCAGGCTACCTGTCGAGCAGAGAGCCTGATATGGGGCCCGATCCCAGGACCCTGGGATCATTACCCGAGCTGAAGGCAGAGACTTTAACCCACTGAGCCACCCAGGTGCCCCAGAAATACATTTTGATAAAAGGAGTAGATAAGGGTATGAGTTTATTTATTTTCAACTGTCTAAAGTGTTTTCTCACACCATTTAGCTAATCTAGTTTTCTTTTTTAATTAGATATATAATTTATATTATATAGTGGATTCCCTTATCTATCATTTTTTTTTCTTGATTTGTTTTCTCATTCCATTAGTATTTTGGTCTTTCAGTGGTAGTTTTAGATTGATTTTAATACTTTGACTTAAGCATATAGTTTAATGTTTGGCAGTCCAAGTGTACCCAATTTCCTGGCTATTCTGAGGTTTGCCACTTAGATTTTTCTCTCTTTAGCTTTTGGGTGAATAGGCTGTTTGATTAAGGAGTTAGACTCCACTTCATGTGCAGATCTATACAATAATAAGCTTATACATTTCTCTGCAGAGTAATCTCTGGTAGCCTTGCCTTCAGACCATTCATCTTTCTCTTTGCTGTTTTTGGTTGTATGGTTTATCTCTTTGCCACACATTCCCTGCTTTTCTTTGGAGGAAAAAGGGACTCTACATCTTTATTATAACTTCTCACAAATGCAGGTCTCCTTTCTACAGAGATACTAATTACATTTTTAAATTTTCAAACTTTTAAAAAAATTTCTAAATTTTCTTCAACGTTGGATCTTTTTCACGAGCCAGATTGAATTACAAGTGGCTAATAATTCTCTGGAATTTGTATGAGAATGCTTTCTTGCCTTAAGTTGAAATTTGCTCATCTATTCCTGGTTTTTATCCACTGTTGGATAGGAAATGGGTTGTGAATATTTACTTAAATTCTCAATGATAGGATGATATTAATGAAAATCGCATGCATAAAATACATCTTTTTTTAACAGAGGGAATATCACTTTCCTGGTGAATTTTTTTCCGAGTGAATGCTTGTGGTTCCATCCCATGTCCTTTGTTTTTATTTACCAGCTAGATTTTGGAGTATGCAAACCAGAAGATGGAAGACTGATGGGAGAATAGGATGTTTGAATTAGTCACTTCTGAGGTATAGTTTGTGGTGATGAGAAGATTCAGGATGTGATCTTGGGAGGGTGAGAGGTTGAAGTCATGTGCAGAAGGGCAGTGGAAGGAAGATCAAATATTAGGTGGTTCCTAGTGAGTGATGGTAGGCGTCCAGGTTGAAAGGATGATTATGAACCAGGTAGTAAAGATTAGAAAGGAAGAAAGAAGGTAGTATAGTTGGATGTAGTGGCAGAGACCGAGCAGAGTAAATGTAGTCACAAAACAAAGAGTGCTGTGTATTCTGGGGCTGTAGTAAAATGTAATTTTGTAATGAAATGATATGTACATATACATAAACATTGGGGACATTGTGTGTGTGTGTGTGTGTGTGTGTGTGTGTGTGTGTGTTTGTGCAGCACACACCCCCTTGTGGTTGACAGAGTCACTGTGTAAGGTTAGAAGCGTTGTGCATTGCACATCTCCAGGGTGCGCCATTCTCATAGTTGGTGTGACTGTCACCCGTGGAGTTGCACTGTTTATAAACTGTGCAGCCAGTGTGGCAGCTGTGGCAGTGAGTTCTCTACAGGATCAACAAGAACATTTTTGTTGTTGTTACCCTCATTTAAGATAGAGTTTTTTAGTTTGTAATCAGTAAAATAAAAGGAAGAAAAGACTCCTAAGTTAAAGCATTTGCCACAGCTTAGCATAGTTTATCATTGAACTAATAATTTTTGAATGCCTTTCATGTTCAAGTTGCTGTGCCAGGAGTGCAGAGTGTTGAAAAAAGGCCTCACCCTTGAGACTTTTTACTTCATTTGGTGGTGGTGGAGAAAAATTGATAGTGATGGAGGAGACCTTGAAATAAAACAATAACTTGACGATTGGTATTTTAAAAGTCCAGTGGTGGTTTAGAGGAGAAATATATTAAATCTAGTTAGTTTGGAATGAAAGATGTTTTATAGAGGAATTGGCATTAGATATGGAAAGATTTCTTTAGAAAGAGATTTTTGTTGGGCATGGCCTGAGGGCATTCCAGGTAGGAAATAATGCTTAAAAATTAGATGTTTAACCATCTGCAGATTTAACTGAGCAATACTATTTATTTTCACCCCGATCTTGGACAAATGAAAGCTGCATAATAGACTCTTGCAAAGTTTTAAAATAGCAATATGATTCATGATGTCAATTTACTTGGACCAGAATTATAGTTGCCATATCTCTTTTTCCAGTTAGTTAATTAAAACAGTCCTCTATAGTTTCCTGTTTCTTCTACATTTTCATTTGCAAATTGTTTTTGTAAAATTCCAAATCCAAGAATAACTCAAACTACCTAATTGTCTGGCTGTCAGATGTGAGCATTGAAGCTTTTGTTTTGCTCTCTAAATTATGTTCTTTGACCCACAAAATGTGGAAAATAGGAGTTTAGAAATATGGCATTAATTCATTTGAAACAATCAGTGAAATTTAGTTGATTTTATATTGAGGCCAAGAGGAGAATATAGCAGTTAATGACCAAAGGTAATAGCAAGAATCTTGGAAAAATGGCATGCCTTTTCAACGTTAATGTTTTTTGTAAAGGAATATGCACACTCGTTAAAATTTTAGAAAGTCTGTACATCATAAAGTAGAAAAATTCAACTGTCAAGAAGAGGTTACATTTTAACATTTTGTTGTATTTTCTTTCAGTCATTCTGTTGTGCCTACAGAATGTGTATAATCAATATGTATATAGTTGACATTTTATATATGCTGTGTATCTAGGGTTCCATCATTTCCCTTCATTCTGAAGAACTGAGTTTAGGATTTAAAAAAAAATTAGTTTTATTTTTAAAAATTGAAATATAATTTAGGTACTCTAAAATTCATCCTTTTAAGCTGTATAATTTGGTAGTCTTTAGTATATTCACAAGATTATACAACTATTACCACTCTCTAATTCTAGAACATTTTATCACCTGGGTGGACTATGATAATTAGAATCAAGTGGGCCTTAGTTGAAAGGATTTCGATGAATGGGTTACCTTTGAGATGAGCTTTGAAGGTCTACAGGTTTCCAGAGAAGAGTTAATTACTTCCTCTCATTAAAACCCTTCAGTGTTTCCCCATTGCCCATATCATGAAATGCATACTACTAAACATGGTATTCTTTATATCTGGGCCATGCCCATGTTTTTGGCATTGTCTTTCATTGTGACCCTTGAACCATAAGCTCCATCTATAATGAGCTTTGGACAGTTTACTCAAAACCACCCTTTTTTACACCTTTGTAATACTATTTGGCTCATTTACCATCCTGCTAGGAAATATCCACTTGTATCTTTCAGGATTTGACTAAGGGGTCACAACATCTTATTATCAAACCTTTCTCTTATTCTTCAGTTAGAAATAACTACTCTTTGTTAAGCTTATATCATATGTTCTTATTTGGCTGAAATAGTGTAGGTTTATATCTGTTGTCTTGGTGTATTTATTAATAGGAATCTGTTTCATTCTCAGAAGTATTATATAGACGGTAAGCTGCATGGTTACTCTATCTATATAGCTATCTATCGTTAAAACTAGAACTGTTCATTGGACCCAGCTACTTATGTATTTTCTTCTTCCTGGGACTCTCCTTTGAAGGTAGGGACTGTATGCCTGATTTCTCTAGCAGTTAGAGCTATGTCTAATACATAGTTTGGGCTCAGGAAATACTGGATGGATAGGTAGAAGGGTGGGTACCTGGGTACTTAAAAAAAAAAAGAAAATGGAATATAGAAAAGTACAGAGGATGCAAGCTGGTTCAGCCACTCTGGAAAACAATATGGAGGTTCCTCCAAAAGTTGAATATAGAGCTACCTACGACCCAGCAATAGCACTACTGTGTATTTACCCTAAAGATACAAATGTAGTGATCTGAAGGGGCATGTGCACCCAAATGTTTATAGCAGCAATGTCAACAATAGCCGAACTATGGAAAGAACCTAGATATCCATCAACAGATGGATGTATAAAGAAGAAGTGGTATAAATATACAATGGAATACTCTGCAGCCATCAAAAGAAATGAACTCTTGCCATTTGCGATGATGTGGATGGAACTAGAGGGTATTATGCTGAGTGAAATAAGTCAATCAGAGAAAGACAATTATCATATGATCTCTCTGCTATGAGGAATTTGAGAAGGAAGTGAAATGAGATGGGATTGGGAGGGACACAAACCATAAGAGACTCTTAATTCCGGGAAACAAACTGAGGGTTGCTGGGGAGTGGGGGGGGGGTAGGGATAGGGTGGCTGGGTTATGGACATTGAGGAGGGTATGTGCTATGGTGAGTGCTGTGAATTGTGTAAGACAGATGATTCACAGACCTGTACCCCTGGGACAAATAATACATTATATGTTAATTAAAAAAAAAAGTACAAAGGATAGGAAGGTCAAACATGCAGGATTGTGTGTGTGTGTGTGTGTGTGTGTGTGGGTGGGGACCCACCAATGAAGGATTTAAGTTGCAGTCGACAATGCAGCAATTTCTAACAAATTCTTGAGCAATATAAAATTGATGTATCTTGTAGTTTTCTTCAGGTTTTTTTTATGTTTAGGGTTTGTTGAGCATCTTTTATCTATGGTTTACAAATTTACTTAAAAGTAGATTTTTTTTGCCGTTATTTCGATTTTTTACATGTTTGAAGATTTGATTATTAATGCTCTTTAAAAAAAAAAAAGGTGCCTCAGTGGCTCAGTCAGTTAAGCATCTGCCTTCTGCTCAGGTCATGATCCCAGGGTCCTGGGATTGAGCCCCACATTGGGCTCCCTACTCTGTGGGGGTTGGGGGGCTGCTTCTCCCTCTCCTTCTCCCTCTCCTTCTGCCTGCTGCTCCCCCTGCTTGTGCTCTGTCTCTGTCAAATAAATAAAATCTTAAACAAACAAATAAACCCAACATATTTTCTGTTTGATTTTGGATAGTTTCTGTTGCTATGTCTGCAAGTTCACTAATCTTTTCTTTTGCAGTGTCTAAATTGCTATTCCTCCCATCCATAGTATTTTTCACTTCAGGCATTGTAGTTTTCACCTCCGAAAATTCATTTTGAATCTTCTTAATGTCTTCTATATCTCTACTTAGCTTTTTGGAATATATGGAATACTTATAATCATCTGCTTTAATTTTCTTGCCTACTAATTCTAACATCTTTCTCAGTTTTGAGCCTATTTTAGATTAATTTTTCTCCTCTTTATGGGTTGTATTTTTTTTTCTTTGCATCTTTGCATACTTGTTAATTTTTGACTAGATGCCAGACATTTTGAAGTTTACCTTGTTACAGGCTTGTTATTTTTGTATTCCTATTTCTTTGAGGTTTGTTCTAGGAGGCAGGTAATTTACTTGGAACTGCTTTATACCTTTTGAGTCCTGCTTTTAAGATTTGTTAGGTGGTCTAGAGCAGAGTTTAGTCTAGGCATAATTATTCTCTGCTGAGACAAGATCCTTCTGAGTACTCAGTGTCCTGTGAATTAATCTGACTGGTAGGAACAGGCATTATTCCCAACCTTGTGTCAGTGCCTGCTGCGTTGTCCTCTAAGACTTTTGAATGGTTTTTTTTTTCCATGTGCATACTCTGCTGAACATTCATGGAAGTCTGACTGAGGATATTTGTAGTTCTTTATCTGGGCATCTGTCTGTCTCTCTCTCACTCTGCCCCTAGAATTCTAGTCCTGTTGTTCTCCCCAGACAACCTGTTCTTTTTTTTTTTTTAATTGAGGGAAACTGCTGAGCTTTACCTGGGATTCTCCTGCTTGCTGGGATCCCTACTGAAGCCTGGAAACCCTTTGGGCTATAAGTTGGGAAAATTCTAGGGCTCATATATTTTATTTACTATCTTCTAGAGATTACTGTTCTTTGTTGTTGGATGTCTAGTGCCTTGAAAATTATTGCTTCCTCTGTTTTGTCCACATCTTTTGTTGTTTCAGGCTAGATGGTAAATCTAATTCCTCATTTTTCGGTTTGGTTAGAAGAGGAAATCTGTTTTTCCTTCTTTAACTGGGTTTTATTAAAGTTTTTTTTTATTTATAGTTGTGGTAAGGACACATTATGTAAAATTTACTGTCTTAACTATTTTTAAGGATACAATCCAGTAGTGTTAACTACATATACATTTTTGTGCAACAGTTCCCTGTAACATTGTCTTGTAAAACTGCAACTCTGTACCCATTAAATAGCTCCTCATTACCTGTACACCTGTGCGAACTATCATTCTATCTCTGTGATTTTAACTACTTTAGATACCTCATATAAGTGAAGTCATATAGGATTTGTCTTTTTGTGACTGGCTTATTTTACTTAGCATAATGTCTTCAAGATTTATTCATGTTGTAGCATGTGATAGATTTCCTTTTGTTTCAAGGCTGAATAATATTCTGCTACAACTGTATATCAAATTTATTTATTCATTTGTCTGTTGATAGATATTTGCACTGCTCCCACCTGTTAGCTGTTGGAATAATGATGTTATAAGCATGGGTGTGCTTTCAGTTCTTTGGGATATATACCCAGATCTGAGATTGCTGGCTCATATAGCACTGGTATATGAGGGAACCTCTTCATAGAGGTTGTACCATTTTACAGTCCCAGCAACAGTACCCAAGGGTTCCAATTTTCTTAACTAAGTTTTAAGCTTAGATATTTTATTTTTATCTACTTTTCTGTAGCCTAGGGTAATGATGGCAGCTATGCATAAGGGGTCATTGTGGTGGGGATGTCGTTTGGGAAGAACTCAGCCTTCAGCCTATTACTGGGGGTCTTTTGTTAGAATCTCTGGGTTCTGTTCTTTTTAAAAAGCTTTTAGTGGATGTTTTCTTTAGCTAATTGAGAGCCATATATTATTCCAGTAATGCTCAGGTTATTTCTTCAATTCATTGTGGAGTCTAGGAGTCTTTCTTCAGGCACAAAGCTTATTGTGCTATTTTTATTACTCCAGTCAGAAGAGAGGAAAAAAAGAAGGCAAGAATAACTACTGAGTTTGTTTCTATCTATATTTGAGTGTAATAATGACAATTATCAAGAATTTGTCATTTGACAAGTAGGGCTTCTGGGGGTTTAGTGGGCTTGGAAATGAACCATGCTGTGCCTTTTTGTTTTACCACAGTCTTGGTAGTTTTCAGTTTTTAATGGTTACTTGTATATTTCTTTTTACTTGTTTTGTGTGCTAATAATAAATTTTCCTTTTGACTATTTTTATTTATTTTATTTTATTATTATTATTATTTTTTAAGATTTTATTTATTTATTTGACAGACAAAGATCACAAGTAGGCAGAGAGGCAGGCAGAGAAGGTGGGGGGGCAGGCTTCCTGCTCGGCAGGAAGCCTGAGCAGGAAGCCTGATGCGGGGCTTGATTCCAGGACCCCGAGATCATGACCTGAGCCTAAGGCAGAGGCTTTAACCACTGAGCCACCCAGGCGCCCCATCCTTTTGACCATTTTTAATGTTCAAAGGAATATATGTTTTTGTTCATATCATCAGGTAATTTAGGAGAGAAATTCTGTGATGTCTGTTATCTGAACCTGGAAGTTCATTTAATTTCCATCCACACATTTTTGACAATAACAATGAATTGAAACCTGTTTTTGGTGCCACCTTGATGGGTCATAAAATTCTCAGATACAAGTAGTTAAGTAAAAATACTTAGTAAATAGTTTAAGATAATGAAGTGATTTAATTTGTGCCATGTTTTAATTTCAAGATGATAACCATAAATAAATGTCTACAGGTTAACAAATATGTATTTGGGAAAATAATTAATTAATAATAGTTTCTTAACAAAGTATATCTGTCCTAAATCAATATGTTCTAAGTCATTTTAGGTGGTTGTGGATTTTCTGTCATGAAATTAGAAAACAAAAACCCTGCTTAGTTTCCTAGAAAGAATATGAGGAAAGAAAAATAGTTTTAGGCCAAAATGTATTAAGAATTAAAATTTTGTGAAATATTGCATTATGTACCTATAATCTTTTTTTTTTTTTTTTTTAAAGATTTTATTTATTTATTTGACAGAGACAGAGATCACAAGTAGGCAGAGAGGCAGGCAGAGAGAGAGGAGGAAGCAGGCTCCCTGCTGAGCAGAGAGCCCGATGCGGGGCTCGATCCCAGGACCCTGGAATCATGACCTGAGCCGAAGGCAGAGGCTTTAACCCACTGAGCCACCCAGGCGCCCCTGTACCTATAATCTTTTTTAAAAAAATACTTGTTTTAGAGGGTGGGAGAGAGAGAGAGAAGTGGAGAGAGGGACAAAGGGAGAGAATCTCCAAGCAGACTCTCCACTGAGCATGGAACTGTATGTGGGGCTCGAGCCCATGACCCATGAGATCATGTTCTGAGCCAAAACCAAGAGTCAGGCACTCAGTCGACTGAGCCACCCAGGCACGCCTGTCTTTTAATGTCCTTTATCTCTTTTCCGTCAAGGTGCAGGATTTAAGTTTTTTTTCACTTACTGGCTGTGATATGTAATACATTCTCTTGTCCTGTTCCCTTTGATCATAGTAGAGGGACATGGAACCAAGAAAGACTGGATGGATTGCATGGGGAATATATTTTATAATAAGGGCACCATTTATCCCTGCAGATTTTGTGACATAGTTAGCCTGTAACAAAATTGGAAGCAATAATGATTTAACAAAATTATTTTAAAAATATTCCTTGTATTTGGAATTTAAAATTTGTAGTTTATTTTAATAGTTGCTTAGTAACTCAAACATAAAAAAATGTAGCATAGTAATTCAAATAGAAAAAACATGAGATATTTTCATATCATTTTACTTTAATAGAGTAAATTCATGACAGGGAGTTTTGGGATGTTGACAGTCTATTGATTTGATCTGGGTATAAGTGTGTTCATATTAGTGTTTCATCAGGTAATATATATAAGGTTTATGTGCTTTCTGTATCTGTTTTATTTTAATCAAACTTGCCATTAAAGTATGAAGAAACTTAACCTTCTTTTCTCTTTCAAGGAAATGATTATTGACAGAGTAAATGGACAGGCCGTTCCTAGATATTTGATATATGACATAATTAAATTCAATGTAAGTACCTTTAATATAATTTATAAAATAAAAATTGTCCCTGAGATAATACGTTTTTACAAATAAAAAGTGTTACTGTCTTAGAGATGGTAGGAAAGAAAAATTGTGACTCTAATTACCCATTTGATACCTTAATAATAATTTTGCACATTGCTTTGTCTTTAGATTTTATAAGATACTTGAAGTGAGTAAATAAAAATAGTTTAATTGATAAAATAAGACAGAATTTTTTAAGATGGAAAGTCTTAGTTTTAGTTATCCTGTACATGATTAAAAAAAAAAGAGTCCACAGATTTTGTTGCTGTCACTTAAAAATAAAAAGAGAAGCTGAGTATGGGTATTGAATGTATAACTTAGGGGCATGAACATGTTATTCATGAGTACAGGCAGGAAACTAAAAACAAAATATAAAATTCTGTTATAAATAGATATAAAAAATAGGAATTATATTTTCTACCCATTTCCTATAGTTTTAGACAAGCCAAGAATCTGCCTGTTCATGTTTAATTATAGTATCAGTATCTAAATTATTTAGTCAGTACAACATCACTTCTGTAAATGTGAGAAATTCTTTCAATAGTGTACATCTATGAAAAGGTATAATCATTCCTCTAGACATATATTATTCAAATTGCATAGTCATTTAGTATTCAAACTAGACTGAAAGCAATTAAGAATTCTGGAATTAAGAGTGTTTAAGTTTTAGGATTTTGAAGATTTATAACAAAATTTTGTAAAAGTTCCTTTTTGGGATATATATTTTGAATGACAGTATTGAGATTCAGGATTGCATTAATCCACTTTAAAGGCATCTTTTTCCTAGAAATTTTCAATGTACATATTTCATTTTCTGTTGAATTTATAGATTTCAGTTTCCTAGGTCAGAAACCATCAAGTTTTAATTTTGTCTGTTTGTGATTACTATATGCCTCAGTGATGCTTCCTAGAATTGGCTTACTCTTATCATAGATTTTGGAATAATGTTCATTGGCCCATAATGAGACGTGAAGGGTGGGGGTGGTATTGTTTTGTTGTGAAGAGGGGAGTTTTGTCTCCTCTGCCTTTTGACATTGAGCTCTCCTTTAATATGTATTCCATGCAGGTTCACTTCTTAGCCTGGGAGCTTTGTCTTTGACAATAGCCTTCTAATTCTTTAAAAAAAATACAAAAATTTTCAGTGTATACAAAAGTATAGAGCATAATATGAGGCATACACATGTACTAACCACCAGATTTGTTAAACCTTAATATTTTGTCATTTTTACTCCACTTTCTTTTTAATAAGAAATAAGTCATTACAGATCCAGTAGAAGTTTCTCATGCACACCTTACTATTATATTTTTGACCCTCTTAGCCGGAAGCAACTTCCACCCTGTATTTGATGTTTATTATTTCCATGAATGTTTTTAATAACCTTACTACCTATGTGTGTGTCCATAAAATATATGTGGTATTGTTGTGCAAGGTTTCTAGTGTTACATAAATATTGTACTGTACTGTGGTACTGAGCATTTACTCCACATTATTTTGAGGTTTATCTGTATTAATACACATAGGTTTAGTTCATTCAGTTTAATTACTGTTAAGTATTGTTTTGTGTAAATACACAGAATTTGTCTGTTTTCCTTTTGATGAACATTTGAGTTGCCATATTTTGCTGTTACACTGCTAAACAGTTTATATATTCTTGTGTGCATACATCAGAGTTTCTCTAGGACAATTCTCATTCTTGGGATGTAAGCACCAGCGGTGTTTTTAAAAAGTACAGTTCCTCTCACCCCTACCTACATCATAGAGATTCTGACTGAATTGGCAACTTCAGGTGTATGTGCTACGTTGCTGAATTCCTCTCAGAAGTAGGTCTAACAGCTTACTACAGTTGGTATTATCAGAGTTTAAAATTTTTGCTAATTGGATGTGTGTGAAATGGCATCTGATCTTGTTTTAATTTGCTCTTCCATTATTACTAATGAAGTTAAGCCTGATTCGTATGTTCATTTTTACTTGTTTGGATTTTTCTTTTGAGATTTAATTTTAAATTCCAAATAATTTTCTAATTTTTCTATTTGGTTGTCAGTCTTCTTAATATGTGGGAATTAATGATCTTTCCTGCATTCTAATCCTTTTTTTGGTTATGTATGTGACAGTATCTTTTGCAAATTAGTATGTATTGATGCACAGGAATTTTTCATTTTCATGAAATCAGACTTAACTAGACCTTCTCAAAGTTTGTGCTTTTTTAAACAGGAAATACATCCATATTTTGCTGTAAAAATGATTAAGTTACGCTTTCAGTAGGTCTAATTATTTACTCAGTAAGTATGTATTGAGTACCTATTGCCATATTTCATTGATTTTAAAGTCACATTTTCTCTCAAGTTTCTGATATTAAGATGTATTTATAATTGGAAGCATCATATATTTAATTCTTTGATTTACTGTGGAGCCTTGATGATTAACCAGCTTATTTTGAGTCATGAAATCAAGGTCACTGTTAGAAAAAAATGAAGTTTTGAAAAAAATAGTTAAAATATTTTAAGTTCCCTTAGTTTATTTTGTCCAGCAAGAATTTCATTGATCATCTTTTCTATGTCAAGTGTTATTCTAGGGATTGGATATACACAGATGAATAAGACATAATTTCTTGCCTTCAGGGAATTTGTAATTCAGTACACTGGCTTCCAAAGAAGGCCATTTCAATGGTGGGATTTGGGAAAAAAGTGGAACTTATTTTTTATCTCTTTATTCAGTTTTTGTCTGTTTTATAACATATACAGTTGTACATATATGCAACTTATTAAAATTTAACATGCATATATTATAAACATTTGTTAGGATATGTATTTAGATTGGGTGCAAAATCAAAAGAAATTTGTAAACCATCGATTTTATGGATGAGAAATAAATGTAAAGAAATAATTATAATAGTATAACAACAGTAAAGGTACGTTAGAGATACAGGAATATATAAAAAATACTAGAGAGGTGAGACTGTTTCAGTTTAACCAGAGTTAACACGGATTAATTTTGAAGGATAGAATCATGGAGGTCAGGAACATTAAAGGTTATTAGTGTACTTAATGTGTGGTAGGATGTGGGACATAGCAAGAAATGAAAATAGATTGTTGAATAGGGGGCCAGGTGACTTGAATAAGGCAGTTTAGCTTAGTCCTGGCTGTAATAGGGTACTATTGAAGGGTGTTAGTTAGGGTAATGATAGGATCACACATTCATTGTTTTGAAAGACAACTCCAGTGACAGCATGGGTAGTATTTTGAAGTGAGGAAGAATTCAAAACTAGGAAACCAGTTAGTGAATAGTTGTTGAGTTCTTTCTGTTGTCTGTTTTCAGTGATTTAACACCTACCTAACAAACACTTCCCTTCCTATAGGCAGCATAGATTTGAAGGTGAACTCGCTTTCAGTTTTTTCTTGTTGTTTTGGTTTATGTGTATAGTGAAAAATATTTAGGAGAAAATTTAGAATACCTAAGTATTTTTAGACAGTGGTTAGATTATTATTATTTTTTAAAAAATGGATGACTGACTTCTTCTACGTTAACTTTTTAGGGGTCTGAATTCATTTAATAGGTCTAATAAATAAGCCTAACATTTTAGGTTTTTCAACCTTGATGTAGGTGACGTGGAAAAGATTATACATGGACTTTGTGATTGTTTACTGATCTTTCCTCAGTACTACCTTTTACAAACAGTTGTATTATGCCTTTGTGTAAAGGGAATGTATACTTCCTCATACCTAGGGCTTACTCGCTTTGTCTTGTTCCTTATTCTTTGCTAAGTATCAAAAGTGTCATCCTTCCAATAGAAAAAGTCATCCTTAAGACACATTTAATGTCCACAACTTAAGCAAATATTGTCACCTATTTGTAAGCATTAGGTTGTGTAAATGTAGGTTGAGTAATATAGACTAGAGAAGAGGAAGAAAATGAAGAGGTGAGAAGAATTCATGGAAGGCCGTCCAATTGCAAAGTAGAGAAGAGTGGTACTTGATAGGAGGTGGTGATACTAATCTGGACAGTTATTGTCACCCAGATGAAATGTTAGAAGCTGTATTATTATATACCATTAAGATAGGGTAAGCCCCTACCTTCAATCTACAGAAAAGTTCTATTCACTTTCTACTTTATGATTCAAATTATGTATACCACATATATGTACCATATTGTATATATACTATATATACTTTCTTTATATAACTTTCTTTATATAACTGAGTATATTATGGAGACTTTGTTTGATATTATTAGTTTTTAGAGTTGAGGATGTATTTGTCTAATAATTATCTTTTACTTATTGATGATGGCTGTAAAGCATTAGTGTGTTAAGCAACAAAAACATTATAAGTGACTGTATTTCTTATTTTGATGTGTTATTTGCTTATATTTTCCTGAATTATGTGGATTGTAATTTTATACAGATTCTACTAACTGATATAATTTTACTAATTCAAATAAAATGATTAGTGAGTATATTAATACTTTAATTCAGATGTGATAACTTCAGATCAATTTATATTAGAGAAGATTTATACCACTCTCCCATACTATGTTATGCATTTATGATTTTAAAATAAATAACCATGTATGTGTTTAGGTGTCTTTAATTAATGAAATCAGGACTGGCATGTGTGGTTGTGCAGGCTGTGCATTGGACAACTCCAAAGGATGCTGTTTACATAGACTGCTGTGTATACTGTGACAGCCTTAATAATTATACTGATAAGATAGTTTCAGTGTTGAAATTTAAATAATTGTCTCATTTAATTCAGGCACAGCCAGTTGGAGATTGTGATTTTAATATTCGTCTGCAGTGTATAGAAAGAGAAATAATAAGTCCTCGACATGAAAAAATGAAGACTGGGCTCATTGACAAAACACAGGAACCATTTAGTGTCAGAAATAAGCCATTTTTTGACATCTATACTTCAAGAAAGGTAAAATTTTCTAATTAGTACTTACAGTGTGTCATAATTCAGCTTGTGAGAGGACTATGAATGACATTTTACTGCCCAGTTGTCTTGATTTTTTTCAGAAATTATTTTATTGAATATAGCACTATTCTGGACAAACATGTGCAATTCCCAAATCTTGTCCAGAGTAAGATTCTCAGTGGTAGAAAGGTAACTCTCTTGTTTTTCATCATAGTTTTTGATTCATGGTCAGTGTTATGTTTTTTAAAAAGCTGTAAACAATGATCTTGAAAAAAAAAAAGCTATAAACAGTGAAGAATGGTATAGTGTGAAAATCACCTGTTATGCCTTCTGAAGGTCACCGGTGGTTGGTACATACTCTTATTTAAAAAACTCATTTGCATACACACATATATTGAGAGTTTTATTTCTATTGTTTTGATGCTTAAAATGCATCATACTGAATCTTCTCGGATTGTTGTTTTTTTCATTTAACAGTGTGGCTTGGAAATATTTCCAGGCCAGGGCTTAGATATTATTTTTTAACTGCTACATAGTATTTGACAGTAAAGATGAACCATGAAATTATTATGTTTGGAGAAGAGTGGCTGTGATAGAATAATATAGGAAGTATAAAACATACGCAATTGCGTGTTTTAAACTCCTTTGTCGTATAATCCCACTTGCCTGATGATATAAATTTTTGTTGTATCTTAACCTGCTTCTGCTCAGATCCACTTAATTTGATATTAACCCTTGGATATAATAGTAGCAGTAATCCCAGCACTGCCCAGTGCCCATCTTTTTAACTGTCAAGATATACAAAGCTATCATTCTATTTCTATTGATATGTTGCATAACATCTGCTTGTCATGGTTGACATAGTTGATCTCTGCTGCTGTGATCTTCCTACAGTTCACTGCTTACCTTTTGTGTCTGTTGTGGCAGCAGGGATGTTATTGGGGTATTTATCCTGGGGCCCTGCTCAATCTGTAGGGTAAGAATAAGGTTGACTGACAATTGACGTGGGCCATGGCAGTGGTGAAACTTGGCTAACTGGAGCAATGTACTCTTACAGAAATACTTTTAAAATTATAAATCAGTGTAAAAGTTGGGTAGAAGCCACATGGTTTTAGTTTGCATTCAGTTAAAAAAAAACAAAACTAACTTGACAGCTTGTGCTGTCGTAATTCAAGTTCAGCATTTAAGAAAATGTGTCTTAGATCGTATATCTCTTGAGTCAGAATCAGTGCTACTTCGAAATATTTGCATTGGATAACTATTAGAACTGTTCTTTAAGGATATGAAGAAGTTGTGTTGAACAATTTTTCATGAGTTTTTCACTAGAAAAACTTCTTTTTTTCTTTATTCTTAGCTTATACAACCCCTTTAAAAAAATCTAGGATATTCTCTTTTTAAAGGAATACTAGTTGGAATTTTAACTATAACTCTCTCTCCCCATTTTCCAGTTATTACTCTTTTGTTCCCAGTTATTCAAAAGGAAAGTGCATTTTGTAGCAGACTTGTTCTAAAGGGTAAAACTGTAGTAACACCAGGTACAGGATAGTAGCTACAGTTAACACATTGTTGCTGTAGAGATTCTTATTATTCTTACAGCCACTGCTAATGGGAATGGGTGAACTAGTGATATTATGAATGATAAAGTGTTTGTGAGAGAAGTATATATCATTTTTATGAAGAATACTAATTTTTATATGGTTTTAAACAAAGTTTATAACTCTGAAGGGTGAGTATGTTTTTGCAGAAAATAATAGAATTTCATTTCTGTATATCTGTAAAATTGTGGTGATAACTTTGATTTTAGGACGTTATGTAGCTCTGTTAAAAACTTACTCAACTTGTCATTTGAGCCCAGTGAAGAGATAGTGAGTTGTTCAGTTTTTTTTAATATACATAGTTAGAATATAACATCCAGTATAGTAAAAATAAGTAGCAACTTCTCAAATTACAACTTATTTGTATTTACAGCTAGAAAGCCAGTTTAAAAAGAATTATACATTTTCCAAGTCATGTAGCAAAGTTTCTCTGACAGCTTCCTATTCATTTATCACCTCAGAAGAACAACCATTGCCATTAGTACTAACTATATCCGTCAGAATTTTCCTCTGCATATATAAGCAAATACATTTATTAATTTTCTTTCCAACCTAATCCAAGAGGTGATTGTTAACACACTGTTCTCTGCTTTGCTTTTTTTACTTAACAATACATTTTGAGTCCCCTTGCCCTAGTGGTATGTAGAGATCATCCGCTTTTTTTTTTTTAAACAAATGTGCAGATTCCCATCTTATCAGTGTACTATAATTTAACTATTCCATAGCTTAGACATTTGAGTTGTTTTTTGTTGTTTGGTAGATTTTTGTTTATTTGTTCTGCATATGAATATCCGATTCTTTCTGTACCAGTTATTGAAGAGAGTGTCCTTTTCTCATTGAATTGATTTTACACCTTTATGAAAACTGAGTTGTCATGTATGTTTGGGTCTTTTCTAGTCTCTCTGTTCTATTCCCTTGATTGTGTTTGTCTCTTTACACTAGTACCATACCATCTTGATTACTTTTCAGATTAAATCTTGAATGGGATAGGATTATTTTCCAACTCTGTACTACTTTTTTGAAGTTGTTTTAGCTATTCTTGGCCTCTGCATTTTCATAAGAATTTTAGAATAAGCTTGTCAGTGTCTACAAAATGCATTCTGGAATTTGGATTGGAATTGGATTGGCTATATTTAGGGGGAAGAATTGGTACCCTAACAATGATGAGTTTTCCAATCATCAACCTGGTATTTTTCTCCTTTTAATTTAAAGGTCTTTAATTTCTCTCAGACATTTTTGTAGTTTTAAGGATCAGGTTTTACTCATCTGATTCTTTTCAGTTTATTTCATACTGTTTGATATAAATAGTATTTAAAATTTTTCCATTTCTAATTGTTGATAATATATAGCAATACATTGATTTTTGTATATTGATTTTTTTCTTGTCTTGCTAAACTCACTCCTCTACTAGCTTTTTGTAGATTTCATCAGCTCTTTTTACATAGACAAGCATGTAATCTATAAAAAAGGGGCACTTTTACTTTTCCTTTGCAATCTGGATACCTTTTATTTTTTTCTGTTGCCTTTTGCACTGGCTAGAGCCTCTTATTTAATGTTGAATGGAAGTAGTGAGAGTGAACAGCCTTATTTGTTCCTTTTCTTTGGAGCAGGAAAAGTTTGTTTTTAACTATTAAGGGTGGTGTTACCTGTAGGACTTTAGCAGATGCCTTTATACAAGATAAGTTTTTAAATTTGAAAGTTTTTGATTTTA
The DNA here is from genome assembly GCF_963455335.1 of Martes martes. Lineage (NCBI taxonomy): Eukaryota > Metazoa > Chordata > Mammalia > Carnivora > Mustelidae > Martes > Martes martes. The sequence continues at coordinate 41,556,957 of NC_137893.1, forward strand.
GTATACTAATTCTATACAGTTCTCACTGTATTTTGATACTCTTTGTAATAACAGTTGATTCTCTTGGGTTTTCTAGGTATTAATCATACTAAATATAAATAGACATAGTTTTCCTCTTAAGATTTTTCATACATTAAATTATCTCTTATCTGATTCAGTTATGCATGAGTACAATTTTAAATTGTAGTGATAGTTATAGGGATCCTTGTCTTGTTCTTGATTTAAGTGGGAATGCTTCTGGTGATTCTTAAAAGTATATTGCCTTTGAGTCTGGAATCTTTTATCAGGTTAAACAAGTGTCTGTTCTATTTTTACTAAGTTGTTTTGCTTTTAATAAAGAATAAGTATTCGGTGATGTCAAATGGCTTTTTATCTTCTATTGGTATAATTGTTTTCTTTTTCTGGTAGATTTGTTTATCTTATGAATTACATGGAAATATGTCCTGATGTGATAAGCCCTACTTAATCTTAATGTATTGTTGTTATTGTTTTTAAAGACTTTATTATAATTTTTTTAGAGCCGTTTTAGGTTCACAACCTTTTTTTTTTTTTTTTTTTAAGTTTCAGGTTTTTGTTTAAATCCCAGTTAGTTAACCTACCATACAGTGTAATTTTAGTTTCAGGTATAGAATTTAGTGACTCATCACACATATGACACCCAGTGCTCATCACAAGAACTGCCCTCCTTAGTACCCATCACCTGTTTAACCCATCCCTCTGCCCACCTCCCTTCCAGCAAGCCTCATTTTGTTCTCCATAGTTAAGAGGCTGTTTTCTAGTTTACCTACCCCCCCGCCCATTCATTTGTTTTCTTTCTTAAATTCCATATACGAGTGAAATCATATGGTATTGTTTTTCTCTGAATTTTGCTTAGCATGATACTCACTAGCTCCATCCATGTCATTGCAAATGGCAAGATTTCATTCTTTTTAATGGCTGAATAATACTCCATTGTGTGTGTGTGTTTGTGTATATGTGTGTATCCATTCATCAGTTGTTGGACAGTTGGACTGTTTCCTTAATTTGGTTATTATTGATATTGCTGCTATAAACATCAGGGTTTATGTATCCTTTTAAAAATTTTTTATTTATTTATTTTTTAAAGGATTTTATTTATTTATTAGACAGAGGCAGAGAGGCAGGCAGAGAGGCAGGCAGAGAGAGAGGTGGAAGCAGACTTCCTGCTGAGTAGAGAGCCTGATGCAGGGCTTCATCTCAGGACCCTGCGATCATGACTGGAGCTGAAGGCAGAGGCTTAACCCACTGAGCCACCCAGGTGCCGCAACATCCTTTTAAATCAGTATTTTTGTATCCTTTGTGTAAATACCTAGTAGTGTAATAGTTGGATCCTAGTGTAGTTCTATTTTTAACTTTTAGGAACCTCCACACTATTTTCCAGAGGGGCTGTACTGGTTTCCATTCCCACTAACAGTGCAAGAGGGTTCCCCTTTATCTGCATCCTTGCCAACATTTATTGTTTTCTGTGTTGTTAATTTTAGCCATTCTGACCTGTGTGAGGTGGTATCTCATTGTAGTTTTAATTTGTATTTCCGTGATGATGAGTTATGTTGAACATCTTTTCATGTGTCTGTTAGCCATCTGTGTGTCTTTGGAAAAATGTCTAATCATGTCTTCTGCCCATTTTTTTTAACTGGATTATTTGTTTTTGAGTTTGATTTGAGTCTGTTAAGTTCTTTATGTATTTTGGATACTAACCTTTTATCATATATGTCATTTACAAATATCTTCTTCCATTCTGAAGGTTCCCTTTAGTTTTGTTGATTGTTTCCTTCACTGTACAGAAGCTTTTTATCTTGATGAAGTCCCAATAATTCATTTTTGCTTTTGTTTCCCTTGCCTCCAGAGATGTATCTAGTAAGAAGTTGGTATAGCCAATGTCAAAGAGGTTACTGCCTGTTTTCCTCCAGGATTTTGATGGTTTACTGTTTCACATTTATGTCTTTTATCCATTTTGAATTTATTTTAGTATATGATTTAAGAAAGTGGTCCAGTTTCATTCTTCTTCATGTTGCCATCCAGGTTCCCAACACCATTTGTTGAAATGACTGTCTTTTTTCCATTGGATAGTCTTTACTGCATTGTCAAAGATTAGTTGACCATGCAGTTATGGGTCCATTTCTGGGTTTTCTGTTCAGTTCCATTGGTCTTTGTGTCTGTTTTTGTGCCGTTACCGTACTGTCTTGATCACTACAACTTTGTAATATACTTGAAGTCCAGAGTTGTGATGCTTCCAGCTTTGCTTTTCTTTTTCAAGATTCCTCTGGCTTTGGGGTTTGTGGTTCCATACAAATTTTAGGATTGTTTGTTCTAGCTCTGTGGAAAACGCTGGTGGTATTTTGTTAGGCCTTGCATTTTTTGGATTGCGTTGGGTAGTATAGACATTTTAACAATATTTGTTCTTCCAATCCATGAGCATGAAATGCTTTCCCATTTCTTTGTGTCATCTTCATTTTCTTTCATAAGTGTTCTCTAGTTTTCAGAGTATAGGTCTTTAACCTTTTTGGTTAAGTTTATTCCTACATATCTTACGGTTTTTGGTGTGGTAGTAAATGGAGTAGATTCCTTGAGTTCTCTTTCTGCTGCTTCATTACTGGTATATAGAAATGCAGTAGATTTCTGTATGTTGATTCGTGTCATGCAACTTTACTGAATTTGTTTATCAGTTCTAACACTTTTTTGATATAGTTGTTTGAGTTTTCTACATAGACTACTGTGTCACCTGCAAATAGTGAAAGTTTGACTTCTTCCTTGCTGATGTGGTTGCCTTTGATTTCTTTTTGTTGTCTGATTGCTGAAGCTAGGATGTCCAGTACTGTGTTAAATAACATTGGGGAGAGTGGACATCCCTGTCTTGTTCCTGACCTTAGAGGGTTTTTCCTCATTGATATTAGCTTTGGGCCTTTTATATCTGGCCTTTATGATGTTGAGGTATGTTCCCTCTTTCCCTACCTTGTTGAGGTTTTTGTCAAAAAAGCTTCCCAGACAAAAACTAAAAGAGTTTGTGGAGAAATATTAAAGGGCACTCTTTGAGTAGGAAAGAAAGACAAAAAGCATCATAGAAAGAAACAAAGAAAATCTCCAGAAACAATGACAAAACAAGTAATGAAATGGCATTAAATTCAGATCAGTAATTACTGTGAATGTAAATGGACTAAATGCTTCAATCAGAAGACATAGGGTGTCAAAATGGATAAAATAGACCCATCTATATGCTGCCTCTAAGAGACTCATTTTAGACCTAAAGACACCTATAGATTGAAAATGAAGGGAATGGAGAAATATTTACCATGCAAATGGATGTCAAAGGAAAGCCCAAGTAGCAATACTTATATCAGACAAACCACATTTTAAACCAAACACTATAACAAGAGATGAAGAAGGGCACTACATCATAATAAAGAGGGCTATCCAACAAGAAAATCTAACAATTTAAATATTTATGCCCCCAATTTAGGAGCACCTAAATAAAATAATAACAAACATAAAGGAACTTATTGATAAAAATGCAATAATAGTAGGGGACTTTAATACCCCACTTATAGGAATGGACAGATCTAAGCGGAAAATCAACAAGGAAACAATGGCTTTGAAGGACACATTGGACCATATGGACTTAACAGATTCAGAACATTTCATCCTGAAGCAGCAGAATACACATTCAGAATACACATTCAACAGCAGAACACATATTTGAGTGCACATGGGGTACTCTCCAAAGAGATCACAAAGTACACTGGGTCACAAATCAGGTCTCAACAAGCACAAAAAGATTGAGATCATACCATGCATATTTTCCAACAACAGTGCTATGAAACTTGAAGTCAACCACAAAAAAATTTGAAAGACCACAAATGCATGCAGGCTAAAGAACATCTTACTATAGAGAAAGTATCCCAATAAATGAAACCACGAATGAGAAAGGAGAGATCACCATCAACACCACAGAGATACAACCGATTATAAGAGAATATTTGAACAATTACATGCCAACGAACTGGACAATCTGGAAGAAATGGTTAAATTCCTAGAACCTTATAAACTACCAAAACTGAAGCAGGAAGAAATAGAAAACTTGAAGAGACCAATAACCAACAAAGAAATTGAATCCATAATAAAAAATCTCCCAAAAAACAAAAGTCCAGGGCCAGATGGCTTCCCAGTGGAATTCTACCAAACATTTAAAGAAGGGTTAATACCTATTTTTCCTCAAACTGTTCCAAACAATAGAAATGGAAAGAAAAGTTCCAAACTCTTTCTTTGAGGCCCGCATTTTCTGGATTCCAAAACCAGACAAAGACCCCACTGAAAAGGAAAATTACAAGCCAATGTCTCTGATGAACATGGATGCAAAAATTCTCATCAAGACATTCACCAAGAATGGATCCAACAGTTCATTAAAAAGATTATTCACCACGACCAGGTAGGATTGATTCCTGGGCTACAGGGGTGGTTCAGCATCTGCAAATAAATCAGTGTGATATACAACATTAATAAAAGAAAGGATAAGAACCATATGATTCTCTCACTAGATGCAGAAAAAGCATTTGACAAAGTGTAGCATCCATTCTTTTTTTTTTTTTTTTTAAGATTTTATTTATTTACTTGAGAGAGAGGGAGAGCACACAGGGGGTGTGGAAGAGGGAGAAGCAGGCTCTCAGGTGAGCAGAGAGCCCAATGCGGGGCTCCATGCCAGGACCCTGAGATCATGCCCTGAGCTGAAGGCAGATGCTTAACCGACTGAGCCACCCAGGCACCTCTGTCTGGGAAACTCTATCTCTCTTTCTATTCTGAATGACAGCCTTGCTGGATAGGGTATTCTTGGCTGCATATTTTTCCTATTCAGCTTGTTGAATATATCCTGTTACACTCTCTGGCTTGCCAAGTTTCTGTGGAGAGATCTGCTGTTAAGCAGATCTTCCCTTATTTGTTTTACCCTGTAAGTTAGGGACTTTGTCTTTCTGCTTTTAAGACTTTTTTCTTTATATATGCATTTTGCAGTTTAACTACAATATATCTTGGTGTTGGCCTGCTTTTGTTGATTTTGATGGGAGTTCCCTATGCCTCCTGTTTCCTTCTCTAGATTAGGGAAGTTTTCACCTATAATTTCCTCGAGTAAATCTTTTGCCCCCCTTTCCCTCTCTTCTTCTTCCTATAATATGAATGTTGCTTTGTTTTATTGAGTCACTGAGTTTCCTGTCTACATTGATCCAATATTTTTCTTTCCCTCTTCTTTTCAGTTTCATTATTTTCCATAATTTTATATACTGTGTCACTTATTTGTTCCTCTGATTCTTCCATCCTTTGGTCATTACATCCAGTGGATTTCAGATCTTGTTTATTGCATTTTTCATTCTGGCCTTTTAGGTCTTTTATTTCTGTGGTGAAGGACCCTGATATCTTTTATGCTTTTCTCAAGCCCAGCTAGTACCCTTATGATTGTTGCTTCAAATTCTGGATCAGGCATATTACTTACATCTGTTTCAATTAGATCCCAGGCTCTGACCTTTTCTTGTTCTTTCTTTTGAGATGAATTCCTCTGTCTTAGCATCTTGTCTAGGTCTGTGTCTTCTTCAGTGTGTTAGGAAAGCCTATTATGCTACCTGCCCCTGAGAGTAATTGGTTTGTGAAGAAGAGGTCATATACTGTCCAGGGCCTCATGCCTCAGGAAGGGTCTGTGGTGTGTGCTGTGTCCACTTTGCTGCTGTGTTTTTGGTGCTCTTTCCCTCAGGCCAGTCCTGTGCAGAGTTCTCCTTGCCTGCATTGTGGAGTGTTTGGACCCCAGCCAGAATGTGGCAGGATACTAGGTGTACCCTGGTCTATTTGTTAAAAGAGATCTGATGATGTTTCCACTAGAGCTGAAGCTTTGCAGAACTCTATGATCAGTAGATGTGGTGCCTGCTAGGGTTTGTGCTGGTCTTCTGGGGGAGGGGCCTGCTGCCCTGGTTTTCAGGCACACTTGCCTAAGAAAAGCAACATCCAGCTGACTGCAGGAGGGCGGGGCTTGGTGTAAGCCGATTAGGCCACCAGTGTTGGCTCTGTGCTGCTCACTGAAGTTAGTTTATGCTAAGGGGTCTGGGGAGGTTATGTTGATGCTGTTCTACATCCTTCTCAGCATTTGGTGATGTCAGTATTTTAGATTTTGGCCATTCTAATAGGTGTATAGTGGTATCTTATTTTTTTTTAATTTAAATTTTAATTTTTTTAAAAGATTTTATTTATTTATTTGACAGACAGAGATCACAAGTAGGCAGAGAGGCAGGCAAAGAGAGAGGGGGAAGCAGGCTCCCTGCTGAGCAGAGAGCCTGATGTGGGGCTCGATCCCAGGACCCTGAGATCATGACCTGAGCCGAAGGCAGAGGCTTTAACCCACTGAGCCACCCAGGCGCCCCTTATTGTTTTTTTTTTTTTTTTTTTTTTTTTTAATTTGCAGTTCCCTGACATATGATGTAGAGTATCTTTTCATATGCTTATTTTTCATCTCTATATCTTCTTTGATGAAATGTCTGTTAAGGTCTGTGACCTGGTTTTTTTTTTTTTTTTTTTTAAAGATTTTATTTATTTATTTATTTGTCAGAGAGGAAGAGAGAGAGAGAGAGAGAGAGCACACAAGCAGGCAGAGGCAGAGGGAGAAGCAGGCTCCCTGCTGAGCGAGGAGCCCGATGTGGGACTCGATCCCAGGACCCTAGGATCATGACCTGAGCCGAAGGCAGCAGCTTAACCCACTGAGCCACCCAGGCATGTGGCCTGTTTTTTAATTGAGTTGTTCATTTTGTTATTAAGAGTCTTTGGATATTTTGGATAAGAGTCCTTATTTGATTGTGTTTTTTCAAATATTTTTTTCCAGTATGTGGTTTGTCTTCTCATTCTCTTGATATTGTCTTTCGCAGAGCAGAAGTTTGTAATTTTAACAGAGTCCTGTTTATCAGTTATTTCTTTCATAGATCATGTCTTTGGTATTATATCTAAAAAGGCATCACCATACTGAAGGTCATTTAGGTTTTTCCCTAAGTTATTTTCTAGGAGTTTAATAGTTTTGCTTTTTACATTTAGGTCTGTGATTTATTTTGAGTTAATTTTTGTATAGGGCGTAAGGTCTGTGTCTAGATTAATTTTTTGGCATATGATAATCAGTTGTTCTAGTGCTACCAGCTGTCTTTGCTCCATTGTATTGCCTTTGCTCCTTTGTCATATATCAGTTGACTGTATTTATGGGTCTGTTTCTAGGCTCTGTATTTTGTTCGACTGATCTGTTTGTCCATTCATTTGCTAATACTACACTATCTTGATTACTGTAGCTTTGTAGTAAATCTTAGGTATTATCTGTTCTCCAACTTCGTTTCTTTCTTTTCAATATTATGGTGGTTGTTCTGGATCTTTTGCCTCTCCATATAAACTTTAGAATCAGTTTATCAGTATCCACAAAATAATTTACTGGCATTTTGATTGGGATTGCATTAAATCTATAGGTCAAATTGGGAAGAACTGACATTTGGGCATTATTGAGTCTTTGTGTCCATGAACATGGAGTATCTCTCCACAATATATTATTTTTAAAAGAGGTACTGCCTAGTTTTTTTCTAACATTTTATTTAGGATTTTTGTGTTGATGTTCATAAATGATTGTGTTCTGTAAGTCTTTGGTAACTTTTATTTCAGTGTTATACTTGCTTCATAAAAAGAATGTAGGGCTTGCTTTCTTGCCTTTTTTTTTTTTTTCTTGCTATGTTCTGGAGTAGTTTTAATACCATTGAAATTGCCTAGTTTTGATGGGTTTTATGGGATTCTCCTATGAAACTATTTGGGTCCTAGTGTTTTGGGGTTGAGTTAACAGATATATTGGACTTCCTCTACTTCTCCCATGAAAATTGGTTTGTTTAGATTTTCTCTCTCTTCTGGAGTCTGTTTTGGTAAATTATCATTCTTTGTAAAATACGAATTTTAATTAATATTTTAAAATGATTTGTACAGAGTTGAGGTAAGTAATCAATTATAAGACTTTAAATTTCTTTTGCTTTTGTGGTTATTTCCTCTCAGGATTTATTAGTTGAATAGTTTCTTTGCTTTTTTCTTTTTCTTTTTTTTTTTTAAGATTTTATTTATTTATTTGACAGACAGAGATCACAAGTAGGCAGAGAGGCAGGCAGAGAGAGAGGAGGAAGCAGGCTCCCTGTTGAGCAGAGAGCCTGACGTGGGACTCGATCCCAGGACCCTGGGATCATGACCTGAGCTGAAAGCAGAGGCTTTAACCCACTGAGCCACCCAGGTTCCCTGCTTTTTTCTTAATAATGGTAGCTATATAAGTTTTTGCCCCTCTACATTAAATCAGCTTTCACTTACTGATTTCTGCTTTTTTCCTAAGAAAAATCTACTTTTATTTTTATTATCTTGGTTTGTACCTCTCTCTATTTTACTGTACTTAACTGGCTTTTTTTTTTTTTAAAGATTTATTTACTTATTTTAGAGAGAGAGAGAGAGAGAGAGAGAGAATGTGTGTGGGAGTGGGAGAAGGGGCAGAAGGAGAGGGAGAATCTTAAGCAGAGAGAGAATCTTAAGCAGGTTCCACGCCCAGCACAGAGCCCGACATTGCACTCGATCTCATTACTCATGAGACCTGAGCTGAAACCACAAGTTAGTTGCTTAACTGATTGAGCCATCCATGTACCCCGTACTTTATTAACTTTTTGGGCCGTGAATTCATTGAATCTCATTCTTTTCTTACAGATACTAGTGCTTAAAATTTCCTCTGGGCCTTCCATAGTCTGATAACTAGAGTATGATATCGGGTAACTTTTGTCATGTTTTTAAGAATTCTGAAATTTTTGTTTGTTTATTTATTTATTTATTTATTTTCATGCTTGTTAAAGAGTTTTGAAATTTGAAGGTGAAACTCTTTTTGTTTTCTGAATTTGTTATTTTAAATTTTATTGTGTTAAGATAAAAGAATATTATCTGTATTTTTCTGCCTTTTGGAACTTAAAAGGTGTTATTAATTCTTTGGACTGTTTCTTAGACCCTTCAAAAGATGTTATTTTTATAATTTCAGTGTAAAGATTTTGATATGTGTCAATCAGATTTACCTTACTAATTATGTTTGTTATTTTAGTCTTTATATTCATATTTGTTTTTGGTTCTGTTGATCTGTTATGGACTAATCTCTGTTATAAGGAGAATGAAAGCCTCCTACTATTAGTGTCTATTTGTTTAAGTATAATATCTTCTAAAGTTTCTTCTTGCTTATTCATATATGAATACGGTGCTTTTTGGTGATGATAAATTCACAGATAATTATTTATTCATTTGGATTTATCTTCCTTAGACTTAACAAACTTTTTTTACTTGTTTAATGTTTATTTTTTGTGTCTTGACTTTTAAGATTGTGACTAATATTGTGAGCCTTATTTCTTTTTCTTTGTATTTGCCTTTGTCCTTCTTACCATTTAAAAGGGGTTTCAGTTATACTATTTTAGGTATGTGCTTTGTATATAGTGAAGTTTTTTTGTCCTTTGTGATCCACACTGTAGCACTTCTATTATTTAGAATTTTAAGTAGCTTTATTGACATATAACTGCATATCATATAATTTATTTATTCAAAATGTACAGCTTCAATGAATTCAATTTATTGCACATTTCAGAGTTGTGTGATCACCACCGCAATGAACTTGAGAACATTTTCCATCACCTCCAGAAGAAACTCTGTAGTTGTTAGCACCCATTCCCTAATTCTTCCAAACTTGTAGCCTTTGGCTGGCACAGTCTACTTTTCTGTCTCCAAAGATTTGCCTATTTTGGACATTTCATAGAAACAGAATCATTCAATATGTGGTGTTTTGTGACTGGCGTCTTTTACATAGCCTCATATTTTAAAGGTTTGTCCATGTAGCATGAATCAGTATTCCATTCCTTATTATGGCCGAATAATATTTCATTATATGGTAATATTAACATTTTGTTTATCTGTTCTTCAGTTGATGGATATTTTTAGTTTTTCCTTTTTGGTTATTGTGAAGAATGCAGCAATAAACATTTCTGTCCAAGTTTTTATGTGGACTTGTATTTAACTCTTTTATTTTTTTAAAGTGATGATTTATTCCATTTACATTTATCCATGTGATTGATATGTTAGGTAGCGTCATTTTGTTATATTTTCTATTTTCATAGTTTACCACAACTCTTTCATTCTGCTGTTAAAATGTGTGTGGGTGGATGTATTTCTAGTTTTCTGGTATTTGGATGGTCTGTATTTTGTTCTAGTGGTTAATTTCATAATTATGTCTTTCTGTGCTATCTTCAGTTTTGTATTTATTTAAGTATTATCTGTTAAACCCTGTCTATGCATAAAATGTTTTTGCTTTTACTCCCATTTTTCTAGTATTAGTTTTTAATGAATAATAATATTTTCCTACTATAAAATATACTTTTGTGACTTGATTTGTTAACATTAAATTGCAGACTTGGAGTCCCAGCCTATCATTCCTCCCTTTTTTCTTTTCAACTTTTATTTATATTATTTTCATATTATTGAGGTAGTTGATATTTATACTCTCTTCTTTCCTTCTAATCCCACATTTATTTTATTTTACAGTTAATTATGTTGTACTGCTTTGGTAACAGTACTCCTTCTCCCATTCTTGCTTGGGTGAAGTTATCTTTTAGTGGTTTTCTCAAGAATATTTCATGAGAACAGTGGTCCTTAGTCCTTGCATGTTTGTTTAGAAGGGTTTGTTTGTTGTAATCTTTATTTTTGAAGGATCGTTTGGAGGAATATAAAATCCTGGCTCACACTTAACCTTTGAGTGTTCCACTGTCTTATAATATTTAATGTTGTTGTGAAGCAATAAGATGCCATCTGATTTTTTTGTGGGTTTTCCCCTCCACTTTAATTAACTTAATCTTTTTGTTCCTTTGCTCAAAAGATTATTTCTTCATCTTTAAAGTTCACTAATTTCCTAGATATGTCTTGGAGTTGACTGTCCTAGGTCCGTTTTCTCTGGCAGTTATGCCCTTCTTAATATGGAGATACAAGTTTTAAGTTTTCTCCAAGTTTTAAGTTTTCTTAACTTTTATCTTTAAATATTTGTGATGTTGTGTTGATTGGTTTTCCTTAGTGGACAGACATTTTGGCTGTGTTCATATTGTGTCTCCTTTTCCGTCTTCCAAGACAGCAGTTCTCAGACTTTAGTGAGCATCTGAATTATCTGGAGGGCTGGTTGAACAAGCTGTTGTGTTCCATTCCCAGATTTTCTGAGTCTGGTAAGTCTCCAGTGGCATGAGAATTTGCACTGTCTCCCAAATTCTCAAGTGAAGCTGCAGCTGCAGCTCCTTGTCTAGGGACCCTACTTTGAGAACCATTGTTCTAAATCTGATATTGATGTCCTGACCCTTTTAAATTCTTTTCCCTTTGTTCAGTTTCATTTTATTGTGTCCTTTAAATCTATATTCTCTTGCTCCTTGTTCTGTATTATTAGATATTCTCTATATTTCTTCATTTCTGTATGATGATTTTTTTCCCTTGAACTATTTTGAACTATTTGAACTATTTCCTGTGTTTTGTCATTTTATAATCCCTTTTCAGTTGTTTTGCCATCTTTTTCCTTGAATCTTTATATTTCTGCTTTGTTGGTCTTCTTTATAGCAGTGAGAGTTTTACTAATTTTTAAGAAGTTATAATAAAGTGTTTGGTAAAATTTGTCACCGGTGTATGACAGTATTTTTTTTTTTTTTTTTTGGTCAAGTTTGCACTGTTAGTATTACATTTCTACCTCTTTCATTCAGTACTTTTGTACCAGTGCTGTGTCAGTTCCCTTAATATTACCCATCTTTAAGGAAATTAGATATGCCTCGATCAGTTATTTGCAGAAGGTTGCATGGGAGGAGAGTACAGATTATATTACCCAAAGCTTTACTTTGGCCATACTTGTTCACAGAGTCAAGCTTGTTTTAGGCGGTATGTCTTTTCTGTGTGATTCTTTTAAGTAGACCCACCAAATCTGTTGTTCTGAACTCCTCTGGGACACTTTTTTTTTTTTTTTTAATTTTTTGTTTCTTTTCAGCATAACAGTATTCATTGTTTTTTCACCACACCCAGTGCTCCATGCAATCCGTGCCCTCCCTAATACCCACCACCTGGTTCCTCCAACCTCCCACCCCCGCCCTTTCAAAACCCTCAGGTTGTTTTTCAGAGTCCATAGTCTCTCATGGTTCACCTACCCTTCCAATTTCTCTCAACTCCCTTCTCCTCTCCATCTCCCCTTGTCCTCCATGTTATTTGTTATGCTCCACAAATAAGTGAAACCATATGATACTTGACTCTCTCTGTTTGACTTATTTCACTCAGCATAATCTCTTCCAGTCCCGTCCATGTTGCTAGAAAAGTTGGGTATTCGTCCTTTCTGATGGAGGCATAATACTCCATAGTGTATATGGACCACATCTTCCTTATCCATTCATCCGTTGAAGGGCATCTTGGTTCTTTCCACAGTTTGGTGACCGTGGCCATTGCTGCTATAAACATTGGGGTACAGAAGGCCCTTCTTTTCACTACATCTGTATCTTTGGGGTAAATACCCAGTAGTGCAATTCAGGGTCATAGGGAAGCTCTATTTTTAATTTCTTGAGGAATCTCCACACTGTTCTCCAAAGTGGCTGCACCAACTTGCATTCCCACCAACAGTGTAAGAGGGTTCCCCTTTCTCCACATCCTCTCCAACACACATTGTTTCCTGTCTTGCTAATTTTGGCCATTCTAACTGGTGTAAGGTGGTATCTCAATGTGGTTTTAATTTGAATCTCCCTGATGGCTAGTGATGATGAACAATTTTTCATGTGTCTGATAGCCATTTGTATGTCTTCATTGGAGAAGTGTCTGTTTATATCTTCTGCCCATTTTTTAATATGATTGTCTGTTTTGTGTGTGTTGAGTTTGAGGAGTTCTTTATAGATCCTGGATATCAACCTTTTGTCTGTACTGTCATTTGCAAATATCTTCTCCCATTCCGTGGGTTGCCTCTTTGTTTTGTTGACTGTTTCCTTTGCTGTGCAGAAGCTTTTGATCTTGATGAAGTCCCAAAAGTTCATTTTTGCTTTTGTTTCCTTCACCTTTGGAAACATATGTTGAAAGAACTTGCTGTGGCTGATATCAAAGAGGTTACTGCCTATGTTCTCCTCTAGGATTCTGATGGATTCCTGTCTCACGTTGAGGTCTTTTATCCATTTCGAGTTTATCTTTGTGTACGGTGTAAGAGAATGGTCGAGTTTCATTCTTCTACATATAGCTGCCTCTGGGACACTTTTTATACTGGTTTCTGTTATTTCAAACTTTGAAATTCACTTTTGCACTTAAGGGCAAACTGTGTACTTTCAAGGAGTGTATTTTTGTGTACAATTTCTGGAATCTGCTGCTAGTTCTTCTAGCCACACTCTGAACTTTCCTTTAGACCCCTTTCTCTTGGATTCTAGCTACTTTTTGTAATCTACATTTGTATTTTAGAGTCTGTGGATTAATATTTGCCTCTGAGTTTTGCTGAAAACTTGAGTTATTTAAAAAAAGTTTCTTTGATGAATAAAATCACACGTAAAAATCTTGTTGCTGAGATGATTTACAGGAGGAGAAGGAGAGAACTGCATCAGTGTTCATGCTGCAACTTCAGGGCGATAATTTGAAAGCCTTTCATTTGATTAAAGCACTGGGCAGATTTATGGGTTTTGTTAGTGATAACATTAAGTTCTCTTACAATATTTATTTTTGGCTAAAGAAATGTGAACAGAATCACAGTTCAGGTTTCTTTGTGGAGATATGCCTGTGTATCATTGGAATTTGCTACTGTTAAATGAAGGGAATCATAAGCACAAGCCAGTTTTTTAAAAAGTTGAAATATCCTGAACTGTTCATTAGAACATAGTTATTTGTATTCTGAAATACAAATGGCAGAATCTACAAATAGAGTAGCTAAGTGATGCGTGATTCTCGTTCTTGTTTGACGGCCTAGCAGTTTTCAGAGTTCCCCTCAGCTGTCACTTTATTGATGATGAGCTCTTCTATCTCCTTCAGTGAAGTTCCCACCATGGTTTTGGGTGTGTTCTAGTTTATATGTCAACAGGCTTCTGTCCTCTTTATATTTCAAAAATTTATTGAAATCTTCCTCGTCATCTAATAGTTATCCTCCACTTGCTTTTTATTGTTCTGAGTTAATTCCATTTTTGTCATTTTATTGGTGTCTCTGACTAAAGGGGGTGAAGTACAGATAACTGTTAACTGCATTGCTCACTGAAGTACATTTTCAAGAAAGACATGTGAATATTCAACACATCATTTCCTTGCATCACTTCTAAGTGTTCTGCTTCCTTTGGACATACTTAACATTGTCACTTTGGGTATGGATTATCTTTACATAATATATCGATTCCATTTTTTCCCCCTATTTCTCTCTCCTGCATTCTGGAAAATCTTGAGATTGGTCTCAAATGAAAATTTAATTTTCCCTAATGTTGGTTTATTTTTCCTAGTATGAACTTTTCTTTTACCCTTTTTTGCAATATTTACTTTTTGCTTTACCTGTCTTCCTTTTAATCTCATCCTGTTATTTTTTCTCCTCATCTAGTTCTTTTCTTATTACTTTATTTCTATTTTTCTTTTTCTTGAGAGATTTTGTACTCTAGCATCCTATTGAGGATACAAAATTTTTCTAAAAATTTACTTCTTTTTAATGGAATTTTTGAATTGAATTTATGTTTAAAGCTTTAGTTTTCCTGATGATATTTCTTTCTTTAAATGATGAAAGATTCATTTAGTCCTTGTGTTTGTTAGATGACAAAGGTTGTAGATTGTTCTTGTGTGCACTCTTTAAATTTCAGTTGGCTTGCTAATTTACATTCCTGTCACTTGTCTAGCTGGGACTATGCTAGAGTAAAATGGAATATTCCTTTGTCTTCTATTGCATGATCCTCTGAACAGATGGAGTATATAAATATTAGTGTCCAATATGCTCTGCTCTCCGGGAGGCTCCTGTCTTTTTTTCAACTACCGCACTTTTCTTTATGAGTGAACATGAAACCAATATATATATTCTTCCTTCCCAATTACTTTCTTGGACTTAGTGTTTGTATCAGGAAAGGAAGTGAAGTTCTTTAAGACATTTAGATTGTTTAGAGTAGCAGTTTTCAGACTTTCTGTCCAGGACTCCTTTATACTCATTTTAATTATTGAGGACTTTGGAGAGTTTTAAAAAATTACGTGAATTATATCTAGTGATATTTATCATATTAGAAATTACAACTGAAGATACTTTTTTAAATAAACAGTAAGCCTACTATATTAATAGAAATGACATTTTTGTGAAAAATTACTGCTTATTCTAAAGCAAAAAACGATATACTATGAAGAGTGGCATTGTTTTGCCTTTTTGCAAAATAATGTCTGACTTCTTTGAAGACAGTTGGATTCAGTTTGTTGTAATGTCATCTGTCATACAGTCTGAAAAACTACAGTGTGTACTCATAAAAGAGTGATAGGGAAAAGGGTAAATTATTACTTAACTTTATTTATTTTTTTTTTTTTAAAGATTTTATTTATTTGTCAGAGAGAGAGAGAGCGAGCACAGGCAGACAGAGTGGCAGAGGGAGAAGCAGGCTCCCTGCGGAGCAAGGAGCCCGATGTGGGACTCGATCCCAGGACGCTGGGATCATGACCTGAGCCGAAGGCAGCTGCTTAACCAACTGAGCCACCCAGGCGTCCCATTACTTAACTTTATTATGAAAATAGTTTTGACCTCATGGAACATCTGAAAGAGTCCAAGGGACCCCCCTATAGACACCCTTTGAAACCATCTAGAAAAGTTGGGGAAGGAAGAGTTATAGGAGCAGTTTGCTCTATGATGCTGTAGACACACATGGAAGAGCAGCTATAGTTGGTCTGGTTTCTGTTTGGTTGGTATAAACCTTATGTTTATGATCTGTAGTAGAATTTATCATCTATAGGGAATTTGAGTGGATCATTTTTGTCAGGCTTGCTGTCTGCAAGAGGTACAAGATCCATTGATTAACCTTTTCTTTTCTTTTCTTTTTTTTTAAGATTTTATTTATTTATTTGACAGAGAAAGAGAGATCCACAAGTAGGTAGAGAGGCAGGCAGAGAGAGAGGGAGAAACAGGCTCCCTGCCAAGCAGAGAGCCTGATGTGGGACTCTGTCCCAGGACCCTGAGACCATGACCTGAGCTGAAGGCAGAGGCCTAACCCTCTGAGCCACCCAGGCGCCCCTTGGTCAACCTTTTCAATAGAGATCTGTTAGCCTTGAAATTCTGGTGGCATATGAGCTTTTTTCGTCCTGATATGAGGTTTAAATTTTTCATCCTGCATTTTTTCTTAGGTGTTTCAGTAGAGGTTTTGGAAAGTTTGTATCAGAGCTGCTGGACAGACAATATGTTAAACTTCAAAGCTCTTTTGGTATTTGCTTAGTCTGAGAAGCGGCTTTCTTCTACATTTTATTATTATTTTCCTCTTAATTTCAGGGCATAGTGGTAATCTGTTATGTAAACAGGTAGAAAGATCACTCTAAATTTTTAGGCATTTATGAAAAGCAGTGAGATTGACTAATGAATTTTTTGCCTAATTGCCTATTTATTTTTTTACTAATTGGCAAAAATAATTCATTTTCTTTCTTGTAAACTCCCCTTTTTAATTTTAATATGATCAGGCCTGATCTTGGATTATTTCACACATGTGAGGTCTTTTTCTCCTGAAATAGTAAGTTGTCTTTCTTCATTTTCTGCTTGTTTGCCTCTTTTAACTCACTATTGTTGTCTTTAGGGGTACTTATAGTCCCTGTAGGGTTGTATGTAGTTAAGACCCAGGCAAAGAACATGCAAGAAACTGATCTTGAATGATTTTTGGAAATTGTACTTGATTAAAAACTTAAGCAAGATGCCATCTTTCTCTCTCATCTTATACATTCAAATAAAAAAGAAAAAGACCTAATAATCTCTTGAAAGTTCCTAGCAAAAAATTTATTGCTTTTCTCTGTTTGAAGTCATTTTACTTTCTCATGTCCAGTTTGACTGCGTTACTAAGATTCTGTGGAAAACATTTTCATGATGATTTGTTTACTGCTGTTTTGAAAGTAGAATATATGCTGTATAGGAAGAAAAAGTAATAAATGTGAAGATTTTTCTGATAACACTTGTAAGGATTCAACAGAGATTTATAATTAATAGTTACTCTTCTACTACATTTAACTTCTCAAGGGATGTACTCATCTAGTTTAATTAGAATTTATCATTTATTATTTTTTGTATACTTTGCTAGGTAGGACATTGAGGTTTTTATTTATACTTGTGTATTTCATTTGACATTCAGATTTATTTTCTAGGTATGACCTGCTTTTATTTTCTTATTCCATCTGTAAATATAAAGTTCTTAATTGTTTGTCTAAGACTAGTAGTTCATAAAGAAAATCTAGCCATATGGTATGTTATTTATATATACAAATGTCTGTGACTTTATTTGTGTTGTATTGTTTGTATTATAGTAAAAGAAAAAGAATCTGTGAGAGTTTGTTATTGCAACTGTGGTTGACGAGAAGAGTCTTTGCTTTAAACGTGAAGGTCTATTATTCACACATTGAGGTTTTTCAGTGACTGTCCTTAGTTTTTTGTTTTTTTTAAAAAAATTTTTATTATTTTTTTATTTTAATAAACATATAATGTATTTTTATCCCCAGGGGTACAGGTCTGTGAATCGCCAGGTTTACACATTTCACAGCACTCATCATAGCACATACCCTCCCCAATGTCCATTTCCCCACCACCCTCTCCCATCCCCCCTCCCCCCAGCAACCCTCAGTCTGTTTTTTGAGATTGAGTCTTTTATGGTCTATCTCCCTCCCAATCTCATCTTTTCATTTTTTCTTTTCCTACCTCCCCCCAACCCCCCTGCCTTGCATCTCCACTTCCTCATATCAAAGAGATCATATGATAGTTGTCTTTCTCCAGTTGACTTATTTTGCTAAGCACGATACCCTCTAATTCCATCCACGTCGTCGCAAATGGCAAGATTTCATGTCTTTTGATGGCTGCATAGTATTCCATTGTGTATATATACCACATCTTCTTTATCCATTACTCTGTTGATGGACATCTAGGCTCTTTCCACAGTTTGGCTATTGTGGACATTGCTGCTATAAACATTCGGGTGCATGTGCCCCTTCAGAGCACCACGTTTGTATCTTTAAGATATATACCCAGTAGTGCAATTGCTGGGTCATAGGGTAGCTCTATTTTCAGTTTTTTGAGGAACCTCCACACTGTTTTCCAGAGTGGTTGCACCATCTTGCATTCCCACCAGCAGTGTAGAAGGGTTCCCCTCTCTCCGCATCCTCGCCAGCATCTGTCATTTCTTGACTTGTTAATTTTAGCCATTCTGACCCGTGTGAGGTGGTATCTCATTGTGGTTTTGATTTGTGTTTCCCTGATGCCGAGTGATGTGGAGCATTTTTTCATGTGTCTGTTGGCCATCTGGATGTCTTTTTTGCAGAAATGTCTGTTCATGTCCTCTGCCCATGTCTTGACTGGATTATTTGTTCTTTGGGTATTGAGTTTGATAAGCTCTTTATAGATTTTGGATACTAGCCTTTTATCTGATATGTCGTTTGCAAATATCTTCTCCCATTCTGTCAGTTGTCTTTTGGTTTTGTTCACTGTTTCCTTTGCTGTGCAAAAGCTTTTGATCTTGATGAAATCCCAATAGTTCATTTTTGCCCTTGCTTCTGTTGCCTTTGGCGATGTTCCTAGGAAGAAGTTGCTGCGGTTGAGGTCAAAGAGGTTGCTGCCTGCATTCTCCTCAAGGATTTTGATAGATTCCTTTCTCACGTTGAGGTCCTTCATCCATTTTGAGTCTATTTTCGTGTGTGGTATAAGGAAATAGTCCAATTTCATTTTTCTGCATGTGGCTGTCCAATTTTCCCAGCACCATTTGTTGAAAAGGCTGTCTTTTTTCCATTGGATATTCTTTCCTGCTTTGTCGAAGATTAGTTGACCATAGAGTTGAGGGTCTATTTCTGGGCTCTCTATTCTGTTCCATTGGTCTATATGTCTGTTTCTGTGCCAGTACCATACTGTCTTGATGATGACAGCTTTGTAATAGAGCTTGAAGTCTGGAATTGTGATGCCACCGACTTTGGCTTTCTTTTTCAATATTCCTTTGGCTATTCGAGGTCTTTTCTGGTTCCATATAAATTTTAGGATTATTTGTTCTATTTCTTTAGAAAAAATGGATGGTATTTTGATAGGGATTGCATTAAATGTGTAGATTGCTTTAGGTAGAATAGACATTTTCACAATATTTGTTCTTCCAATCCATGAGCATGGAGTATTTTTCCATTTCTTTGTGTCTTCCTCAATTTCTTTCATGAGTACTTTATAGTTTTCTGAGTATAGATTCTTTGCCTCTTTGGTTAGATTTATTCCTAGGTATCTTATGGTTTTGGGTGCGATTGTAAATGGGACTGACTCCTCAATGTCTCTTTCTTCTGTCTTGTTGTTAGTGTAAAGAAATGCGACTGATTTCTGTGCATTGACTTTATATCCTGACACTTTATTGAATTCCTGTATAAGTTCTAGCAGTTTTGGAGTGGAGCCTTTTGGGTTTTCCACATTTAGTATCATATCATCTGCAAAGAGTGATAGTTTGATATCTTCTTTGCCAATTTGGATGCCTTTAATTTCTTTTTGTTGTCTGATTGCTGAGGCTAGGACTTCTAGTACTATGTTGAACAGCAGTGGTGATAACGGACATCCCTGCCGTGTTCCTGACCTTAGCGGAAAAGCTTTCAGTTTTTCTCCATTGAGAATGATATTTGCGGTGGGTTTTTCATAGATGGCTTTGATAATATTGAGGTATGTGCCTTCTATCCCTACACTTTGAAGAGTTTTGATCAGGAAGGGATGCTGCACTTTGTCAAACGCTTTTTCAGCATCTATTGAGAGTATCATATGGTTCTTACTCTTTCTTTTATTAATGTATTATATCACATTGATGGATTTGCGGATGTTGAACCAACCTTGCTGCCCTGGAATAAATCCCACTTGGTCGTGGTGAATAATCCTTTTAATGTACTGTTGGATCCTATTGGCCAGTATTTTGGTGAGAATTTTCGCATCTGTGTTCATCAGGGATATTGGTCTGTAATTCTCTTTTTTGGTGGGATCCTTGTCTGGTTTTGGGATCAAGGTGATGCTGGCCTCATAGAATGAGTTTGGAAGTTTTCCTTCCATTTCTATTTTTTGGAACAGTTTCAGGAGAATAGGAATTAATTCTTCTTTAAATGTTTGGTAGAATTCCCCTGGGAAGCCGTCTGGTCCTGGGCTTTTGTTTGTTTGGAGATTTTTGATGACTGTTTCAATCTCCTTACTGGTTATGGGTCTGTTCAGGTTATCTATTTCTTCCTGGTTCAGTTGTGGTAGTTTATACGTCTCTAGAAATGTATCCATTTCTTCCAGGTTGTCAAATTCGTTGGCGTAGAGTTGCTCGTAGTATGTTCTTATAATTGTTTGTATTTCTTTGGTGTTGGTTGTGATCTCTCCTCTTTCATTCATGATTTTATTTATTTGCATCCTTTCTCTTTTCTTTTTGATAAGTCTGGCCAGGGGTTTGTCAATCTTATTAATTCTTTCAAAGAACCAGCTCCTAGTTTTGTTGATTTGTTCTGTTTTTTTTTTTTTAGTTTCTATTTCATTGATTTCTGCTCTGATCTTTATGATTTCTCTTCTCCTGCTGGGTTTAGGCTTTCTTTGTTGTTCTCTCTCCAGCTCCTCGAGGTGTAGGGTTAGGTTGTGTATTTGAGACCTTTCTTGTTTCTTGAGAAAGGCTTGCACCGCTATACATTTTCCTCTCAGGACTGCCTTTGTTGTGTCCCACAGATTTTGAACCGTTGTGTTTTCATTATCATGTGTTTCCATGAATTTTTTCAATTCTTCTTTAATTTCTTGGTTGACCCATTCATTTTTTAGAAGGATGCTGTTTAGTCTCCATGTATTTGCATTCTTTCCAAATTTCCTCTTGTGATTGAGTTCTAGCTTCAGAGCATTGTGGTCTGAAAATATGCAGGGAATGATCTCAATCTTTTGGTACCGATTGAGACCTGATTTATGACCTAGGATGTGATCTATTCTGGAGAATGTTCCATGTGCACTAGAGAAGAATGTGTATTCTGTTGCTTTGGGATGGAATGTTCTGAAGATATCTGTGATGTCCATCTGGTCCAGTGTGTCATTTAAGGCCGTTATTTCCTTGTTGATCTTTTGCTTAGATGATCTGTCCATTTCAGGGAGGGGAGTGTTAAAGTCCCCTGCTATTATTGTATTACTGTCGATGTATTTCTTTGATTTTGTTATTAATTGGTTTATATAGTTGGCTGCTCCCATGTTAGGGGCATAGATATTTAAGATTGTTAGGTCTTCTTGTTGGACAGACCCTTTGAGTATGATATAGTGTCCTTCCTCATCTCTTATTATAGTCTTTGGCTTAAAATCTAATTGATCTGATATAAGGCTTGCCACCCCAGCTTTCTTCTGATGTCCATTAGCATGGTACATTGTTTTCCATCCCCTCACTTTAAATCTGGAGGTGTCTTCGGGTCTAAAATGAGTTTCTTGTAGGCAGCATATTGATGGGTTTTGTTTTTTTATCCATTCTGATACCCTGTGTCTTTTGATTGGGGCATTTAGCCCATTCACATTTAGGGTAACTATTGAGAGATATGAATTTAGTGCCATTGTATTGCCTGTAAGGTGACTGGTACTGTATATTGTCTCTGTTTCTTTCTGATCTACTCCTTTTAGGGTCTCTGTTTGCTTAGAGGACCCCTTTCACTATTTCCTGTAGAGCTGGTTTGGTGTTTGCAAATTCTTTCAGCTTTTGTTTGTCCTGGAAGCTCTTTATCTCTCCTTCTATTTTCAATGATAGCCTAGCCGGATATAGTATTCTTGGCTGCATGTTTTTCTTGTTTAGTGCTCTGAAAATATCATTTCAGTTCTTTCTGGCCTGCCAGGTCTCTGTGGATAAGTCCGCTGCCAATGTAATGTTTTTACCCTTGTATGTTACAGACTTCTTT
Source organism: Martes martes (assembly GCF_963455335.1). Classification (NCBI taxonomy): domain Eukaryota; kingdom Metazoa; phylum Chordata; class Mammalia; order Carnivora; family Mustelidae; genus Martes; species Martes martes. Next base: position 41,579,079 of record NC_137893.1, read on the forward strand.
TCCCGGGCTGCTTTCAGGATTTTCTCTTTGTCGCTAAGACTTGTAAATTTTACTATCAGGTGACGAGGTGTGGACCTATTTTTATTGATTTTGAGGGGCGTTCTTAGCATCTCCTGGATTTTGATGTTTGTTCCCTTTCCCATATTAGGGAAATTCTCTCCAATAATTGTCTCCAATATACCTTCTGCTCCCCTCTCTCTTTCTTCTTCTTCTGGAATCCCAATGATTCTAATGTTGTGTTGTCTTATGGTGTCGCTTATCTCTCGAATTCTCTCCTCGTGGTCCAGTATTTGTTTGTCTCTCTTTTGCTCAGCTTCTTTATTCTCTGTCATTTGGTCTTCTATGTCACTAATTCTTTCTTCTGCCTCATTTATCCTAGCAGTGAGAGCTTCCATTTTTGATTGCACCTCATTAATAGCTTTTTTGATTTCAACTTGGTTAGATTTTAGTTTTTATTTTTTAGTTCTTTTATATATTTAGTTCTTTTATCTTTTATTAGTTCTTTTATTTCTCCAGAAAGGGCTTTTATCACTCCGGAGAGGTTTTCTCTAATATCTTCTATGCCTTTTTCGAGCTCGGCTAGAACCTTGAGAATCGTCATTCTGAACTCTAGACCTGTCATGTTACCATTGTCCGTACTGATTATGTCTACAGCCTTCGGTACGGCCTCTTGTTCTTTTTTTTGAGGTGAGATTTTCCTCCTTGTCATTTTGTCCAGATAAGATTTGCTTTCTCCTGCTTTGGAATTCCGCTGTTCTTGGTGAGTGAAGTTGGTTTTGGATGGGTTTCTTGTTGATCTTCTGGGGGAGGGGCCTGTTGTAGTGATTCTCAAGTGTCTTTGCCTCAGGCGGAATTGCACCGCCCTTGCCAGGGGCCGGGGTAAGTAGTCCGCTCGGATTTGCTTTCGGGAGCTTTTGTTCCATGAGCGCTTTCCGTAGAGTTCCGGAGGACGGGAATGAAAATGGCGGCCTCCCAATCTCTTGGCCCGGAGGAGCCAAGAGCTTGGGGTTCCGCTCCTCAGTGCGCCCTCAGAGACAAGCGCCCAACTGCCCCGCCTCCCTGGCCTGCAGTCGCGCCTTGAGGAAAGCAGTCAATTGCTGGAACCTGGAGAAAAGCGCTGGGTCACTTTCGTCTCCGTGGCCTCCGGCCGTGATCCCAGCCCACCCAGCCTGCAACTGGACAAGGTAAACCCGGGCTGAGAGCTCAGTCCTCGGCTCTGTCACTGTAGCCGGCTTCCCCGCTCCAATACCTGCGAGCTTTGTGGCCCTCAGACACCCCTGGTCCTTCCGTGGCCCCGCGGGACCTGGGGTTATGCTGACCCCGCCTGGGTTTCCCCCCGGTTTAGCCCCTGGAGCCATGTCTCCCAGTGGAGCAGACTTTTAAAAGTCCCGATTTTGTGCTCCGTTGCTCCGCCGCTTGCCGGGAGCCAGCCCCTCCCCCTGGGGTCTATCTTCCCGTCTTTTGGATTCACTTCTCCGCAGATCCTACCTTTCAGAAAGTGATCGGTTTTCTGTTTCTAGAATTGTTGCTTTTCTTCTCTTCGATTTCCCGTTGGATTTGTAGGTGTTTACAATGGTTAGATAAGCTATCTAGCTGATCTCCTGCTACCTGATGTCGTCTCAGCCTGCTACTTCTCCGCCATCTTGACTCCTCCCTGTCCTTAGTTTTTTATGTAGTTAGAGATACAACACTGAAAGCTTTTTGGCTTAAAGGCAGATGCAGGATAAAATGAGGATAACTTTACATATTCTCATAATTCTGATGTTCATTTTTGCATTATCTGCTCTATTAATATATTGTTTATATTGAAATTAAATATGACCTGATGGATACCTTCGGTTTCATTAATTTACTATTTTAGAGGAGGATTTATGAAAATCACAGTAAGACATAATAAAGAGAATTGCTTTTGTATGGGGAACTTTGATATTCATTGTCCCAGGAAACATTTTTTTGGGGTAGTAAATCTGAAATATGGGTGTTAATTCTCTAAAACATGCAAAAAATCATTATTTCTGGTGCCAAATATATTTTAAACATTTTTATGAAAGTTCACCATTCTAAGATGGGGAAATTCCTCTGTATTTCTTCAGTGTAATAGCTTAAAATTTGTCTTACAGTTAGCATTCAGGAGATACGTATTAGTAGATTCAGAAGAAAAAAAATAATTATTGGCCTCGAAAATGATTAGGGGGCAGTTCTTTCCTGAAAAAATTCTTAAGGATTAATTGTCCCAACCCACTGTGGCTGTGAATCTGCTGCAGATTAACAAAAGCATAGGATTGACATATTGCACAAATGTCTTCAAATTCAACTGAACACTTTTTTTTAAAGTGTGTAACTCTCATCAATGTGAGCCAGTAACTTGATATTAATGTCTGACCTAGGAGATTTATTAAAATTTTAAAATGAAAGACTGAACTTCAATAATAGCATTTGTCCTTTCCAGAGTTGCATAGAAAATTAAGTGAACCTTCTATTAGTCATTGTTGAAATGATGGAGGGTCCTTGGTTCTAGCACACGAGTCTGAAAGTAACTTTTGTAGTTCATCTTTATGTTTTTAATTAAAAAAGCTCACTACTTGTCACATTGGTGGAAGAGTAGATATTTAATAACTTGGGACTTTCTTGAAATCTGCAGTATGTATTTCAGTTCTCCCCCAAGAACTGAAAAGATAATGTGTATAAATGGGAATGGACTTTGAGACATGATTGAGAAAATGTTAACTTTTAGAGTGGATAAGGAAAATCAGGGACATATATTTTTTAGTTGGATTGTATTTCTTGGTCATTGAACACATACCTATCAGTCATTTTTATGCTCCAGACAGAGTCAAAGTAAAATATAGAAAACTGATGAATTACCATTTAATGATTTGAATAAAATTTTAAAATAATTTCAGAATTTCTAGGAAAATTGATTTGTGGGTCTTCATTTTATGTGCTTTTCTACATCTTGCAGTATTATTTCGATGTATAGTTTTGCTTGGTAAATATGGTCTGTGATGATGACTTCACAGAGTTCAGGTGAAGCATTGAAGAACTTGTTTTAATTGTGGAGTCACAGATTAACCACTAATATGTGGTAAAATCCCGTTATCTAACTAATTGGTTGTGGTTTTATATTTATTCATGAAAATGCTTTTGGCAGTTGCTTCAGAGAAACCTTTAATTTATTGGTTTAAGTAGTCTTGCTAATGCTTAAGATTCTGAAGATAAATGCATGAGAAAAACTGTAAATCACAGGTGTGTTTCTAGTGCATATTTGGTTTTGCAGGTTTAAGTTGTTCAACCAAAATTATTTTTCTTGTACCTTGTTTTACCAAAGAGGAGGATTCTAGTTATATGACCATGCCCTTATTTTAGGTACCACTGGATAAGAGAGACCTCTGCCAATTAAAGTATGATATGTCATCAATTGATTGTAAGATATGTCCTGTTTTCAGAGGTGTGAAAACAAATGGGCTGTGAAATAGGGAAAAATGTATTTTCCTGATAGAGAACAGGGTTCTATATTTTCTCCATTCCAGCTTATAAATTTGGACCAAATAAAACAGTTATTTAAATAGATTAGGCTGAGATCAGAGCATCTGTGTTTTTTTTTTTTTTTCTTTCTCGCATTTTGTTTTCCACCAATGTACTCTCAGTCTTGCCTCAGTTGAACATGCCTGCTAGGTTATGACTGGAATTGAGGTTAGTGGGAAACTTAAAGTTTAAATGAACACATGGAATATGGCAACCATAAGTTTGATGTGCAGAGAAAATGTTTAAAAACAGTTGCTCATAATCAGAGCAATGCCGTCCAGCCATTGTTTTCTGGAAGCAGCAGTGAACTATTACAGGAGGAGACCAGTAGAGAATACTGTGCTTCACCACAGAAGAAACACCAATACCACTGCATGACATACTGTGGTTTCAGCCACCAAACAAGGTTAAGATTTGCATGTATTCAAATAAAAAAACATGAAAAAAGCCCCACTAAAATATGTCAAACATATGTATGCATACATACATAACACACAAACACACACACACAAATACACTGCATTTAAAAAAAAAACTTTATTTTTTTCAGTGTTCCAAGATTCATTATTTATTTATCATACCCAAAGCTCCATGCAATACATCCCCTCCTTAATACCTACCACCAGGCTCACCCGCCCTCCCCCCATTCCCCTTCAACACCATCAGTTTGTTTCTCAGAGCCCACAGTCTCTCATGGTTCTTCTCCCCCTCTGATTTTCCCCAACTCCCTTCTCCTCTCCTCCTCCCAATGTTCTCCCTGTTATTACTTATGCTCCACAAGTAAGTGAAGCCATATGGTAATTGACTCTCTCTGCTTGATTTATTTCACTCAGCATTATCTATTCTAGTCCTGTCCATGTTGATACAAAATTTGGGTATTCATCCTTTCTGATGGAGGCATAATACTCCATTGTATATATGGACCATGTCTTCTTTATCTATTCATTCGCTAAAGGGCATATTGGTTCTTTCCACAGTTTGGTGACTGTGGCCATTGCTGCTATGAACATTGGGGTACAGAAGGCCCTTCTTTTCACTACATCTGTATCTTTGGGATAAATACCCGATAGTGCAATTGAAGGGTCATAGGCAAGCTCTATTTTTAATTTCTTCAGGAATCTCCACACTCTTTTCCAAAGTGGCTGCACCAATTTGCATTCCCACCAACAGTGTAAGAGGGTTCCCCTTTCTCCACATCCTCTCCAACACATGTTAATTGTGGCCATTCTGACTGGTGTAAGGTGGCATCTCAGTGTGGTTTTGATTTGAATCTCCCTGATGGCTAGTGATGATGAACATTTTTCATGTGTCTGTTAGCCATTTGTATGTCTTCCTTGGAGAAGTGTCTGTTCTTGTCTTCTGCCCATTTTTTGACATGATTATCTGTTTTGTGTGTGTTGAGTTTGAGGAGTTCTTTATAGATCTTGGATATCAGCCCTTTGTCTGTAGTGTCATTTGCGAATATCTTCTCCCATTCCATGGTTGCCTCTTTATTTTATTGACTGTTTCCTTTGCTGTGCAGACTTGATGAAGTCCCAAAAGTTCATTTTCGTTTTTGTTTCCTTTGCCTTTGGAGACATCTTGAAAGAACATATCTTGGAACATTCTTCAACTTCATAAAATCTGTCTATCAAAAACCCACAGCAAATATCATCCTCAATGGGAAAAGCTGACAGCCTTCCCTTTGAGATCAGGAACATGACAAGGATGCCCACTCTTGCCACTCTTGTTCAACATACTGTTAGAAGTCCTAGTAACAAACATCAGACAACAAAGAGAAATAAAAGTATTCAGATTGGCAATGAAGAAGTCAAACTCTCTCTTTCTTTGTAGATGATATGATACTTTATATCAAAAACCCAAAAGACTCCACCTCCAAACTACTAGAACTCATACAGCAATTCAGTAATGTGGCAGGATACAAAACCAATGTACAGAAATCATTTGCTTTCTTATACACTAACAATGAGAATACAGAAAGGGAAATTAGAGAAATGATTCCATTTATTATAGCACCAAGAACCATAAGATACCTTGGAATAAACCTAACCAAAGAGGTAAAGGATCTGTACTTAAGGAACTACAGAACACTCATGAAAGAAATTGAAGAAGACATAAAAAGATGGAATACCATTCCATGCTCATGGATCGGAAGAATAAACATTCTTAAAATATGTATACTGCCTAGAGCAATCTATACTTTCAATGCCTTTCCAATCAAAATTCCACTGGCATTTTTCAAAGAGCTGGAGTGACAATCCTAAAATTTTTATGGAACCAGAAGAGACCCTGAATTGCTAAGGAAATGTTGAAAAAGAAAAACAAAACTGGGGGCATCACCTTGCCTGATTTCAAGCTATATTACAAAGCTGGGATCACCAAGACAGCATGATACTGGTGCAAAAACAGACACAGAGCCGTGGAACAGAGTAGAGAGCCCAGATATGGACCCACAACTCTATGGTCAAATAACCTCTGACAAAGCAGGAAAAAATATACAGTGGAAAAAAGACAGTCTCTTCAATAAATGGTGTTGTGGGAAAATTGGACAGCTATGTATAGAAGAATGAAACTTGACCATTCTCTTACACCATACACAAAGATAAACTCGAAATGGATAAAAGACCTCAGTGTGAGGCAGGAATCCATCAAAATCCTAGAGGAGAACATAGGCAGTAACCTCTTTGATCTCGGCAACAGCAGCTTCTTTAAAGACATGTCTCCAAAGGCAAAGGAAACAAAATCAAAAATGAACTTTTGGGACTTCATCAAGATCAAAAGCTTCTGCACAGCAAAGGAAACAGTCAACAATACAAAGAAGCTACCCATGGAATGGGAGAAGATATTCACAAGTGACACTACAGACAAATATGCTGCATTTAAAAAAAAATAATGTTTTTGTTTGGATGCTGAGACATTTTATTGTATACACGTCTCATCAGTCAGTTGCTATTCTCTTCAAACACTTAGAAGAGAAAGAGATCACAAAACATACCCTATTCATTTTTATCCTTTTGTAAGCTTCAGAGTTAATTCATTTTTTAAAAAAAATTTATTTTAATTCAATTAACACTTATGTATTATTGGTTTCAAAGGTGAAGGTCAGTGATTCATCAGTATCACACAACACACAGTGCTTACCACAACACAACCGTCCCCATGTCCATCATCTAGCCCCCCATCCTCTCAATCCCCTCCCCTCCAGCAACCCTCAGTTTATTTCCTAAGATTAAAAGTCTCTTATGGTTTGTCTCCTTCTCTGATTGCGCCTTGTTTAATTTTTTCCCACTCTTCCCCTATGATCCTCTGCCTTGTTTCTTAAATTCCACGGATCAGTGAGATTGTGTAATAATTGTCTTTATCTGATTGACTTATTTGTCTTAGCATAATACCCTCTAGTTCTAACCACGTTGTTGCAAATGGTAAGATTCCTTTCTTTTTCTTTTCTATATATATACCACATCTTCTTTATCCATTCATCCACTGAAGGACATCTGGACTCTTTTCCATAGTTTGTCTATTGTGAACATCGCTGCTATAAGCATTGGGTGCATGTGCCCCTTTGGATCATATCCCTGTGTTATTCCTGACTTTAGGGGATAAGCTCTCTATTTTTCCCCATTGTGAAAGATATTCACTGTGGGCTTTTCATAGATGGCTTTTATGATATTGAGTCATGTTTGCTCTATCCCTACACTCTGAAGAGTTTTAATCAAAAAGGATGTTGTACTTTGTCAGATGCTTTTTCTGCATCAATTGAGAGTGTCTTGTCCTTTCTTTTATTTATGTAGTGTATCAGATTGATTGATTTACAGATGTTAAACCACCTTCGCAGCCCAGGATGTGATGTATTTTGGAGAATGTTCCATGTGCGCTCAAGAAGAATGTGTATTGTCTTCCTTTGGGATGGAATGTTCTGAATATATCTGTAACATCCATCTGGTCCAGTGTGTCATTCAAATCCTATTTCTGTGTTGAACTTATGGTCTGATGATCTGTGTATTGTGAGCAGAGCGTTAAAGTCCCCTACTGTTATTGTATTATTATTGATGTGTTTCTTTGGTTTTGTTATTAATTGGTTTATATAATTGGCTGCTCCCACGTTACAGCATCAGTATTTATATGATCTGTGTATTGTGAGCAGAGCGTTAAAGTCCCCTACTGTTATTGTATTATTATTGATGTGTTTCTTTGGTTTTGTTATTAATTGGTTTATATAATTGGCTGCTCCCATGTTACAGCATCAGTATTTCTTGTTGGATAGACCCTTTAAGTATGATACAGTGTCCTTCCTCATCTCTTACTCCAGTCTTTGGTTTTTAAAATCATGTTTGTGTGATATAAGGATTGCCACCTGAGCTTTCTTTTGATGTTCATTAGCATGATAAATAGGTTTTCCACCCCCTGACTTTCAATCCGGAGGTGTCTTTGGGTCTAAAGGGAACCTTTTGCAGACAGCATACTGATGGGTCTCGTGTTTTTTTGTTTTTTAATCCAGTCTGATGCTCTGTGTCTTTTGATTGGGGCATTTAACCCATTCTGTGTAACTATTGAAAGATGAATTTAGTGCCATTGTATTGCCTGTGAGGTGACTGTTACTGTATATTGTCTGTGTTCCTTTTTGGTCTGTGTTACTTTTGGGCTCTCTCTTGGTTTAAAGGACCCCTTTCAATATTTCTTGTATGGCTGGTTTAGTGATCACAAATTCTTTTAGTTTCTGTTTGTCCTGGAAGCTTTTTATCACTCCTATTTTGAATGCTATCCTAGCTGGATTAAGTATTCCTGGCTGCATATTTTTCTCATTTAGCATCCTGAATGTATCGTGCCAGTCATTTCTGGCCTGCCAGGTCTCTGCGGATACGATTGGTCTGCTGCCAATCTAATGTTTCTACCCTTGTAAGTTACAGACCTTTTGCCCCGAGCTGCTTTCAGGATTTTCTCTTTGTCTCTGAGATTCGTAAGTTTCACTATTATATGTTGGGGTGTTAACGTATTTTTATTGATTTTGGGGTGGTTGGATCTCTGTGCCTCCTGGATTTTGATGCCTGTTTCCTTTCCCAGGTTAGGGAAGTTCTCTGCTCTGATTTGCTCCAATATGTTTTCCTCTCCTTTCTCTCTTTTCCTTTTTTCCTGGGATCTCAGTTATTTCAATATTGTTTCAGTTTATGGTATCACCTATCTCTTGAATTCTCCTCTCGTGATCCAGTAGTTGTCCATCTCTCTTTTTGTCAGCTTCTTTATTCTCCATCGTTTGGTCTTCTAGATCACTAATTCTGTCTTCTGCCTCATTTATCATAGCAATTAGAACCTCCTTTTTTGATTGCATCTCATTAATAGCCCTTTTGATTTGACTTGGTTAGATTTGAGGTGTTTTATTTCTCCAGAAAGGGATTCTCTAGTGTCTTCTCTGCCTTTTTAATCCCAGCTTGTATCTTTATAATTGTTATTTCAAACTCCTGTTCTGACATCTTACTAATGTCCATACTGATTAGGTCCCTGGCAGTTGGTAGTGCCTCTTGTTCTCTTTTTTGAGGTGAGTTTTCCCGTCTTGTCATTTTGTCCAGAGAAGAATAGATGACCGAAAGAACAAAATACTAAAGTGGCAACAAGAATCCCAGAGAAATATACACTAATGAAATCCGAAGAGACCTGAAATGTGGGGGGGCGGGGGGGAGGGAAGACAAAGAGAGATAATATAATTAAGAAAGGTGAGCAGAATAGAGTAATACACTTAATTCTATATGTATTTTGGTCTGTTTTTTTGAAAACTGGATCCCAAAATTGTAAAGAAAGAAAAACTGATGTATTTACAAAAGTAAAATTAAATACATTGAAAGATAGAATATAAATGTAAAGATGATAATTAAAAATACTTTAACAAAAGACCCCCCCCAGAAAAAAAAAAAAAAAAGAAAGAAAGAAAAAGTAATGAAGAAAGAAAAAAAGAATATGATCAGGCCGGGGAGATAGAACAGAGCCATACAGTCGATTTTAGGTGTATTTTGTTCTGTTAGAAGAAACTGCAAAATTGTAGAGAAGGAAAAACTTACATATACAAAAATAAGATTAAATACAATGAAGGGATAAATGGTTGTAAAAAAGAAAATTAAAAATGGCTTGAAAAGGAGTTTTTCAGAGAAAAACAGTTAATCATTCCTGTCTCCCTGGTCTCCAGCTGCACTCTCTGCTTACCCAGCCTGTGACTGAGCATTTCTGTGTCAGGCACATGACCCTTTTTTGAGGCTCCAAACTCAGCAGAGTCCTGCAGTGCTCCTCTGCACTGCTCTTCCCAGCAGAGGAAGGTGGGTCTCACTGGTTCTGCCACTTTTTGGGTCTCTGTTTGAAGAGCAGTGGCCCAACTGTGTCCCGGATCACAGTTTATGACAACCCCAAGTTGAGAGCCCACTCCTGGGCTCACTCTTTGCAACTGGCTTCTCTGCTCCAGTACATGGGAGCTCTGCCACACTCAGATACCCCTGGTCTTCCTGTGACCCTGGGGATCCTGATATCACACTGTCCCAATGAGGGTTCCACTCTCCCAGTTAGCAGTCTGAGTGATGTCCCTCACAGGGTCAGACTCCTAAGAGTTCCAACTTTGTGCTCTGCTGCTCTCTTCCCATATATCATCTCGGATTCGTTTCTCTGCACCTCATACCTTGCAGACAGTGGTCGCTTTTCTGTTCATAGAGTTGCAGCTATTCTTTTCTTCAGTCTCTGGTTGAGTTTGCAGGTGTTCAGAATGTTTTGATAGCTATCTCGCTGAATTCCTGGGACCAGACGTCGTTAAGGTCTCTTACTCCTCCACCATCTTGGACCCCACAGCTCTCATTGTGGTTTTGATTTGTATTTCCCTGATGATGAGTGATGTTGAGCGTTTTTTCATATGTTTGTTGGCCATTTGGATGTCTTCTTTGGAAAAATGTCTGTTCATGTTTTCTACTCATTTCTTAATTGGATTATTTGTTCTGTGGGTGTTGGGTTTGATAAGTTCTTTTATAGATTTTGGGCGCTTGCCTTTTAAAAAGATGAAGCTTGAATAGTTTGAATACTCACATATCTGAGTCTCCTTTTCTAAAAATGTTGGTGTATTATAAATTGTGGTTATGTGAGGATATAATTAGATTTTATTATTGATTCTAGGAGGATTCTAAAGGTATATTTAAAAAAATTTTTTTTAATTTAATTTTGTTTTTTCAGTGTTCCAAGATTTATTGTTTATGGACCACACCCAGTGCACCATATAATACATGCCCTCTTAATACCCACCACCATGCTCACCGAATCCCCCCAAGCCCCCCAAGATATTTTTAAATGTTATTTTCAAGTAGAATCTTAAATGACTCAGTTTTATATACGTAAGAACAAAAGAGTAATAAATCCAGAATGGGATTGTTACTAGTTTAAGTCCATTGCTTTCTAGTACCTAAAATATACTTTGCTTAGTCTTATATCTGAAACCTATTATTTTGTGTCAAAAACCCCAGAGCTGTGGTTTTTTCCTACTAGTTCCATCCATTCCTTTTCCTCATTCACAAGGATTTTCATTTCTTTCCCTGTTTTTATCATTTGCCTTTCTTTTTGCATGTCCTTAGAATTTCTAGTTTTAGTCTAGGGACTATGAGCACGCATATGTGTCCACCTATACTGTTTACAGAAGTGTTTACCCCATGAGAAGTAGAGAACATCTCACCAGGCTGGAGTAGGTTGAGGTCTTTCTGAGAAAGAATCTGTAAGTAGATGCATGAAAGAGAACTAGTTAGAATTTTAACGTGGACATAGGAGACTAATGACAACACAATTAATGAAAGCAGGTATCCTTTAAAGGTTGTTATGTAAAGGAACGCCTGGGTGGCCCAGTCGTTTAAGTGTCCGTCTTCGACTCATTTCATGATCCCAGGGTCCTGGGATCAAGTCCTCATGATCCCAGGATCCTGGGATCAAGTCCTCATGATCCCAGGGTCCTGGGATCAAGTCCTACATTTGGCTCCTTGCTCAGCGGGGAGCCTACTTCTCTCTCTGCCTGCCACTCCCCCTGCTTGTGGGCTCTCTCTCTGACAAATAAATAAATAAAGATCTTTAAATAAAAGTGTTAAGTAAAATTTTAAATGAACCACGTAATTGCTCTGGTCATTAAATTGTTGATAAATGCCTAAATTTAAGTATAGGAAGAAACTGTAACAGAGGTATAATATATTTTGCTATTTTGTTTGTGAAGTATTTTATACAGTGGTCTAGATATAAGTCTTAGGTCCTATTTTTATATGATTTCTATTTTTATTTCTGTGCTAGCTTAAAACTGATACAAAGAATAAGGGAAATGTTATACGTGTTTTTATATTGTGGAAAACAAAGTTTATTTCTTAAGTTCTCACTACCATTTTCTCTACTTTATTAGGCTGTAGAACATGTTTAGTTTATAGATAAATGCCATTTGGTATCCCAGTATGGTTTATCCTCGTCCAGAGATAATCACTGTCTCTCCCTCTCTTTCTCTCTTTTTTTTTTTTTCCTCAAAGATTTTATTTATTTATGAGAGAGAGAGGGTGAACATGCACACAAGTAGGGGGAGTGGCAGGCAGAGGGAGAAGCAGACTCCCCGCTGAGCAGGGAGCCAGGTGAAGGACTTGATCCCAGGACCCTAGGATCACAACCTGAGCTGAAGGCAGATGCTCAACCGACTGAGCAACCCAGGCATCCCTATTCAGTGTCTCATAAAGGTTTTATGTGTGGTAGCTAACTGGGTTACTTTACCCATTAACCAAGAGAGGAACTATGGCATCATTCTGTAGTTTGCAGCTTCTTGAACAGCCTCTTGGCAGTAATGCCCAACAAGGGAAGTCATATTTTCTTGCTAATCAGTATGACTTTGAGGACAGTCCAAATTGTATCATCTAGAGAAATTCAGTTACAAAAACTTAACTGCAGTGAGCTCAGGCCAGCTGCATAGTCCCTACAAGACTGCCCTCACTTCAGATGGCAGCTACAAGTTTTGAGCTCCTTTGCCTCAGACCTGCTGGCTACAAATTCTGGGGTTCCCAGGGACTCCCTCAGGTTTAGTAATTCAGTAGAATGACTCAGAGACTCAGGAAAGCACTGTACTTATCATTACAATTTTATAATAACAAGAACCACATGGGACAAAATTTGGGAGGGGCCCAAATTTGAAGCTTCTGGTGGTCCCTTCCTGGGGAGACATGGACGGCATTACCTACTTCTGGCTAAGATGCATTGACAGTACCCAAAGAGTATTGCCAACCAGGGAGTCTTTGGTGTCCAAATTTTATATTGTAATTCAGTCGCATATTGCCTGCATGGCTGAACTTTAGTCTTTAGCCCTTCTGAGAGGTTTGGACTAATATATGTAGTCTGCAGTTCTTTTAGAGGACAGAACTGATATGGCATGTTCCAGAGTCTCTATTGTAAATCACATTGTTTGAGTCTCTGGTGGCCAAACACCTCAGGCAAACAAAGATATGCTTGTCAGGCAGTATATTCCAGGGGCCTAGAGGGCAGCTCCTGGTAATGGAGGGCAAAGGCCAGACCACTCTTTTGGTAAAGTTAATTCTTCAGTACACACCTGTTCAAAGGATGTGTTTTTGAATGAGATGTAGTATTTTTTTAAAGTTTACCATGTAGCTCTTTGTTTGAAAGTCTTAAATTTTATTTTAAAAATAAATAAATATGATTCCCCCTTATGCTCAAATTACAAATATATAACTTCTTTCTTTGTTTCTTTAATTTTTGTCCCTTTTCTTGTGACATTCAGACCAGCCACTTATGTAGTTTAATTTTATTTTTATTGCATTACATATGTGTTTATGGTTAAGTGCCCCTTCTGTTCTTGTACTCTTTCCTGAAGTGCTTATTTTTCTTCCAAACTAGTAGGTTATGCTCTTTTACCCACAAAGGAAATATTTACCTATACTTTTTACCAGCTGCAATCTGTGTAAACATTCTGGAAGACATTTAGGAGAGAAAAAGTACTTTAATAACCATGCTAATGAAGCTTGGACTATATAGGCAGTTAGGAGCACTCAAAGCTTTTTAGTTGTGATCATGATGCCTAACAGATTGTTTTAGAAAGTTCTAGTGGAGGGGTGCCTGGGTGGCTCAGTGGGTTAAGCCTCTGCCTTTGGCTCAGGTCATGAACTCAGGGTTCTGGGATCAAACCCCATGTTGGACTCTCTGCTTGGCAGGGAGTCTGCTCCCCCCCACCCCCGACCCCACCTGCCTCTCTGTCTACATGTGATCTCTCTCTCTGTTATTTGACAGAATCAATCAATCAGTCAATCAATCAATAAAATAAAAAAATAAGTAAAATCTTTCAAAAAAAAAAAAAAAGAAAGTTCTAGTGGAGGTGAGTAGAAATAGTTTGGAAAGAGGAAGTTAATGTGTAAGCGAGAAGACCAGTTAGGACCCTCTTAGTGTTATCCCTGCTGAAAATAATGAAAGTAATAAGGAATGATATATGAGAAAGTTATTAATTATGATAGATGATTTTATTTTTTAAAAAATCTTACCCCTTCAATAATCTGTACATAAATTAATAGCTTTTAAACTTCTCTTAATAATTTTATGTTTTCATTTTACACAGTTTCTTGGGATAATGCCATGTGTTTTCTATCTAACTATATCTACTGGCTTGTTTTTATTTATTTACTTATTTTATTAAATTTTTATCAAAAAAATTTTTTTGAGAGCATGAGCATGCTTGTGATTCTCACTCCCTGTCCCTTTGCCCCTCCCTCTGCTTGTGTGTGTGCCCCTGAGTGTGGGCGCATGCTCTCTCTTTCTCTCTAGCTCTAAATAAATAAATAAGTAAAATCTTAAAAAAAAAAAAAAACACCACCATAAAATGGGGATAATAATGGTCCCTATTTCATAATATTGAAGGCTAAAATGAGTTAATATATGTAAAGTGCTTAGAAGAGTGCCGGCATATAGTGTTTAGATGTTTTACCTCTTCTCATCTGTTTTGTTTTGTTTTCATGAATACATGATTAGTACTCAGTAAACATTTGGATACAACTGGATGAGAGACGAAATTATAATTACTTTTCTATTTTCTCAGAAGTCTTTAAACAGCTCTACTAAATATACTTTACTGTAAAATGATTCTTTTATGTATATTTAGATCCATATTAACCAAAAGTCATAAACTGGTAGGCTCCAGAAATTTTAAGTTCTTGTAATACTTATAAAACATTGAGTTTGCTTGTAGATCAAGATATGCTCTCCAGTTCATCATAGTTCTTACTACTACTGTCTTATACCCAGTCCTGTTCAGGTTCATGGCCTAGCATCTGCAGGTGTTTGAGTTTGGGATCTCCACAGTAGACCTTGACACTAGCTCTTCCAGGATAAAAACTGATAGATCTCTTTTAAATCTCAAACATTTGATAGAATGACTGAGCTATGGCAGCAAATGAATGTTTGTTGAATAAATGAATGGTGCTTCAGTTATGAGATGAAAAAGAAGTCTGTAACAAGGAACTACGCTTGTTCCATGAGGATGACTTGACTTATTTTGTAGCATTATGAGGGAATTTTGGTAAAAGTAAGACTAACAGCTACCAAAAATAATAAAGAACCTAAATTTCCTAGAGAAATTTTGTTCTTTGATTTCTGACTTGTCATGTGGGATTCACCAGAATTCTTAAGGTTAACTTTAATTGTAGTAATATGGATGGAAAGAGCCAGTGAAGCTATTTATATTTTGATTAGCTAACTTTATTTTTTTTTTTTTAAGATTTTATTTATTTATTTGATAGAGATCACAAGTAGGCAGAGAGGCACGCGGTGAGAGAGAGGAAGTGAAGCAGGCTCCCTGCCAAGCAGAGAGCCCAATGCGGGGCTCGATCCCAGGACGCTGGGATCATGACCTGAGCTGAAGGCAGAGGCTTTAACCCACTGAGCCACCCAGGCACCCCTTGATTAGCTAACTTTAATGATATAGTTGTTGAATCATCATTGGTAAATAATGAAAATCAAATCTTTTTTTTTCATATGCATAAAGTAGTTTATATTTATCTTTTTTATTTTTTTAAAATCTAATTTAATTTTTTTTCAGTGTTCCAAAAGTCAAAAAGCAGATAATGGTCTTGGCTTTTTGGTGAGCAAAAAGGATGAGTTTTGTAGACTGATTTTATACTGATTAGAAGAATATTTAAGGTACAGAAGCATTGAATAATCTTAGCCTAAACCAGAAGTTAGGCTTTCAGAATGAAAAAGTACGAAGAGTAATATCCAGTTGAGTGGAGATTTCCATTTTGGGGTGATTGGTGAAATAAAGCCATGAATTTTAGGGGAGTTACGAAAGTACAATAAGCAGATACAGGCTACTTTATTGAGTAATCTCAGGCAGTTAGTTGGGGCTATGTGGGGATATCTGCCCAGAAAATGAGAATAATCCGGAACAGAAAGATGGAGATAGTTTATTCATTTCTTGTTTAAGTATTCCCATAGTGTATTTTTCTTTACTTTAATGAATTGATGTTGCAAATTTGGTTTCCCAATTACACTGTGGATTCATTTTCTTTTTCGTGGTAGTCTTAAGCTATCATTTTGCTTATTTCTAAAAGGTTCCTTTCTATGCTTTGTAACTTTGCACGATCTGTCTTGGTTCTTATGTTTCTAATTTCAAGCCCTTTTGCATTACCTTTCTTTGCTTATGCATTTGTAATGATTTGGTTTCCAATTACTTTCTGATTCATGGACACATAAAATACAGAGTCTATTACCTGGTATATAACCTTTTTGTCATTTCCACCAAGTTTTGGTCACTAGAAAGTTACGTGCCTTTTCTAGGATGTTTCAGATGGTATTCCAGTGATGGGATTATGTTCATAGGTAAGCAGGTTAAATTTTTATAAGTAAAACTTTATAACACACTATCATGCTTAATTAATAATTATTTGGTTTATTATGTCTGCTATTTTACCTTTTATCTTTTATCTAATTTTCTAAAATTTTACCTTTTACCTTTTATCTAATTTTCTAAAATTTCTAAATTTCTTCTAACTTAATCTGGTGGAAGATAAGATTATAAATCTAAAAAGGAATGTGTCTAAGTTTAGTGGGTAATTCCCCACATATTCCACTTCAAAGCTTCTCAAGGGTTTGCAGTTACAGTTTTTTATTTTAAAAGTAAGATAGGTTCTAAGAAATTTGTTAGAAGTGTTTTAAAAACAACTTGGGTAATTTAAGTCTTTTTGCAGAAAGATTGACAGGAAATGGCTAATTATATCATTGTATTTAATGTTTTTACTAATGAATCAAAATTAAGGTATTATTTAGGCATATTGGCCTAGGCTTATATTATCATTGGGTCCCCAATATCCTTAGTCCTAACTGGATTTCTAGTGTTAGTAGGCAGTCAGGAAATATCTACCTAATGAACACTGCTTGAAATTCTATTTTTATAGGGGTGTTATCATCCAGTAAATTATCTGAGAAAAACTTAGGTTAGCACTTCTTATGTAAGAATACCAGTGCAACTTGTAAATAAGTTTTATTTAAAGTATAGAAGAGGAAAAAACCACAGTAGCTAAAAAGTATAGGATATTCTATTTTGGAATGTAATGTCAGAGACAAAAAGAATACCAAAATAAATTTTTAAATTACGTGCTATTTAAGTCATTAAAATAAAAGCTGACTTTTCAAGCCATGCTATTTTAACCGTAGATAGTGAAACTCTTTTTGGCTCCTTGGTTAACTGTTCTTTCTTTGGAGACTGTGTCTGACTTCTCTCAGACTGCCCATCACCCTTGTTGAATACAACTTCCCTATGTTTGGTTTGATCTATCTATTACCCAGGCTTTTCCATTTCTTCACAATTTACATCTCAGTGATTTTCTTCTGATTTAGTCACTTTGACTTAGGCAACTTATCTCTGGCTACTATTCCTACTTTAAAGTTTTAAATGCAGACACATTGCTTTCTAACCACGACTGCCATTTCTTAAAAACTTGTAAGACATTTCATCCAGACATTTCATCCACTTCTCTGCCATCCAGTGAACGAGACTCTGCCGTCTTCAACCATATCTGGGTCTTAATAGCTCTAGGGGCATGTGGTTCTTTTCACTGGGCTTATGATTTCAGCCTAGGTGGCTCTTTTTTTTTTCCCTGAACTTTCTAAGTTCTCTAGAGTTCTTAGTTTTTTAAGGTAGAAGTTGATATCATTGATTTGTGACTTCTTTTCTGATTAGTAATGTAGTACAATAAATTTTTCTTAAGTGTACTTTAGCCACATCCCTCAAATCTCAGTTACTGTGTTTTCATCTTCATTCTGTTTGAAATACTTAAGTTTTTCCCTTTTGATTTTTTTCTTTTATTCATGGGTTATTTACTACTATATTACTAAGTTTCCAAACATTGGAGGATTTTCCCAGGTATCTTTTCCTTAATATTTAATTTAATTCATTGTGATCAGAGAATATACTTTATATGACTTTGATTTATAAATGTGCTGTATGCACTTGGAAAAAATTGTTTTTTCCTGTTTTTGGTAGAGTGTTATATAAATGTCAGCTAGGTCAGGTTGTTTTGTGTTGCTGTAGTGTTCCATATTCTTACTGATTTTCTGTCTGCTGGTGTTCTGTAAGTGTTGCTGGTTGAACTGGGGAGACCCTGGACCCTGGGGCCTCAACCCAGCCAGACAAAGGAGTTACTGAAGGTTCTTGGCCTTGTAATACGAATGAATTCAAGGATAGACATGCAGCACAATGGATGAGCAACACGAGCAGGAAAGTTTACTGGGTGAAAAATAGAGATGAGAGCCCCTGAGCTCAAATGAGAGAGCAGGAGAGAGAGTCTGAGAGAGGCAGAGACAGAGTTGCATGCCCAGGGGTTTGGGTTTCTATCTTGTATTGATAGTTGTTAACTAGGGGGTAGAATAATTACTTGGAGTGGGGATTTCTTGGGAGCAGGATTTCATGCTTTTTCTTCCTTATTTGGTCAGGGATTTTTGGCCTCCTTTGTCAGCCACCTTGGGCTCTCTGGTTTGCTGTAGCTTCATGTGGCTTTGTTTTGGATTGCTGCCATCACAGGCCTCTGACTTGCCCAGTAGCTGGCCATGACTTCTTTGCCCACTTCCAGATACCTGTTAGAACCTAACTAACTGCCTACTCTGGCGTAAGTGTTTTCAAGATATCTTTACCTCTACTGAATGTTTTTTTCTACTTGTTGAATTATTTACTCAGAGCAGAGTCCTAAATTCTCCATGTATAATTGCAGATTTTTACCTTATTTTTATTATCTACTCTTGTCAGTTTTTAAAAAATGCATTTTGGACTCTTTTTTTTTTTTTGAGGTGCATATACATTTAAGATTGTTATAGATTCTTTTTAATCTCTAGTAATATTTCTTGTTCTTAAGTCTTCTTTGTCTCATATTCATATAGGCTAGCCACTTCAGCTTTCTTTTCATTAGCATTAGGATTTTTTTTTTAAGATTTTATTTATTTATTTATTTTTTATTTATTTGACAGAGAGAGAGATCACCAGTAGGCAGAGAGGCAGGCAGAGAGAGGGGGAAACAGGCTTCCTGCTGAACAGAGAGCCCGATGCGGGGCTTGATCCCAGGACCCTGAGATCATGACCTGAGCCAAAAGCAGCGGCTTAGCCCACTGAGCCACCCGGGTGCCCCTATTTATTTATTTGACAGACAGAGATCACAAGTAGGCAGAGAGGCAGGCAGAGAGAGAGGGAGAAGCAGGCTCCCTGCCGAGCAGAGATCCCAATGTGGAGCCCGATCCCAGGACCCTGAGATCATGACCTGAGCCAAAGACAGAGGCTTAACCCACTGAGCCACCCAGGTGCCCCAGTTAGGAATTTTTTAAAAAGATTTTATTTTTTTATTTGACAGAGAGAGAGGGAACACAAGCAGGGGGAGTGGGAGAGGGATAAGCAGACTTTCCTCTGAGCATGGAGCCCAATGTGGGGCTCTATCCTAGGACCCCGAGATCATAACCTGAGCCAAAGGCAGACACTTAACAATTGAGTCACTCAGGAACCCCTAGGATTTTTTTTTTTTTTAATATTTTGTTTATTTATTTGAGAGAGAGTACAAGCAGGGGGAGTGGAAGGCAGAGAGAGAGGGAGACTGGGAGCCCGATGTGCGACTCGATCCCAGCATCTTGGCATCATAATCTGAGCCAAAGGCAAATGCTTAACCGACTGAGCCACTCAGGTGCCCCAGTGTTAGGATTTAATACCTTTTCTGTCCTTGTACATTTAACTTTCTATCTTCCATCCAGCTTTATTGAGGTATAATTAACCTATAACATTGTGTAAATTTAATCTGTCCTTCTACTTTTAATTTAATCTTTATGTACAAAGCGGATTCATTTTGGGCAGGATAGAGTTAGTTGGTTCTTGAATTTTTTTTTTCCAGTCTGACAATTTCTGCCTGTTAAGTGGGGGTGCTTACACCATTTGAATTTAATGTAATTATTACTATGGTTTGATATGGATTTACCATCTTACTACCTTTTTTCTATTTGCCTATGTGTTCTCATTTCCTCTTTTTCATCCATCATTTGGATTACTTGAGAATGTTTGGATTTCATTATAGCTCCACTTTAGGCTTATTAGGTATACGTTTTTGTTTTATATTTTAGGATTTAGTCTAAATCCTAAATCTAACCTTTCACTGTTTACCTTTAGATAATATATCACTTGATTAGTTGGGGTAAGAACCATACAACAATATCACTCCATTTCCTGTCATATATTTGCTTCTAAACATGTTAAAACCACACAGTTCATTTTGATATTTTTGCTTGTAATTATCTTTTAAAGAAATGAAGAACATATATTTTATGTTTTAGTTTTCAACCATTTCTTTTTCTGTTTTTTGGGTTTTTTTTGTTGTTTTTTGTTTTTTAACCAATTATCTTTTATTAGATATTAATTCTCAAGTAGGATATGAAAGGATTCAGGGTGCTAGGCAAAAGTGATGTCAAGAATGCAGAATGTGCCTCCACACTGGGCCCTCTTCAGTGGTGCACCATATCCTGATGATGCCCCCTTTTTTTCACATTGATATCCTATTCTAGGACCAGTAGTAACCTCTTTGAAACACTCCACCAGTGCCATTAGGAGTGGAATTCTGCATCAGTATCAAACCTGGCAGCTCTCCTAGTTTGATATCCATAAGCTTCTTCTCCTTTATTGGTACAGATGATGCCATCTGGAGTCCTGGGTGTCTATTATATCTAGTTTTCAGCCATTTCTGATGTTCTTTATATTTTTTGTTTAGATACAGGTTTTTGTTGTTTGTATCATATTTCTTCTACCAGAAAACTTTCTTTTAAAATCTTTGTTACAGCCTGGTGGAAATTCATTTTATCAGATTTGTCTGTTGGAAAATTTTTTTTATTGTGTCCCCGTTTTTTTAGAAGATATTTTCACTTGCTAAAGATTTTTGGGTTTATAGTTTTTCTATTAGTACTTTGAAGCTGGTATTCTATTATCTCCTGGCTTATATAATTCATGACAAAGAATCTGCTGTCATTCTTATTTTTGTACCTCTGCATGTAAGTTTTTTTCCTTCTTACTGTGGTTTGACTGTGTACTTTTTTTCCTGAAATCCTTCTTGTTATCTAGGCTACTATTGGGATGTGTGCTTGTGCAAATGTGTGTTTAATTTTGCAGTAATCTGAGATATTATTCCTTGCAATTGTTTGTTTCCTTATCACTTTCTTTTTTAAAATCATCAGTTATACAGATGTTATATCTTTTTAATCTCTCAGCTCTTTGATTCTGTTTCTTCTCCCCTACCTTTCTTTTTTGTACTTCAGTGGGAAGAAGTGATACTCTTTTCTTCTTCAAGATTCCTTCTTCTTCAGTGATTCTTTCCTTTGCTGTGTTCAGTCTGCTGATAATCTCATTGATTATTATTCCCATTGATTAGCATTCTTTTTCTCTGATACTTTTTCTTTATATCTTACATTTCTACATGTCTCATGTCTATAGCTTTCATCTCTTTGTGCTGAAATTCCAGGTTTGTTCATATATGTTTTTCACCTTTTCCTTTAAAATGTTAAGGTTATTTTAAAGTCTTTGATAAATTGCAAAACATGAGCTGTTTCTGAGTCTTGTTCTTTTGACTGTCTTATCTACTGATTGTAGTTTTTTTTCTTGCTTTGTATATATGTGGTAATTTTTTATTGCGTGCTAGATATCTTTTTTTTTCCTGTTTGAACAACAGAGGCTGAGGTAAATATATATGTGCTTAGTAATGGGTATACCTCTTATGGTTTGTTAATAGGTCTCATTTGAAGCAATGGGTTAGTGGTTGAATCACTCTGTTCTCTATTTGAGATGGGTTTGTGTTGCTATATAGTTGTCTTTGGTGCTCTAAAGACTTCACATTCCTTCAGCACATGACTGCTGTTAATGGACTTACTGAGAGTGTGGAGCAAAGAACGCTTTCTACCAAAAGGTGAATCAATACAAAAGATGAATTCTCCCAAAGGTGGATAAGTTTATATGCCTCCTCTTCCTTTGGAGGGGCTTGGGATTCAGTCGATCCTGTTTCCTAGAGAACTCCGCTGTCTAATAGCCTTGATGAAAGTCATGCTTTTATAGATTATTTGCTTTTTTATAAATTTCAGATTAGAAGCAACATTCTCTTACCACTTTTTTGTAAGTGAAACTGGAACTTTCCCTTAAACCAGATATACATTTATTTATTTATTTATTTATTTATTTATTTAAAACCACACTTTTTAAGATAACTTTAAAAGAGGGGCATGTGTGTGGCTTAGTCTGTTAAACATCTGCCTTCGGCTCAGGTCATTATCCCAGGGTTTTGGGGGTTGAACCCCATATTTGGCTCCCTGGTCAATGGGGAGTGTCCCCCACTTCCCTGCCCTCTTCCGCCTTCTTGTGCTCTCTCTGTGTGTGTCTCAAATAAATAAATAAATGAAATCTTTTTAAAAAAAGATAACTTTAAAGGAGCTAACCACTTTCAAGATTATGGACATAAACATATAGAGTGAATGAAGGGGAAAGAACTTTTCTAATGTTATTCAATTTCTGCTTTTAACTTGGCATAACATCTATTGTGAAAGTTGCATGTGCAATTTTTTTTTTAAGATTTTATTTATTTATTTGACAGACAGAGACCACAAGTAGGCAGAGAGGCAGAGAGAGAGGGGGAAGCAGGCTCCCTGCTGAGCAGAGAGCCCGATGCGGGGCTCGATCCCAGGACCCTGAGATCATGACCTGAGCCGAAGGCAGAGGCTTAACCCACTGAGCAACCCAGGTGCCCCTGCATGTGCAATTTGAAGTATGTTGTAACTCAGGAGACAAGAGTGAAAATAATGGAAATAAGTTAAATGACTTAAATTTTGGCTCTGACTATGAAGAAACTGATATATAGAAGATGCCCATAACAAGTTTGGATAAATTTTCTCTCAAGAATTGTGAATGGGAAAAAGCAGTATTTTTAACTTAACGTATTTTACATATATGAATTGAAATATGAACAAGTAAGTCCATTAATGATAAATTATACAATATTAATACAATATTTAGATTTTATCTCTATTCCTAAAACGATTTTTTCCCCTTCAGGCATTTTACCTACCTTCATATGCCACTTTTTCAAATAGTACATGGTACAGTACATTTAAAGTCTGTAAACATTGGGGCACCTGGGTGATTCTGTTGTTCGATTGCTTTACTCTTGGTTTTGACTCTGATCATGATCTCAGGGTGTGAGAGCAAGCCCTGCATTGGGCTCTGTGCTCAGTGCAGAGTCTGCTTGTCCATCTCCTTCCCTTTCTGTTCCTCCTCTCTGCTCATGCCTTTGCACGTGTGTGTGCTGTCTCAAAAAAATAAACAAAATCTTTAATTAAAAAAAGAAAATCTATAAACCTTAAATGATCATTAGAGGACTGATATACATAAGATGTTGCAAAAATCTTCAGGCATTTATTTCAGAGTGGAAGCAGACTTTCTTTGGTTATTTTCTTATATTTAATTGAAATCAGTTTTTTTTTTTTTAAGATTTTATTTACTTTGACAGAGAGCACAGCAGGGGGAGTGGCAGGCAGAGGGAGAGGGAGAAGCAGGCTCCCCACAGAGCATGGGGAGCCCAATATGGGCTCAGTCCCAGTCCCAGGATCCCAGGATCATGACCTGAGCCAAAGACAGTCGCTTAACCACTAAGCTACCCAGGTGCCTGAAATCTGTTCTGTTTTTTAGCTATCCGACTTGAAGCTAGTTACCTAATCTCTCATAGCTTCTGTTTCCTTTTCTGACCACTTAAATAGTAATGCAAAACTCAGAAAATACATATCTTGTGAGGAATTATGTATT
Source organism: Martes martes (assembly GCF_963455335.1). Taxonomy (NCBI): domain Eukaryota; kingdom Metazoa; phylum Chordata; class Mammalia; order Carnivora; family Mustelidae; genus Martes; species Martes martes. Next base: position 41,602,933 of record NC_137893.1, read on the forward strand.
CTGAATGGTATATGTTAAGAACCAAATACAACAGCACTTTATTAGTACGATCATTAGTACGATAGGTGCCACTGTAAATAAGTCAAGAAAGACTTTCTTGCTATCTCTGTCTCTCTCTCTCTCAGTAAATAAAATCTTAAGAAAAGGAGGGGTTGCTCATTTGGTTAAGCATCTGCCTTCGTCTCAAGTCATGATCTCAGGGTCATGGGGTTGAGCCTCACATTGGGCTTCCTGCTCAGCAGGGAGTCTGCTTGTCCCTCTCCTCCCTGCTTGTGCTCTCTCCTGCTGTCTCTCTTGATATCTCTCAAATAAATAAATAAATAAAATCTTTGAAAAAAATATTGTCTGGAGTAATCAACAAGGAGTAAAACAAGAGTAAAAACAAGGACTGTTTATCTTTTTGACCCAAGAGGTTTCTGATTCATAAAAAGTTAGAGTAAAATAAAAAATGAAGTTGTTTTCATTTCTGCAGTAGGTAACATCATATTATTTAGAGTCTTACCAACTCTGTACTGTTACTGTGTGTGTATTTTGTATACGAGGATGATCTGTTATATGAATTTGAGACTTTTAATCTAAGAATGGATAAGCTGTGTTTATTTGCTATAGATGGTGTACCTACAATTGAGAAGGACAAATTTTTTAACCTTTGAAAAGTTTTTTCGGGGCACCTGACTGCCTCAGCTGGTAGAACATGCAGCTCTTCATCTTCGGATCATGAGTTCGAACCCCAGGTTGGGTGTGAAGCCTCCTTAAAAACAAAAATTTTTTTTTTTTTTAAGGCGATGTGGCATTTGGTTTTCATGGCATTACTTCTTAGCAGATTTTGTGCTATGAATTTAGCAGGTTATCTTTTCTTGCAAGATAGGGTATAAGAAGTATTAAGGTTATACTTTTGTCTTGCTTGAACCTTCACCCTTCATTAGTTCGTGGATAGCTGAGAAAAGTTGAAATAGAACATGAAGGTCTTAATATGTATGCTTCTCAATATAAATACAAGTTTCAAAAGTCTTTTCTGTAGGATAAATATATCACATACATGAAACAAAAGCTTTAATCTAACATTGCCTTCCACATTTCCAGCAAGAATGTAAGCTGATATTTTGACTCTTTGATGCTTAGGGTTTATTTATCCTCTCTTAAAAGGAATTTATAAGAAATCAGTGTTTTTAATTCATATGGAATTTTTTATTCTGGCAAATTGCCTTCTCAATTGGCTAGGTCATTTAAACCTCTGAGCGCATTGGAGACAAATCTATGTATCTCAGAACTGTCCTGAAATTTCGCCCATTTGGCCAGACTCTGGATAATATGGCTATAAGATTCCCAGTTTGCCAGTTCCCCACTTCCCCACTTAATTCCCCACTCAAGAATTCGTAGTGTTTTAGTAAAAGGAAAAAAACAGAACAAAAAAGAAAACTTTACGAGCACTATAGTTCTTTAAAAAAAATTGTTAAAATATACATAAAATTTACCTTTTTAGCTGTTGTTAAGCATACAGTTCAGTGGCATTAAGGATGTTCAAATTGTTGTGTAACCATCACCATTATCCATGACTGGATTTTTTTCATCTTTCCAGATGAAACTCTGTACCTGTTAAACACTAACTCCTTATTCTCCCCTTGCCCCACCTGCTCCCTAATTTCTGTCCCTATGAATTTGACTAAGGAGATTTACAGTTTTGAGGTAATTTAAATATTCAAACCTACAGTGGTTTTAAAGTTGTTAGAAATTAGGATTTCCTCTTGTTTTTCTTTGCTGAACTGTCCCCAGTTTAGAGAAATTACAGATTTTGAAGAACGAAGTAGCAGAGAAGATGAAGCCACAGTTTGGGAGGAGACTCACAGATTTTGTTGCATGTGAAATAAACTTAAAATTTTGGTTGTTGCTTTTGGAATACAAATCTCCCTGTAGATGAAGTGGTTTAAGAGGATGTGATTGTGATAGAAAAAGATGTATTATACAGAGCATATCCAAAATTTTAGATACAACGTATTTGAATCCCAGACCTATCCTGACTGTGCTATAAGTTGGTCAGACCCTGGCTCTCCAAAATCCAGAAATCAGTGTTTAGGGCTTCCATCAGTGTTTGCATGTTCAGTACTTCAAAACAGTAAAAATCTGAAAGAAGCATTTAAAACTACTTGCCCAGAGCTAATGAGAGAGCGTTGGGACTATACCTACTCTTTAGTAGACAATGACATTGAAAAAATACTGTATTTATATTTTATACTGTGTATCCCTTATAATACATTTCTGTGCTTGAAAAAATATGAGAAAAACAACTAAACAAAAAGTAGGACCAATTTTTTTTTTTTTTTAATCCTCTACTGGTGGGTTTGGGAAAGACGCAGATAATATATTTTTGGTCTGTGATCCCACGTCTGAGCTTGCTTAAGGTTACAGATTCTCAGGGGAGACATCCTGCCTCCACCCTCCATCTATCCCTCACAAGTTTCTCTGTGGTTTCCTTTTTTTTGTATGTTTTATATTTTATTCCCTATATTTATTGCTTCTCAGATCTTCTATTTTCACTTTGTTTTTGGTCTCTGTCTTCCTTTTATGCTGGCTCAGAAATGCATTTAAAAATATGTTTTTCAGGGGCATCTAGGTGGCTCCATGGGTTAAAGCCTCTGCCTTCGGCTCAGGTCATGATCTCAGGGTACTGTGATTGAGTCCCGTATCGGGCTCTCTGCTTGGCAGGGAGCCTGCTTCCCCCCTCTCTCTCTGCCTGCCTCTCTGCCTACTTTGATCTTTGTCTGTCGAATAAATAAATAAAATCTTTTAAAAAATATGTTTTTCATATTTTATCCATCATTTTGGTTGTTTTTAGTTATGACTGTTGTTCTAGATATCTAGCCTGCTGTGGGGTGACAGTCTTTATACATTAAAAAAAAAAATCTTGCAATATGTTAACCTAGATCTCTCTGTATCACCTACCTTCCCCATTTTGTGTCTCAGTTCTTAAAGCTTATATATTAAGAAATTTTTGTAAAATTTGCAAAAAATTAAAATGCTCTTTAAATGATTATTATATTTCTAAAAATATGTGTATTTATTTTATAGTTACTTGAAGGAAATTTTGCCAAAGAAGTCAGCCATGAAATGGATGGACTTATTTTTCAGCCTATTGGAGTAAGTTGTGTGCACATGCGTGCATTTGAGTGTGTTGTATGTATATAAATATGTGTCTACACATATTTACAAAGTATAAAATATATATATATAAAGTACGTTTTCTTGAGATATATTTACTTAGGATTGATTACTGCTACAATCACTGCCTATCCTTAAATAAATTGTTTATTATAAGATATTTCACTTATACTAAGTATATATAATGGTACGATGAACAGTTGTTTGCTTTTCACTTAGCTTAAGAAATAAACATTGGTCATTATTTTTCAAGGAAGTCGATCTTTTGGTATAATTAGGTTTTTAAAATAATTCTTACAAAACAAATGTTAATTTAATTTCTTTACTAGAAATCTGTCAGTAACATTACATAAATGCTTATTTCTGTAGCCCATTATACCTTTAAATATTAATATTTCTAAAATTTGTTATTGATGAGTGAAATTAAAAGAATTTTTAATATTTGAAGAAAATATAATTATTTGACTATTACAGATCAATTTTCTGAAACTCACTGAAGAACTTGCACTAACTGAATGGTCAAATCATATATTTGGAGTAAGTTACATTTTACTCCGATAGCATGGTTTCTCAGCATTAGCACCAGTGACATTATTTGCCAAATAATTCTTTGTTGTGGGCAGCTTTCCTGTGTATTATAGGGTGTTTAGCAGCATCCTTGGTCTGGACTTACTAGGTGCCAGTATTACCTCTTCCCCCAATCCCATGTTTCTGGGTTGTGACAACCAAAAATATATACATTCACTGCCTGCTTTCTGCTGGAGAGCAAAATTGCCCTCATTTGACAACCTGTGCTCTATTGCACTGTTTCTCAAAATACGGCCTGTAGACAAGGAACATTACCACCACCGAGAAAGTTATTAGAAAAGCAGCTCCTCTGGGGTAGCTGGGTGGCTCAGTTGGTTAAGTGCTTGCGTTCAGCTCAGGTCATGATCCCAATGTCTTGGGATTGAGCCCTGCATCAGGCTCTCTGCTCAATGCGGAGTCTCTTTCTCCCTCTGCCCCTCTCCCTGCTTGTGCTTTCTCTCTCTCGCTCTGTGCTCTCTTTCAAACAAATAAATAAAATCTTTTTTTTTTTTTTTTTTTTTAAAAGCAGCTCTCCCTAGACTTACTGATCAGAAACCCTAGGAATGGAGTCCAGCAACTTGAACTTGAACAAGCTCTCCACGTGACTCAAATGCATGTTCATGTATGAAAACTGCTATGTAGGAAAGAGTTGTATTTCACGTACTACACCTCATCATGTGCTGTAGTTTGTCTCATATGCTCCATTTTTCCTTCAGTAACTATCCTTAGAAATTAGGGTGTGGTCTAGCTGTGAAGTTGTAAAGAGAGACATCAGACTGGGTACCTGGAGAAAAGGGAGAGAAACTAGTATTTTTGAAGACTGTGTATAGTAGAACTTTAATATGCAAGTTTAGGTATAATGTGATATGTGATTGGCTTCTGTCTTCCTTCCAGACCCCTTTACCAAACAGGTAGAAGCTCTTCTGTAGTCAAGGGAAGAGGTGATGGAGGAGAGTTAAGAGGCTGGGGACAGAAATTGTAGAAAATATCTTCGGAAGGTAGAAGTTAGATCTTTGAGTTCCAATATTTTCTAAGCCTGACCTTCCTAGAATGAAATCAAGTCTAGAAATAACAGTAATTGCAATCAATTTTACTTTGTTAAACTCATGGTTCATATCCATGTGTATATGAGGTTTTGGTATTTGTAAGAGAAATGGCCTGACACAGGAGTCCAGGGAAGTCAGCTGGTGTATTAGTCTGTTCTGATTCGAATGACCACACTTGTTATTACAGTGGCTTTGTAACTGATAACTAATACGGCAGGTCTCTCTGTTCTTTTCTTAAATATGTGTGGATGTTTGGTCCAACACAGAAATTTCAGAAATAGTTAGTCAGGTTACTGAAAAATTCTTGTTAGGAGTTCAGTTAGAATTGCTTTGAATTTAATTTGAAGAAAATTGATGTTTTTACAGTATTAAATCATCTCAGTGAATAAGGTTTGCTCTTTTCAGGTCTTTTCTGTTCTCTAACGGAGTGTAAGTTTTTATTGTTATTGTCTAATTTCTAGATATTTAGTATTTTCCATTTTTACAGTAAATGGTGTCTTTATTTGGTACTTCTAATGTACTGCCACATTGTTGATTGATTTGTTTTGTTGATTCAAGAATCTAATAATTGCCTAATTTTACATATTGGCCAACACCTCTAGCACTGGTTTAAATATTGACTTTATTGGGTAGAGGAGAGGGAGACATTTCTTACTTTATTCTCAACTTCAAAGGGAATGTGGCTAATTTTTCTCCATTAAGTATGTTTTTGGTATATTTCTCTTAGCTTTTATCATGCTAAGAAAGTTTTGTTTCTATTCATACAAAGGTGGTTTTTTTTTTCAATCATACAAACATCCTTACATTCTAACATAAATGCTACTTAATCATGATATATGTAGTTTTTAATATTCCTTTGGATCTATGCTACCTTATTTCTTATGTTTTTTTTCCTTTTTATATATATTCAAAATAAATAAGGTAATATTATGGAAAAAATATTATTAAGTTCTAAGTAATATGTAATAATACATGCCCATGGTTTTAAAAGTCAAGATATCATGACTTCTGTTGAAAAATAGAACAATCTCTTTTTCTACTTTTCCCCATACTCGGAGTACCACTCTTAGGAGGTAATTATTTTCTGTTGTTTTAGCTGTGTGTTTTATCTCTTTTCCCTCCCTATTTCTACAAAATCTGTTTATGGTGCTCTTCCTTGGTTTTCTGTTTTATACATGATCTGCCTACTCTCTGCTGTTGAAGAACAGGATTGAGCTCTTTCACTCCTCCAACATCACCCCTTCTCCTTCTGTCATCCCATTATAATTATATGCCATTTTTGGTCAAATGAATATTCAGTATTTGTATTTCTGTGTTAACATAAATATTGTTCACATCTGAGTCAAGTTGTATAATATTTTATTTTCATAGAAAACTTTTTTCCCCTGAAGTTAGGAATTGCCTTTTATGTTTTGATTTGTTATGATTATCACTACTTCTTCCCTTAAACTTTTTAAAAGAACTGTTGAATTTTTTTTTCAATACAGTCAAATTCATCAAGTAACATACCCAGTTTGATTTCTCTTTGAAGGCCTTCCCTCTGAAGCCTTTCATTCTGTAGTCCTGCTGCATAGTTTTCTCTCCTTGGGATTTCTCTTCAGTGTCTTTATCTTGGAAATTCCCAGCTTGTGGAACAAAATAAAGATTTTATTTCTTTGTTATTCAAATGAGATAGCTTGGCCCCTTCTCACCTCTGAAGAAACGAATCACAGTGCAATGTAATACTGCAAGGATGACTTTTTTCTTCCTAGGTTTTTCCTTTTTATAATTATGCCCTGAGATTTTAAACTTATCCCATATTTGGCATCCTGATTCTAGCCACCAGATTCTAGAAAGGTGAAATTCTGATGAGTTCCTAGATTGACCATATTTTTTTTATGCATTTGCTGCCATCATTTCTACATTGGTGTTGTTGAAGATGGGATTTCTAAGTTACTCCTGTTAGTCTGATGGTAGTCTTTGAGAGTATAGAGGAGAGGGAAAAGTAGTTTCTGGATTTTGTCTTTGTCACCTTAGGCATGAGCACTTAATCTCTTTTAGTTCTTTGGGCCACACACACATATACATGCACATCACAAAACTATTCCTCTGTCATTACTGTTAAATTGGCTTGGTCAAAGTGACTTCTAGCCTTATATACAACTTTGTCTACAAGCAAATCTTTTTCATGACAGTCTAGGTCCTGGTCATGAATCTGTACGTTCCCCTTCCCTGACATGAAGTTTCTCAGATTCTTTGAGGCCAACTAATCTCATTCTGAGGCCACCAGACCAAGAGAGATGTAATGTTGTGACTGAAAAGAAGCAGCAGTTAGGGCCTTGATGAGATTTGGGTTCCTGTCCATTCTCCCTCTTTCCCCTGCTCTCCATTTCATAGGCATTATGGGGGGTGTTTTGCTTTTGTGAAGCCAAAAGAAATTTTTTTTCCTCTTTTCTCTTGAATACTTCTTACTTGATCACTAAATATTTTTAAAACTAAAACAGATCATTTAAGTGATTATTCTCAAAGCAAAAAACATCTCCCAAAATAACCTTGCTGTTTCTTATACTAGATAGTAGCTACCACCTCAAAAGGTAAATATTGGTTATGTTTTTGTCTCACAAATACTGTGGGTTTCTCCAAAGTTATTAGTACTTTCCTTTCTTATTTATCTTTATATGTCCAGTGTCTAGGATAGTGTTTGGCCCAATATGTCTTACAAAATGTTCATCAAAGAAATGAAAATATATCATTAGGTTTTACCTCTAGCCTTTCAGATTTGACTGGTTTTATATTTTGCCAATATAGGCGAACATTTTTTTTTCTTCAAGTTTTTATTTAAATTGTAGTTAATTAACATACAGTATAAATTAGTTTCAGATATAGAATTTAGTACATACAACAGGCAGTGTTCATCACATCTTAATCCCCATCATCTATTTATACTGTCCCTTGCCCACCTCCCTTCCAGTAACCCTCAGTTTGTTCTCTATAGTTTAGAGTCTGTTTTCTGGTTTCCCTTTCTCTCTCTCATTCTCTCCCCCCCAACATTCATTCATTTTGTTTCTTAAATTCCACATAGGAGTGGAATCATACAGTATTTGTCTTTCTCTGACTTATTTTGCTTAGCATAATACTTTCTAGCTCCATCCAGGTCATTGCAGATGGCAAGATTTCATTCTTTTTTTATGATTGAGCAATATTCCGTAGTATATATGTACCATATCTTCTTTATCCATTCTTCAGTGAGTGGACGCTTGAACTGTTTCCATAATTTGGCTACTGTGGATAATGCTGCTATAAACATCGGGGTGCATGTATCCCTTCAAATCAGTATTTTTGTATCCTTTGGGTAGATAACTAGTAGTGCAATTGCTGGATCGTAGAGTAATTTTCAACTTTTTGAGGGACCTCCATACTGTTTTCCAGAATGGCTGCACCAGTTTATATTCCCACCAATAGTGTAGGAGGGTTCCCGTTTCTCTGCATCCTCACCAACACCTGTTGTTTCCTGTGTTTTTAATTTTAGCCATTCTGACAGGTGTGAGGTGATATCTCACTGTAGTTTTGATTTGTATTTCCCTAATGAGTAGTGATACTGAGCATCTTTTCATGTGTCAGTTAGACATCTTTGGAAAAATGTGTAGTAATGTTTTCTGTCTATTTTTTAACTAGACTATTTATTTTTTGGGTGTAGAGTTTGATAAATTCTTTATAGATTTTGTATACTAACCATTTATCAGATATGTCATTTGCAAATATCTTCTTCCATTCTGAAGGTTGCCTTTAGTTTTGTTGATCGTTTCCTTTGCTGTGCAGAAGCTTTTTATCTTGTTGAAATCTCAGTAGTTCATTTTTGCTTTTGTTTCCCTTGCCTCAGGAGGCATATCCAGTAAGAAGTTGCTATGGCCAATGTCAAAGAGGTTACTGCCTGTGTTCTTCTCTAGGATTTTGATAGTTTCCTGTCCCACATGTCTTTAATCCATTCTTTAAAAAGGTACATATATTTGAGAGAGAGATCTCACAACCCTAAGATCATGACCTAAGCTGAAATCAGGAGTTGTATGCCCAACTGACTGAGCCATCCAGGCACCCCTGTCTTTAATCCATTTTGAATTTATTTTTGCATAGTTTTAAGAAATTGTTCCACTTTTCATTCTTCTGCATGTTGTCCCAGTTTTCCTAACACCATTTGTTGAAGTGACTGTCTTTTTTCCATTGGATATTTTTTTCTGCTTTGTCAAAGATTAGTTGACCATGTAGTTGTGGGTCCATTTCTGGGTTTTCTGTTCACTTCCATTGGTCTATGTGTCTGTTTTTGTGCCATTACCATACTGTCTTAATCACTACAACTTTGTAATATAACTTGATGCCTCCAGCTTTGCTTTTCTTCTTCAAGATTCCTTTGGCTCTTTAGGGTCTTTTGTGGTTCCATACAAATTTTAGGATTGTTTGTTCTAGCTCTGTGGAAGATGCTGGTGGTATTTTGGTAGGGCTTGCATTAAATGTATAGATTGCTTTGGGAAGTATAGACATTTTAACAATATTTGTTCTTCTAATCCATGAGCATGGAGCTTTCCCATTTCTTTGTGTCATCTTCAGTTACTTTCATAAGCGTTCTTCTCTAATTTTCGGAGTATAGGTCTTTAACCTCTTTGGTTAGGTTTATTCCTATGTACCTTGTGGTTTTTGGTGCAGTTGTAAATGAGTCGCTGTGAAACACCACATTACTGAGAAAAAGGATAAGAATCATATGATCCTCTCAGTAGATGAAATGCGTTTGACAGAGTACATCTTTGCACCATATAAATCCTCAAAGTAGGAATGGGGGAACATACCTCAACATAACAAAGACCATATATGAAAAACCCATGGCTCTACATCCTCAATGAGGAAAAATAGAGCTTTTCCTCTAAGGTCAGGAGCAAGACAAGGATGTCCACTCTCACCAGTGTTCTTTAACATAGTACTTAGAAGTCTTAGCCTCGGGAATCAGACAACAGAAAGAAATATAGGCAAACTTTTTAAACATCTATAGCTATTTTATATTTCTTGTCATACATGCATATGTATTTATGCTCAATCTTTTTTTTTTCTTTTAAGAAAAATTTCAGTGACTTTCTTTAAATTGTCACTTGTTTCCTTGCAGAATCCCAAATGTAAACACTTATTCTTCATGAAACAATAATACGAGCTTTGCTACTTGCATATTCTTCTCAGAGACTTCCTAGTGGATTAGAATTGGTCTCTGGTTAGGATAAGGCACTTAATATCTCTTTAGTTCTCCAGTTCTTCATCTGTAAAATATACAAGCTGTTATAATTTAGTTCTAAAGTTCTGTAATGATCATATGAGGATCAATGTATGTGAATGTAAATTAACACTTAAGAATTCCTTCTTCCTGCCAGTATTAGGGAAAATGTATTGGGTAAATAATTCTGAATAAGAGAGAGATTAAAAACTCTTTAATATTACTTTTCTGAAAACAACATATCTCTTAAAAGGAAATTTATACTGTTGCATTAAATAAAATAGAATTGTTATGAGGTTTATTACTAACATTATATGACTGTATTTCTATTAATTATTTCCTCTTGCCATCATATTTCAATAGAATTTTTACTTTTGCATGCTAAATTATTAAGATTACATAGTATATGGAATGGCTTTGAAAGGGTCACATTTTGTTCATCAGTGGAAATTGTCAGTTTCTTATTAGCCTTTCCGATCCTTAGGTTAGCATATATCTACAAAGACTCATTTTGTTATTAAAAATATTTCACAGGGGTGCCTGGGTGGCTCAGTGGGTTAAGCCTCTGCCTTTGACTCAGGTCATGATCTCAGGGTCCTGGGATCAAGCCCCGCACCGGGCTATCTGCTCAGCAGGGAGCCTGCTTCCCCCTCTCCCTCTGCCTACCTCACTGCCTACTTGTGATCTCTGTCTGTCTGTCAAATTAAAAAAAAAAAATCTTTAAAAAAATAAAAAAAATTTCACAACTACTTTTTATAAAAGTTTAATTGATGACACAGCACTATACTGTACTCGTTATTAATCTTTGGTTAATTCTTTTCATTTTCCATGAAATATTAATGATTTTAGTGTATTTTAGTGTTTCATTTCTAATTGTAATTTCTCATGAACATTTTCTATCTAGTTTTTTATTTCTTAAAAGTACACTTAGTCAACTCTGTCTTAATTTTTACCACAGATGCATACCTTTCACAGTATTTGTAGTGTACCCTTTAGTGGGACTTCACTATTAATAGATAGATTGGCATCTGGCTGTAAGAAGGTTGTGGTACTTAGTCACATGTCTACCCATTCTATTTAATTCTTTGGTGGGTTTTTTGGTTTGTTTTTGGTATTTCTATTGTGTTTGTGTTAAATTTTCTGAAGGGTATTTTGAATATAAAATATATTAACTCTGCCATCCAGAACGGGCTCCATTTAGCATGAATCCATTCAGGAGAGCAATTTTCTTGCTCACATGCAAAATTTCATTATAGGCAACTTTGTAGTATTGGTTATTTTTTTAATAATTTTAATTTTGCAATTTCAGTCAGATTTTTCTGTTCTTATTTATTGTGTCCTGAGTTTGGGCTACCATCACAGCAAGGGTCCTCTGTATTCCATTTTCAAATTTTTGATTTACCAAAGCCACAAGTGAGACTATGCTTGGTTTCTACACAGAGATTTGTGGCTTTTCTACCTCTTTTAAAAAATGAAAATGTAAGTTTCTGTTAGGTGAACTTGAATGACATTATTAATCGTTGTATTCATGATATTCTGCTAAAGAAAGCAGAGTTTAACATCTATTTTTCTAATAATTCATAACTTTTACGATTTCTCTTTTTTGCTTTCAAAGAAGGAATACTTAAGTTTTTTCTTTCACCTATTTCTTTGGGCTTGAAACCACAGTGCTCATCTATTTTCATCAAGTTCCTTTTCTTCAACAAATAAAATGGCCTTTTTCTGCTTGCTGTTGCATATCCAAAGGAAAGACGTTAATTTTCCTTTTCAGCGGCTCTTACGTTTTCAGTATAAAGAGGTAAGAACAGAGTTGATTACAGACAGGTGTAACTTCTAGTGGTGGGAGATGTGATTTTAGATGGTCCAGAGACAGAGCATTAAATGACATTGCATCACAAAATAAGAAATTTAGTTCCATTCCAGTTTTTATTTATTCTCTCAGTTTATAAAGAGAAAGTCTGTTTATTTCAACCAACTAAGTGTGGGCCTGGTTTTACACTATTTAAAGGCAGTATATTTACACTAACTTAGTATCCCTGATTCATTTTCATCATATCTAATTTTAAGACTACTTATTAGGGCAAGCAATACCATTTTCTATTCATGATATTAATGCTATACTATTTGGATGAATTTTCCTGATTATCTTTGGGGGCCGTTTTGCAATCTGCCACAGGTACCTAGCTTGGTGTGGTATTTCCGACTCATAGCTGTAGAGCCTAATACCCAATGTAATTTCTGATTCTGTCTTTGAGTGATTTGTGAATTACCTTCCTTTGTTAGGCTTTCTATTGAAAGCAAGTTCTGAATGAGAATTTAGGAACCTTAATCAGACCAAGAACCAATTTTTGATGTAAAATTTGCCAACATTTGTAAATTTTTCTTCTGGGGAAATCTAAAACCTTTCATGAACTCAGCTTTAATAATTAAGTGCAGGCATGGTAAGTGATGGACACTTACGGCAAATTAATGTACTATAGTATAGTAACCTGATATACCTTACAGTATATTTTATCATGTTAAAATATGTGTAAATTTTTCACCCTTTATTTTTAAATTGGGAGTTATCCAAATGTTAGAATCTGTAGTGCTTTTCTCTTTGAAGGAATTCTTTAGCCTCTTCAAAGACCAAGGCTCCAGGCTCTTTCTTGGTAGCATTTGCTTGGCTATTAGCATTCTTGGATTAGGAAAGATAATGGGGTGAGGGTCCACTATTCAGTAGGTAAGCTTTACTGAACTTTCCAGTTGTTTCCCTCTTCTGTTACACTTGAATCTTCTGGACTAGAGCTTTGGTCCTTCAGTTTTTCCACAGTGTAAGGGTATTTCCTGCCTTTTCCCTGGGGTGGAGGAGGGAACCTAGAGGTTTAAATATTCCTTATGAAGATTTTCAACCATTCTCCTTTTTTCAGTACCATGCCTCAGCTTTCCCCCACCTTGGCAACCTTCTTGGTTATCTGTTCCCTACATTATCTGATCTGATCCGTTCTGGAGAACTGTGGCTGCAGCATCAATTGTTTTCATTGATATCCTCCTCTGCAAGCACTGAGTATTCAGTGCTCTGTGCTCTACTACTAACTTCTCCATCTCCTTTCTGTCTTTCAGAAATGTATTGACATGTTGTTTTTGGCTATTGTCTTCTCTCCTGTTTCCTTTTCTGTTGATACCTCTTTTCTGTAACTCCTGCTTTAGTGAGCTTTCATATCAAAGTGGGTATAAATGCACCTGTTTAATTCACCGTGTTTATCAGAAAATCTCCCAAACTTCTCATAATGTGGTATTGCATCCCTTGGCTCCCTTGATGTGGAAATTCAAATAAGTGAAGAAAGGAACTGATCGAGTGACCGTTGTAGCAATCTGAGTGAGTCTGTATAAAGTAGAGAGGCAGTCCTGGTTGGGGTAGACAAAGTTTGGTTTTTAACCTCTAATCCATTCTCTGATACCACAGAAATAGTCCAAAGGTAAATAAATGGTGAAGGATTAAGAGGATTCCTGGTGCATCTACTTGTGAGAAAACTCTTTGGCCTACATTTGTTTGGTGCTAATTACTTAAAACTTAGCAAGAAGTTAATTCTGCTCCATTACATTAATTATAGTGGGTGAATTGGACTTGAATAAAAGGTAGAACATATTACTCCTGCTAAAAAGAAGGAAAAAGAGAAAATACTTGAATCTTGGCAAAAAACTGAAGAATAGTGATAAAGATACTGTATAAAGGTGGCGATTCTAATGAGGGCAAAACCAAACACTGGCTTAGAAGAAAGTTTGCTTACCATCTTATTTAATGTCCTGTGTTTCATTATCTATAAGAAAAAGGAAAAGCAAAGTTAATTAATAGTATCTTTAGGAAAATAAAATTTAGAGCTTTTTTTTTGTGATTATAAAGGAATGCAACAGTATCTGAATTTCTAAAGCACAGAGCAATCATTAATTATCATGAAAGCCTCAATTTAAACAAAGTAAATTGCATTTACAGAATTATAGAAAACCAGAGCTGAAAAGATAGTTCCCAGATTAGCCCAGTGGTTTCAAAACACTAATTTCCAAAGTTCTGGGTTTCTGTGAACTACCTCAGGATCACCTGGGAGGGATAGGTTACGAGGTAAGCATTGTATTTACATCATGACAGCTCTGATTTCTTCCTTTTTCATGTTATTGTAGTTTTAGATAAGATTGTATTTTTTTTTTAAAGATTTTATTTATTTATTTGACAGAGATCACAAGTAGGCAAAGAGGCAGGCAGAGAGAGAGAGAGAGAGGAGGAAGCAGGCTCCCCGCTGAGCAGAGAGCCCAATGCGGGACTTGATCCCAGGACCCTGGAATCATGACCTGAGCCGAAGGCAGAGGCTTTAACCCACTGAGCCACCCAGGCGCCCCTGATAAATTGTATTTTTAAAAGGGCTTTATCTAAGTAAATATTGTTTGAATTAGTTGCTTTTTTTGAAAAGTCACCAATGATCTTTCTTCATTGCAAAATCAAGATCATTTTTCCAACTATTTTTTTACTCAGTCATTTATTGTAGTCTGTACTTCTGTCCACTGTTTTTTAAAATACTCTCTTTCATGGTGTCTGACACCACATGCTCCTAATTTCTTCTAGTCTTATACCATTTCTTCTCCATCTCATTCAAGCTCTTTGTCTTCTACTACCCATGAAGTTTGGACTTTCTCAAGGCTTAAAATTCTGGACCTCCATTCTTTCTCATGCTCTACTCTCTCCCTAGAAATCTCATCCACACCCATGACTTCAGTTATGGCTTGTAAGTCAGACTTTTGATTTCTGTTTAAGCTCCATATTTGTTTATCTAATCGCCTACCTTGATATACTGCTTTTTAAAAATTTCTCAGAAACACTAAAGAGTCAATACATTTTAAAGCCAAACTCTATTTCTACCCCCAAACAAACAAGCAAACATACAAACTGTAAAAACCTTTCCTTTCCCAGCATTTCCTACTCCACTTATTTAAATGAGAAATCCAGATGTCATTTTTGATCCATGTCCAAGTCTTGCTCTATCTTCCTGCTTTATCATCAAAATATCTCTTGAGTTACTCCCTTTTCTCTCAGTAACCTCTAACAGCTCTAAAATAACTTAACCATTCATTTGCTTTTGCATGATCTGCTGCAGTGGCATCCTAAGTGGTCCTGCAACGTTCACTTTGTCTCCCTTCAATCTTTTCTTCATACTGCTTCCAAAGTACGCTTCTTCCTTTACCTCTAGTGATTTCCCCTTACTTTCAAGTTGAAGACCAAAATTAGATTTGAAGGCAGTTTACTCTCTTCTTTATCACATGCTGCCTTTTGGTTTCCCCACATGCTCTGCTGTTGATGCAAAAATAACTAATTTTTATTTAAAGGTGACTTACATTACTTTGTTCACAGTGTTTTTAAAAATTTCAAATGAAAGCTCTATTTGACAAAATATTTAAATATTTTGAGAAAAATGGGTATTTTCTTCAAAGAAAAAATTAGCTGTTTATTTTAATGTAAGCCTATGTATATTTAAGGTTTAAGGTTCAAACTTGGATCAAACTAAAGTGATCATCTGGTTGTTAGTCTATACGATAAGCCAGTTAGATTTTATTAGACTCTTATATACAAGATTTTGGTTTTATGGTTTTTCTGACAGTTTGAATCGCTAATCTTTTGTGTTTTGTCATCTAAAAGTGAATATTTTAAAATGATCATTGGCGTTTGAATATAGGTAGTAGATCTTTTACTTGACAGCTATTAGATCTTTTAATTTACAAAGTTGATATTACTTGTTTACTAGCTTTTATAAGAGGATTTTAATGATGTATATAGCATAGTAAAATTTTATTTGTGGTAATAACTGATTAATTTCTAACCTTTTAAAAAATCATGTTCGATTTTACTTTTGTCATCTGGAGACCCATATTTCTAAGTAAGAATTTTTGTGCCATTAATAATCCATCACTGAAATAAAACAGAATTATATAAGATGAATTACAACGTAGAAGTAATAATAAAAATCTTGAAATTATATTCTTTGTTTTATTTTTAAAAAGGCTTTTCTTGCTTTATCTACCAGCTATCCTGTGAATATCAGACATTTAATTGTTTCTATATTGAGTTGAGAGTATTTACACTTAAACAGTTGTGATGTCATTGTTTTTGTGTCTTTATCACTATCTTGATTTTCTGTAGGGTGGGTCTGCTTGATATTATATCCCTGGCATTAATCAGTTTGCATATAAATTGAGTCAGCTTTGATTTTAATATTGCTTTCTTGTGAAATATTAATGTTTTTATTAAATCTTTACTACTGCCAGGTATATTGAATGTTATGGATAGATTGTAAAATGAAAATTGGAATTAGTCTAATGCCTTGTCTTGAAGTACATGATGAATTAGAGTGGTTTTCCTCTGAAGCTGGGATGATGTTACCATGGTGAGAGCTTCTGTTGCCATGACATTTGCTTGCATATTTTGATAGGTCTTCATTTGAAGAAGGGCTCTGTTTCCTGGCAGACTGGAAAAGTGTCATTCTATCTTTTCCCCAAATGTGTTATTTTTTACTGAAAAATATAATAATTTCCAAAGAATTGTAATAGTGAAGTGCCAAGAAAGAAAATACACCTTATTTTAAATTTTTTTCCTTGTTCAACTTTTGGAACATAGCAGAATAGTCTTAGCTTGCTTTGTATGAGGAGGAAGAACATCATTTTTCTAGTTTTCTTAATAAATAAAATACTGTATTTCCATTGGATTGTGTTGACAAAATAAGCAGCTAAAGATGAATAATTTATAATCAGTCTCAGATGGATATAGATATATAATGTTATTGTACAACCGAAGACATGGCTAATGATGATATATTGGTAGCAGAGCAAGGGGAAAATAAATATAAATAAGGATTTCACAAAAAATGAATGAATCAGTGAATTCTGGTAGGGTAAATATATAAAGTGTAAAATCAGTTTTCATATAAATGATAAATATTAAACAATGAATTAAGGATAGTTCTTTCTTACTCATAATGTATGTTTAGTGTTGAAACATTAGTGGTAATTTTTTAAAAAAATTGTGTTTGACAGTGGTATGTTTTTAATTTTTGACCAGATAATACAGAAATTCCAACATGTAGTAAAAACACACAGAAGAAGCTCTTGCTCACATATCATCTCTTCCTCAGTTACTGACTATTGCTAGTTTTTAACTTTTTGTAGTTTCTTTATGCATTTATAAACAATTACAAATATGTTAATACATTCTTATTCCCACCCTACTTTTCAAGAAAGGTAGCATATAATTTTGTGCTTTGCTTTTCAGAATTTGTCCATCCGTGTTTTTAAATGTGTATTTTGTTAGTGCTCTAATTTTAGCATCTGGGGACATGTTGGGATCAGCACAAAGATAGGGGTTATTTTAGACATCTCCCATCCCTTATGCTTGAGGCAATTCAGAGTTTTAGAAGGAAATATTTAAAAGTACACATTCTGTCAATTAAGAATGAAAAAAAATTGATTCTCATTTTGTTGTTGAAGTTCCGTGATGACTTCAGTGGCTTTTTCTACTGGTAGACCAATTCGTATTGTAAAAGCTATAAATTAAAATATTCTATAATGAGTACATATTTATACAAGCTATTTTTTTCTGCTTCAGATTGTTTTCTTCTTTCCTCTATTACTCCCATTCATCCTTTGAATGTCAAATTAGGTGTTGCTTGGGGAAGCCAGGTCTGGCTAGGTGAGTGTGACTCTGCCCTGCTACCACAGTACTCTTGTTGGCTCCAAATCATTTAACACCATATTGTGATTTTTTAGTTATTTTAAGAATTCTTATTTCCCTAACTAGACTATAAATACCATGAAAGCAGAGACCATATTTATCTCATTCACAGTGATATTTTTAATACCTATAACGTAGTAGGTTCTCAGAGGATGACTATTAGGTGCTGTGTTTTGTATGTATACATTCTAAATGTCTCAGTTCCTGAGATTCACTGGACTTTCTCTTATTTCTGTTTATATTCATTCTTCTTCCCTATAACTCTCTATTTAAATTTTACTTCCTTTGAGAAGCTTCTCTTGATCTTTTTGATTATATGCTGTATTCTATATTACATGCCATCATAGTTCTGAACTGCACATTTGGTATAGTTCACAATCTTTTGTAATTGCTTATTTGTCTGAAATCCTCCCATTACCGTCACTCTCTGGCCTCTAGTGTAGAGGTTGACGCAGACCTACTAGTTGATCAGTAGATATTTATTGGAGAAAAAAAGAATGAATGCATACTCTAGACAGTGGTTCTCAACTGGGGCCATTTTATTTGCCAGATGACATTCAACAATGTCTGGAGACATTTTTGATTATCACAGCTGAGAGGGGGTAAATGTTGGTGCTGGTGTCAGTGAGCACTGGCCAGGAATGCTGCTAAATCTTCTACAATGCACAGGACAGACCTCCTCTGACCCCGTTCCGTGCCCCAAGCAAACACTTATCTGGACTACAAATGAAGATTTGGAAATAGTTTTTATCTTAGGTGTATTTGGAGCTCTAGAGGAGTGGGTCATACGCAATGAGTAACAGTGAAAAAAGGCAGAGAATAGATACTTGAAGAATGTATATTCAAAATTGATTCCAATGTTGAAATTTACCCCAAATGACACAATTTTTTAAATCTCTGATAAATATTTAATGTTAATGTTTCTCTGATGGTTTTTAATGAAGCAGAATAAGCCTGTATAGTATTATATACTGACTTTTTATCACATTCCCTGTCTGCCATGCCCTGTTGTGTGATACTTGTATGTGTTTCCTTTCTGTTCCTTGCTTTCTGTCATTCAAGGGCTGTGTGTGTGTGTGTGTGTGTGTGTGTGTGTATTTCATGTTGAGTAATGTAACATGAAGTTATAAAATTATTTTTGTTATGAAGTTTTTGAGAACTTCTTTGCTTCCTGAGATAATTAGAACTCTTGGAGTTATTTTAAAGCTGGATTTATTAAATAAATGATTTACAAAGAAATTGAGTTGTTCTCTTAAACAGAAATATTGACAAGAGGGCAAAATTACTCCCATTGCCTTCTTTAACTAAATTATCTGCCTTCCAACTGAGAGCACTGTCTGTTGTATCAATTCTTCATACCAATGTTAGGAGCACAGAAGATTGTTTTAGTGGTATATATAATATAAATTAGTAAGAAGGAGGTTAATGTGATTGATGTATAGAGTAACTAGGTTGCAGGTGTTATTTGTATCTAGAGTTTGATCAACTGTCAGTAGACTGCTTTGATTTAGACTTGTGTCTACCAGAGAAGAGGAGAAACTGTGAGAGTCTACTAGCTTGAAAAGTTAATGGATTTTTTTTAGTCATATGACAGTAATCTTAGATATTAAGTGGGAATTAATCTGGAGTTGTGGAATGTATTAGCTCATTCCTTCATCTAATAAGTTGGGTGCTTACTATATGTCATATACATTGCTGAATTTTGGAAATAATAAAAATGGATAAAGGCGGGGTGTCTGCCCACAAAGCACTTGCATTCTGTGGAGAAACTTGACATAGCAGCACATTACATTACAGTGTATAAGGTGAAAGAGTGCAGACTGATGGAGTAGGGGAGGTCTCTGGTGGGCCCAGAGAGTAGGGTCAGGGTACATTGGGAGATTAGGCCTATGTTAAAGTTAGGTCTAGATAGTTGGCTTAGTAGGCTTTCACCATTAGTAGAGATGAACTAAGTGGTTTGGCTTCTGAAGAAGTTTAGGTGCTGAGCTCTTTTCCTGCTATCCAGGCCACTTGCCAGTTGCTTTCTCCTCCCACTCATCCCTCCCCACAAAACTAGAGTAATTAGAAAACCACTGACTTAAAATTGGTTTCCTTTGGACCAGTTTTATAATCTTATCTCTTGACATCATTTAATCCAACCTTTTCAACCTTTAATCATTTGCTTTTGGACAAATGATACATTTTATTATGTTAATGGCATGAAGATTTTTGTACTACTGTGATTTGGGAATTTTTTTGAACAAGTTGTAACCATTCTGGTTATCAATTTGTTTATCTGTAAAAAGGGGAGTTTACTGCATGTTGTCAGGGCCCCTCATTTTTCTAGTATTCTTATTCAGGTCTATTAACTGGTCTGGATACTGAGTATTTTTATTTAACCTTTTTTTTTTTAAGATTTTATTTATTTATTAGAGAAAGAGATGAGAGAGAACACACAAACAGGGGGAGCAGCAGAGGGAGTGGGAGAAGTAGGCTCTCTGTTGAGCAGGGAGCCTAATGTGGGGCTTGATCCCAGGACCCTGGGATCTTAACTTGAGCCGAAGGCAAATGATTAACCAACTGAGCCATCCAGGCACCCCTAACCTGTCATTATTCCAGTTTTCTTATTGGCTAAATTTTAAAATCACTGTAGTTCTGTGGAACTGCCTACATACAGAAACTAAAGCTGAAGTTTCGGAAGTCTTTGTATAATTATAGTTTTTTCAGAAGTTGTTTCATTAGAAATGTAAGCCATAGGTTATTTTATATTAAAACAACAGCAAGAAGAAATTAATTAGACTTGTGAATAAGATAGTAGAAATAGTAATCTGAATGTTTTTGAGTAACCTGAATAAACCAAGAAACTAAATCAATTCTCTTATAATTTTTTTTAAAAGATTTTGTTTATTTATTTGACAGAGAGAGACAGATCACAAGTAGACAGAGAGGCAGGCAGAGAGAGAGGGGGAAGCAGGCTCCCCGCCAAGCAGAGAGCCCGATGCGGGGCTCGATCCCAGCACCCTGAGATCATGACCCGAACCAAAGGCAGAGACTTAACCCACTGAGCCACCCAGGTGCCCCCTCTTATAATTTTACTCTCGAATTACAACTTCAATTTCCAGAAGTAGCGGTAAAACTTTGTAAGTAAATGAGAAATGTCAGCAAGCTTTTGGGAACTGGGAAGTCTCCATTTTCTTCCTCTGAGTCTTTCCATGATACCTCTCCTTACTGTCTCTACCAAGTTTGTCACCTTTCAGAAATGGAATACCAAATGATTGCCTTGACATAGTTTTATTGGGAGAATGGTTCTTCCCCCCATTTTACATCAACAAGAACAGCATAAAGTAATGAGCCAATTTAGTCTCAGAAAACTTGAACTAACTTCCCCTCAATTCAGATTATGTTCCTGGTCCCATTACTTAGAATCTTATAACCTGTTTTTAAAAATTCATTTTATGCATTTTTCTTATTCAGGAAGACTTCCTTTCCCCCATCCCTCTGATTTTGATGTCTTTGTTGTACTTCCTTAGCAACTCTTCTTTAGGTGGTTTTTTTTTTTTTAACACCTTTATTATCTCTTGCAGATTAGATTAAAAGCCTCACTGTGGTTGAGGTCACTGTTTTGTTACTTTGTGTCTTCTCCAGCTAGTGTGGTACTAGGCACATACTATGTACTTAGTATTGAATGAATGACTTATCTTCCATACAGGGTATTTATATTTGTCAATTTTGCACCAGAGATATTTGCTATTTGCTTTTCCGTGAAATATGGACAAAGGATCTACCCAAGCCACTAAGTCTGGAGTTGTTTTACTCTTCTGTCCTGTAGCATTATAGCTAATTATACCAATTAGGATTTCTCCTGTTTTCCTTAAAACTAAATGCTAGGACAATAAAAATAAAACTAATATTATGGTAAGACCAGGGATCTTTCTTAGCTTCAAGGTGTGATCCTTGTAAAGAAGGCATTCTGTCTCAGGTTTCAGTGTAGGGCCTAGAGGGAATATGATAACATAATTGCTGACATTTTACTAGTGGGAATCATAGAGGAGCATAGGGTTACAAAGTATGAGATAGCTCTGCTTTAGATATCATGTTTAAGCAAGATACTATTAACTGCATTTTTACAAGGGAAATAGATAAAGCTCCACTTTGAACTTGCTTAAAATCATGAAGTTAGTAGAGGCAAAAAGGAACTAAATATCTTGCCGCTTTTGCTATTGTTCCTATAGCTTCCTTTACATCAGAGTTTCTCAACTTTGGTACCATTGACATTTTGAGCTGGATAATTCTTTGCGGTGAGCAGCGGCCATGTAGGTTTCAAGTTTAGCAACACCTCTGGTCTCTACCCACTAGATGGCAGCATTACTCCCTCCCCTTCCCTAGTTGACAACCAAAAATGTCGGCATGGCCAAATACCGGGGTTGGGTGGGGGCTGGGGATCGGATAAAATCGCCCCTATTGAGAACCACTGCTTTATCCAACAAATATATCACTTATGCCTCCATTTCATTTCCTCTCTAAGTTTTAGAGACTTCCTTATGGCATATGGCCATCTTTTATCTCTAAGCCAAATTCTGTTCCCATTTGGTAAATACTTTCTCAAATACCGTATTCTGTTGTCTGAATTTGCATTAATTACATTTTTTCCTTAAGAGGATCATGGATAACTCAGGTTATATTGGTGATTGCTTTCAGACATAACCTATCCCCAGTTTTTTACTTAGAACAGCTTACCTGGTAAAGCCAGATTTATTTCTGTTGCACTAAGTATTATATGTATTAGTTAAATATAGCTTTGCTAATTATTTTTATCTAGATACATGTTAGTGAATTTAATGAAATTAAAATGTATTTTTCCCTAATTAACCCTGATAATTGTAGCTTGAAAGGATATTTTTGTTTCCATGTTTATAGTTCAGCAAGATTCTGTATTTTAAGTTTGATAACTCATAAATATTTGATTTTATAAATTTTTTCAAACAATTTTATTTTTGCCAAGTGGGAGAGAGAGAGTGAGAGGACGAGTAAGGGGGAAGGGCAGAGGGAGGGGGAAGGGCAGAGGGAGAGGTAGACTCCCTGCTGAGCAGGGAGCCTAATAGGGGACTTGATCCCAGGACCCTGAGATTATGACCTGAGTTGAAGGCAGAGGCTTAACTGACTGAGTCACCCAGGCACCCATAAATATCTAATTTTAAAAGCTAAGTCCCTGTATTATATAATGTCTTTGCCTTTATTATTTTGGGGATCATGAAAAAAGGATTTTTTTTGGAGTGATTGATATGTGTAGTCTTTCATAAATATTGCTAATTTAAATCATTTCATAATCTGAATTATTCTATTTTAAAAATATATTCAAATGTACCAGAGATTAATACTCCATAATACATTTAAAATTTTTCACTTCATTATGTTTATTTATCAAGTATTTATTGAGGATTTTACTAGGTGTTTTGTAGGCACATAATTAGACATGTTTTTCACAGGAGTAGAATTTACATTCTAATAAGTATTTTAATACATTTTACTCATAGAATCTATGTCATTGTAGAATTTACATTCAGTAATTGAGAACTATGGTATTTTAAAGTATAATTTTCTAAAATCTATTATGAATTTCATTAATTTTCATAAAGGTGCTTTGAAATTCCCAATAATATTAAGTCTAGTATTTCAGATTAATAAATGGTTTAGTGTGCAGTGAGTTGAGGAATGACTTAAATTTCTGAATTATTGCTGTGAAAAAACAGAATTAGTACATGCTGTTTTCTCATTAGATTGAAGATTGAGTCTTAATTTCCAGAGAGAAGAATTGAAGGATATTTAATGTTTATTATACAAATAATATTATAGATTTAAAATTCTTCTCAAAATTTGTCATTAGCTACCTGTTATGAAATATTTTCAAACTGTACACCATTAAACTTTCCTATATTTAATAACTTAGATTGGTATTGGTTTTTAAGTGGTCCCATACTCATAGTTGTAGATAAACAGAGAGCGGAAGCAAATTGATGGTTTGTCTCTAAGGATGACATTCCCTTGGCAGAGGTTGTAAATGGTGTTAAGGTGGGGTGCTGACTTTACTTTCTTCCCTTACTTTTTTTTTAACCTCTCGATAGCAATAGCGAACCACTCTCGCCAAAAGGTCTATGACATTTCTGTCAGGTGTGCTTTATTAGAAAAAAGATTAAATTTTATCAGATTGTTTTCATTAGTGGGTTGACAACTGGAAAATTTTACGGTTTTAGCATTTAAAAAACTTTATATTCAGTAAGTTTAAAGGGATTTATGTGTTATTATCCCAAGGTAAATATGTTACCTAAATGAATCTTTCAGGGCAAAGAAATGGATGAAATTTCCATTGAAATATTATATATTTGATTTTATATTCATTCATGTTTAAACATAAGACTTGGAGGAAATAGCATGTATTCTTAACTTTGCTACAGATAAAATATCTTTCCTTTCAAGGCCAGTGGTTTGTCTTTGTAGTAAAACAAGGCAAACTAAATTTGTCATTATGTGGATTTCTGTTTGAAATAAGTAATCCTGTGACTAGGGTTTTTGCAGTTTTCCCAGATTTATAAAAATGTATTAGAATGCAATTTGACTTTTATATTTAAGAAAAATACTAGTAGTAGAGAGTTCTTAGTAATTTTTCCTTCCTGATGAGTATCTTTCTCATAATATGGCTCCATTCTTAATGCCCTTGCTGAATATATATACTTGCCTCTCTTTCAGTAGATCCTATAATTTTCTACTCCTATGTTTTACCATGTTTACTTCATGCTCAGGTCTACATAAGTGAATATTATCCATCTGTCAAGGCTTACAATGATCATTCCTCTATAATCAGTTACTAATTCACTCACGTAAAATATTTCCTCTTTTTACTATGTTCCCAGAATACATTTAAAACATTTTTTTCCCTATAGTCTCTTTAATTGCATGGATAGCAATAACTTATATGTCCCCCACCCCCTCGTACCTCTTATCACTATGAATTTGCCTATTCTGGATATTTCATGTAGGTGTAGTCATACAGTTTTTGTCTTTTTGTGTCTGGCTTATTTCACTTAGCATAGTGTTTTCGAGATTCATTCATTTTGTAACATGTATTAGAACTTCATTTCTTTTTATGGCTGAATAGTCCATTGTATGTACATAGCATATTTTGTTTATCCATTCATATGGTGATGGAACTTAGGTTTCCACCTTTTGACTATGGTGAATAATTCTGCACCAAACATTTGCATCTATAAGTATCTGTTTGAGTCCCTGTTTTCAATTTTTTTGGCTGTGTACCTAAGTTAGGGTTGCTGAATCATAGGATAATTCTGTGTTTAACTTTTTGAGGAACTGTCAAACTGTTATCTGTAGTGGCTGCATCATTTTTTTTTTCCGTATAGTAATATATGTGGGTTCTAATTTCTCTGTATTCTAACACTTGTCCCCCCCCTTTTAAGACAAATCAAAGCCACCCTAGTAGGTATGAAGTGGCATCCCATTGTGATTTTGATTTACATTATTTTCATGGTTTAGCTTTATGTGCTTATTGGACTTTTTATATCTTCTATGTAGAAATGTCTATTTGATTCGAATGTGGGGCTTATACTCAGGATCCTGATAGCAGGACCTGAGCTGAGATGAAGAGTTCGATGCTCAACTGAGCACCCCAGGCACCCCTGACAATTTTTAAATTGTATTGTTTGTCTTTTGTTATTGAGTTGTAGGAGTTCTTTATATATTTTGGGTATTAAATCCTTATTAGATATATGATTTGCATTTTCTCTCCCATTCTGTAGATCATCTTTTCATTTTCTTGATAATGTCTTATGATGTACAAGTTTTTTATTTATTTTTTAATCTTTTTTTTTCATTTTTTTTCCCATTTTATTTATTTTATTTTATTTCTTTTCAGTGTTCCAGAATTCATTGTTTATGCACCACACCCAGTGCTCCATGCAGTACATGCCCACCCTAATACCCACCACCAGGCTCACCAACCCCTACCTTCCTCCCCTCCAAAACCCTCAGTTTGTTTCTCAGAGTCCATAGTCTCTCATGGTTTGTCTGCCCCTCCGATTTCCCCCATCTCACTTCTCCTCTCCATCTCCCTATGTCCTCTGTGTTATTCATATGCTCCACAAGTAAGTGAAACCATATAACTTGACTCTCTCTGCTTGACTTATTTCACTCAGCATAATCTCTTCCAGTCCCATCCATGTTGATACAAAAGTTGGGTATTCATCTTTTCTGATGGAGGCACAATACTCCATTGTATATATGGACCATATCTTCTTTTTTTAAAAAATAATTTTTAAATTTTTAAATAAACATTTAATGTATTATTAGCCCCAAGGGTACAGGTCTGTGAATCGCCAGGTTTACATACTTCACAGCACTCACCATAGCACATACCCTCCCCAGTGTCCATAACCCCACCACCCACTCCCTATGCCCTTTCCCCCAGCAACCCTCAGTTTCTTTTGTGAGATTAAGAGTCTGTTATGGTTTTGGACCATATCTTCTTTATCCATTCGTCTGTTGAAGGGCATCTTGGTTCTTTCCACAGTTTGGCGACTGTGGCCATTGCAGCTGTGAACATTGGGGTGCATATGGCCCTTCTTTTCACTACATCTGTATCTTTGGTGTAAATACCCAGTAGTGCAATTGCAGGGTCATAGGGTAGCTCTATTTTTAATTTTTTGAGGAATCTCCACACTGTTTTCCAAAGTGGCTGCACCAACTTGCACTCCCACCAACAGTGTAAGAGGGTTCCCCTTTCTCTGCACCCTCTCCAACACTTCTTGTTTACTGACTTGTTAATTTTGGCCATTCTAACTGGTGTAAGGTGGAATCTCAATGTGGTTTTGATTTGAATCTCCCTGATGGCTAGTGATGATGAACATTTTTTCATGTGTCTGTTAGCCATTTGTGTGTCTTCTTTGGAGGAGTGTATATTCATGTCTTCTGCCCATTTTTTGACATGATTATCTGTTTTGTGTGTTTTGAGTTTGAGGAATTCTTTATAGGTCTTGGATATCAGCCCTTTGTCTGTAGTGTCATTTGCAAATATGTTCTCCCATTCCATGGTTGCCTCTTTGTTTTGTTGACTGTTTCCTTTGCTGCACAACAGTTTTTTAATTTGATGAAGATCAGTTTACCTTTATTTTTTTCTTTTATTTCTTGTGCTTTTTGTCTCATATCTGAGAATCCAAGATTATAAAAATGTACCCATGTTTTCTTCTAAGAGTTGTATGGTTTTAGTTGTTATATTTAGGTTACTGGTCCATTTAAAAATGTATATTTATTTATTTTAGAGAGAGAAAATGTATTTATTATAATTAATTATAAAATTATTTATTTTGGGGCGCCTGGATGGCTCAGTGGGTTAAAGCCGCTGCCTTCAGCTCAGGTCATGATCCCAGCGTCCTGGGAACGAGCCCCGCATCGGGCTCTCTGCTCAGCAGGGAGCCTGCTTCCTCCCTTCTCTCTCTGCCTGCCTCTCTGCCTACTTGTGATCTGTCTGTCAAATAAATAAATAAAATCTTTAAAAAATATATTTATTTTATTATAATTATAAAATTATTTATTTTATAAATAATTAATTTATTTTAGAGAAAGCAGGGGGAGGGAAAGATGGAAAAGGAGAGAATCTTCAAGCAGACTCCCCACTGGGCATGGAGCCTAATGGAGGACTTGATCTCACAACTCCAAGATCATGACCCAGAACAAAATCAAGAGTCAGACACTCAATCGACTGAGCCACCCAAGCCCCCAACATTGGTCCATTTTTAATTAGTTTTTTATATAGTGGGAGATAGCAATCCAACTTCATTATATTTTGCATGTGGAAATCTAGCTATCCCAGCATCATCAAGAGAATATTCTCTCCCCATTGAATGGACTTTGCATCCTTGTAAAAAAAAAAAATCATTGGCTATTGACATATAAGTTTATTTCTGTACTCTCAGTTCTTTTCCATTGGTCTGTGTCTACCTTTATGCCAGTATCTCTGTTTTGATTAACAGTAGCCTTGTACTAAGGTTTGAAATTGGGATGTCTGAATCCTCCAACTTTGTCATTCTCTTTTCAATATTGTTTTGGTTTTCTTGGGTCTCTTGTAATTCTATATGAATATGGGGATCAGCTTTTTTATTTCTATGCAAAAGGCTGTTGGAATTTTGATAGGGATTATGTTGAATCTACAGATTGCTTTGGGTAGTATTAACATCCTAGCGATATTCAGTCTTCCTAAATTTTGATACCTAAATTGAGACCATTTCCAGTGTGTGATGTATATGTTGGTTCCCCACATCAACAAGTAATTCTATGACACCAGCTGGGTGTCCTATAATTAACTCAATTCTGACACTTGGAGGTAGTATCAAATTCCACAGGTTGAAGACTCAGTCCTACAAGATTTCTGCCTTCCCCCTTCCCTTTGGATGCCAGGGGCAAGCCCAGTTATTACCTGTACTTCTGACCAACTGACTATAAATCTGAGGTTTCCATGACCCTCTCCTCAGGTTTGATTAATTTGCTAGATGGAATCCATCCATAGACAAAGGAATTGGGAAGGGGCACAGAATTTTCATGCCCTTTCTAACCTTGCAACTCTCCCCGAATTTTCACATGGTCACCAACCTAGAAGCTCTCTGAACCCTCTCCTTTTGTTGTTGTGTGTGTGTGTGTGTGTGTGTGTGTGTTTTCCCATGGAGTCTTCATTACTTAGTCATGATTGATTAGATCAGTGACCATTGGCGATTGATCTAATGTCCAGCCTTTCTCTCTTCCCTAGAAGTCAGAGGGGGAGGGACTGAAAATTCCTATCCTCTAATCACATGGTTGGCTGCTCTGGCCACCAGTCCTCAACATTAATTAAGTGCTTTCCAAAATCCACCTCACTTGACAGAACAAAAGACCTTTATTGTACTCATCACTGGAACCCTGGAATTCCAAGGGTTTTAGGAGCTCTGTACCAGAAGCAGGATGAAGACCAAATATATATTTCTTACTATAAATCACAATATCACACTATGTATGAACACTAGATGTTTTCCAACTTTTAGGTCTTTAACTTTTTCAGTAAGGTTTGGCAGTTTTCAGTATAAAGACCATTTACTTCCTTGGTTGAATTTATTCCTAGGAATTTTGTTCTTTTAGATGTTATTATAAATGGAATTGCTTTCCTTTTTGGATTGTTTTCATTGCTGTTGTATAGAAACACAATTGATTTTTTATATTGATAGTTCGATCAAAATATTAAATTATGAGGAATGAATTTAAGAAAACTTGTCTTAAGATTCATATATTGAAAACCAGACAGTGTTGCTGAGAAAATTTTGGAAGACCTAAATAAATATATTTGTAGCGTTCATGAATTGGAAGATTCAGTGTTAAGATGCCGTGTCTCTCCAAATCGACCTTTTGATTCACTGCAATCTTAAATAAGATTCCAGTAGATTTATTTTTTATAGAAATTGATCAGCCGATTTTAAAATTTTTGTGGAAATATAAATGCAACCTTAGCTAGGAGGGTTTGGGAAAAGAATAAAGTTTAAGGACTTACACAATGAGATTTCAAAACTTACGATAAAGTCACAGTAATTGAGACTTCCCATGTTTACTGCAGAATTATTCATAGTAACCAAGATACGGAAACCACCCAAGTGTCCATCAACAGATGAATAGATAAAATATAGTGTGTGTGTGTGTGTGTGTATACATATATATATATATATATATATATATATATATATATATATATGGAATATTATTCAGTCTTAAGGAAAGAAGGAAATCCTGCCATTTGTGACAACATGGATGAAGGTGAAGTACTTTATGCTAAATGAAATAAGCTAGACAAATATCACATGATCTCACATATAAATGGAATCTTTAACGGAAAAAAAGAAAAGTTGAACACATCATAACAGAGAGAGGACATGGTTGCTAGAGACTGGGGATAGGTGAGAAGAGAAGATACTGATCAAAGGGTAACAACTTTCTATCACAAGGTGAATAAATTCTGGAGACCTAATGTGAACATGGTGACTATGACTAATAATATGTATACTTGAAATTTCCTAAGAGAGTAGATCTTAAATGCTCTTGCCACATGCCCACAAAAATGAAATTATGTGAGATGATGGATATGTTAGCTTGATTGTGGTAGTCATTTCACAGTTTATACATATATCAAAACATCATGTTATACAGAACTTAAATTTTTTCTCAGTCATAGCTCAGTAAAGCTGGAAAAATTGATTTTGGGCTTCATTAAAATAAAAAGAATTACTCATCAAAAGAAATTAAGAAAATGAAAAGGCAAAACAAAGACTGGTAGACAATATTTGCAGTATATACATTCCACCAAGTGTATTTATTCAGAATATATAAACAACTCTTATAAGCCAATAAAAGGAGATAACCTTTTAAGAATAAGGGTAAAGTTTTGAATAGACACTTTACCAAAGAAGATACACAGATAGCAAATAAGCACATTAAAAGATCTTTAAGATCTTCTTTCATGGACCAGAAAGAAACAGAGACAATCTACAGAAACAGAAACTTTACAGGCAATACAGTGGCACTAAGTTCATATGTTTTAATAGTTACTCTGAATGTAAATGGGCTAAATGTTCCAACCAAAAGACTAAGGGTATCAGATTGGATAAAAAATCAAGAACCATCCATATACTGTCTACAAGAGACTTGTTTTAGACCTAAAGACACCTCCGGACTGAAAGTGAGGAGGTGGAGAACCATTTACCACACTAATGGACTGCAGAAGAGAGCTGGGGTAGCAATCCTCATATCAGATGAACTAGATTTTAAACCAAAGACTGTAATAAGAGTTGTAGAGGGATACTGTATCAAAATTAAAGGGTCTATCCAGCAAGAATATCTAGCAATTGTAAATACCTATGCCCCCAGTGTGGGAGCAGCCAGTTATATAAACCAATTAATAACCAAAGTAAAGAAACACATTGATAATACATTAATAGTTGGGGACTTTAACACCTCACTCCTAGTAATGGACAGATCATCTAAGCAGAAGATCAACACAGAAACAAGGGCTTTGAATGACACCCCCGGACCAGATGAACTTCAGAGTTACATACAGAACAATTCATCCCAAAGCAACAGAATACCCATTCTTCTCAAGTGCACATGGAACTTTTTCCAGAATAGGTCACATCCAGGGTCACAAATCAGGTCTCAACTGATACCAAAGGATTGAGATTATTTCTTGCATATTTTCAGACCACAGTGCTCTGAAATGAACTCAGTCACAAGAAGAAATTTGGGAGGAACTTGAACACTTGGAGGTTAAAGAGCATCCTACAAAAGAATGAATGGGTCAACTAGGAAGTTAAAGAAGAATTTAAAAAATTCACAGAAACTAATGAGAAGAAAGCACTTTGGTTCAAAACCTTTGGGATATAGCAAAGGTGGCCCTAAGAGGGAAGTACATAGCAATACAAGCCTCTCTCAAAAAATTAGGAAACTCCCAAATACACAAGCTATTGTACACTTGGAGAAAGAAAAGCAAATAAAGCCTAAACCAAGCAAGAGAAATAATAAAGATTAGAGAAGAAATCAGTGAAATAGAAACCAAAGACCAGTAGAACAGATCAATGAAAACAGGAGCTGGTTCTTTGAAAGAATTAATAAGATTGATAAACCTCTGGCTAGACTTATGCAAAAGAAAAGAGAAAGGACCCAAATTAATAAAATAACGAATGAAAGGAGAGATCACAACCAACACTGAAGAATTATATAAGATTATAAGAACATTTATAAGAACATACTATAAGAAACTATATACTAACAAATTCGGCAATCTGGAAGAAATGGATGCTTTCTTGGAAACTTAGAAACTACAAAAACTGAAACAGGAAGAGGTAGAAAATCTGAACAGACCCATGACCAGCAAGGAAATTAAAGCAGTATTCACAAACCTCCCCCAAAAACAAGAGTCAGGGCCAGGTGGCTTCTCAGGGGAATTCTACCAAACATTTAAAGAAGAAATAATACCTATTCTCCTAAAGCTGTTTCAAAATATCGAAATGGAAGGAAAACTTCCAAATTCCTTCTGTGCGGCCAGCATTACCTTGATCCCAAAACTAGACAAAGACCACATCAAAAAGGAGAATTAAAGACCCATATCCCTGATGAACATGGATGCAAAAATTCTCACCAAGATACTAGCCAAGAGGATCCAACAGTACATTAAAAGGATTATTCACCATGATCAAGTGGGATTTATCTCTGGGCTGCAAGGATTCAACATCTGTAAATCAATCAATGTGATACACTACATAAATAAAAGAAAGAACAAGAACCATATGATCCTCTCAATAGATGCAGAAAAATATTTGGCAAAGTACAGCTTCCTTTCTTGATTAAAATGCTTCACAGTGTAGGGACAGAGGGAACATACCTCAATATCATAAAAGCCATCTATGAAAAGCCCACAGCGAATATCATTCTCAATGGGAAAAAATGGAGAGCTTTTCCCCTAAAGTCAGGGATGTCCACTATCACCACTGCTATTCAACATAGTATTTACAAGTCCTAGACTCAGCAGTCAGACAACAAAAAGAAGTAAAAAGCATCCGAATCGGCAAAGAAGAAATCAAACCCTCACTCTTTGTCGATGACACAATACTCTATGTGGAAAACCCAAAGGACTCCACCCCAACACTGATAGAACTCGTATAGGAATTCAGCAAAATGCAGGACATAAAATCAATGCACAGAAATGACTTGCATTTCTATACACTAACAATGAGGCACAAGAAAGAGGAATTAAGGAATCGATTCTATTTATAATTGCATGGAAAACCATAAGATACCCAGGAACAAACCTAACCGAAGAGGCAAAGAATCTGGACTCAGAAAACTATAGAACACTTATGAAAGATATGGAGGAAGACACAAAGAAATGGAAAAATGTTCCATGATTATGGATTGGAAGAACAAATACTGTTAAAATGGCATGCTACCTAGAGCAGTCTGTTCAATGCAGTCCCTACCAAAATACCATTGACATTTTTCACAGAGCTGGACTAACGATCCTAAAATTTGTATTGATCCAGAAAAGGCTCCAAATAGCCAGGAGAATGTTGAAAAAGAAAACCAAAGCTGGGGGCATCAGAATGCCTGACTTCAAGCTCTAGTGCAAAGCTGTGATCATCAAAATAGCAAAATACTGGCACAAACAGACATTTAGATCAGTGGAACAGAATAGAGAACCCAGAACTGGACCCTCAACTCTATGGTCAACTAATCTTCAACAAAGCAGGAAAGAATATCCAATGGAAAAAAGTCAGTCTCATCAATAAATGGTACTGGGAAAATGGGACAGCCACCTGCAGAGGAATGAAATGGGACCATTCTCTTATACTGTACACAGAGAAACTCAAAATGGATGAAAGACCTAAATGTGAGACAGGAATCTATCAAAATCCTAGAGGAGAACACAGGTACTAACCTCATTGACCCCCACAGCAACTTCTTGCAAGATAACATCTCTAAGGCAAGGGAAACAAAAGCAAAAATGAGCTATTGGGACTTCCATCAGGATAAAAAGTTTTGCACAGCAAAGGAAGCAGTCAACAGAACTAAAAGGCAACCTATGGAGTGGGAGAAGATATTTGCAAATGAGATCAGATAAAGGGCTGGTATCCAAGATATATAAAGAACTTAACAAACTCAACACCCAGAGAACACATAATCAAGCCAAGAAATGGGCAGAAGACATGGAAAGACAATTCTCCAAAGAAGACTTAATAGATGTTCAACAGACACATGAAAAAATGCTCCACATCATTTGCCATCAGAGAAATACAAATCAAAACCACAATGAGATACCACCTTACACCAGTTAGAATGGCTAAAATTAACAAGGCAGGGAACAACAAATGTTGGCAAGGATGTGGAGAAAGGGGAACCCTCTTAGAGTTTTGATGGGAATGCAAGCTGGTACAGCCATTCGGAAAACAGTATGGAGGTGCCTCAAGAAGTTAAAAATAGAGCTACCCTATGACCCAGCAATTGCACTACTGGTTATTTACCCCAGGGATACAGTTGTAGTGAAAAGAAGGGCACATGCACCCCAATGTTCATAGCAACAATGTGCGCAATAGCCACACTGTGGAACAAGCTGAGATGTCCTTCAACAGGTGAATGGATAAAGAAGATGTGGTTCATATATACAATAGAATATTACTCAGCCATCAGAAAGGATGAATACCTATCATTTACATCAATGTGGTTGGAACTGGAAGGAATTATGCTAAGTGAAATAAGTCAAGCAGAGAAAGACAATTACCACATGGTTTCACTTACATGTGGAATATAAGGAATAGCGCAGAAGATCATAGGGACGGGGAGGGAAAACTGAATGGGAAGAAATCAGAGGGAGAGACAAACCATGAGAGACTCTTGACTCTGGGAAACAAACTGAGGGTTGGGGAATGGGAAGTGGATAAGGGGATGGGGTAAATAGGTGATGGGCATTAAGAATGGCACATGATGTGATGAGCAGTGGGTCTTATATGCATCTAATGACTCATTGAACATTATATCAGAAAATAATGTATTATATGTTAGCTAATTGAATTTAAGTAAAAAATGAAAAAGATGAGGAAAAGATCTTTCATTAGAGAAACGCAAGTTAAAATTATGAGATATGCTTCCGAATTAAAATGACCAACAGTACCTAGTCCTGGAGTTGATACAGAGCAAATTGACCTCTCATATATTACCGGTGGGAATGGAAAGTGTTACGGCCACTTTTTAAAACAATTTGAGAGTTTCTTATAATGTTAAATATATATTTACCATGTGACCCAGCCATTCTGCTCCTAGATATTTACCCAAGTTAGGAAAACATGTCGACAGAAATGTTCAGAGCAGCATCATTCATAATTGCCTAAACCTGGAAACCCAAATAGGCATTAGCCTGTAAATGCGTGAGCAGTTTGTGGTATATACAAAAAATGGAATCCCATTCAGTAGTAAAAGGGAACAAACTGCTTATATATGCTCTAGCACTGATCGCAAAAACTTAGGTTAAGAATTTCTTATGAATTCTAAAACAGGCACAGGTATAGTGTAAGAAGAAGGTCTCTGTTGCCAGAGAGTTGGAAGGAATTGAGTGCAGATGTCAGGAGGGAACTTTGGGGTGATTGAGTGCTATATATCATTATTTTGATAGTGGTTATATACTTGTATCCATGAGTTAAAAGTCAGTTGTTAGGGGTATCTGGGTGGCTCAGTCAGGTAAGAGTCTACCTTTGGCTCAGGTCAAATGGATGGAACCCCATGTCGGGCTCCCTGCTCAGCCAGGAATCTGCTTCTCTCTCTTCCTCTGCCCCTCCTTGTGTCCTGACTTTCTCTCTCTCAAATAAATAAAAATCTTAAAAAAAAACAAAAAACCACTCATTAATTTTATTCTTTGTGAATTATCCCGCAATAAAGCTGAACAAGAAAAAACAACTTTTAAATAATGATCAAACTCCCTTTAAGTCATAAAATGATTGGAGAGAATAACAGGTTTCATTTTTTTTCTGGACTTTCACAAACGAGGGTCTGCATGCTTTGGCAGAAAACGGAGAAAGGCTATCACCAAGCAGGTAGGTATCTAGCTTTGCTCATCAGTTGGAGATAAAACTTAAATTCAGAAAAGAAGTAGTAATTTTGCTTTAAAATAAAAATAAAATTTCACTTAAGAGTCTCAAATTTCCAATTATAAATAAGTCACAATGATGAAAAGTACAGCCTAGGGACTATAGTCAGTAATACTGTAATAACTGTGTGGTGACAGATGGTAACTGCACTTTTTGTGGTGAGCAGTGTGTTTGTAGAATATGTAAAACTGTCAAACTTCTATGTTGCATACCTGAAATGTACGTAACATGGTATATCAGCTATACTTCAGTTTAAAAAAGTACAAAGCATACTATAAAAACGAGTTGATATATTTAACTTTTTAACTTCTTATTAACCATTGTCATTTTAATTCATTTTAGAAATACAAACCTGGTCGATGTGATGATATTTTGAAATGGAAGCCTCCCAGTCTAAATTCTGTGGATTTCCGCCTAAAGATAACAAGAATGGGAGGAGAAGGGTAAGTATGCACTTTTGCCACCATTTTTACGTGAAATAATGCTGTTTGTATAAGGCTTCACTGTTTACTGGATACTTGACATATACTTTACCCCCTCAAAAGTAAAATACTTTATTTTTACAATGTACATACATACCTGTACATCTGATTTTCAGCTGTTAGAACTAACGTTTTGTATCCTAACATCTGATTTTCATCTGTAAGATCTACTAACATTTTGGCCTTCAAAAGTACAGTTATTTCTTTTTTTCTTTTTTTTTTCTTTTAAGATTTTATTTACTTATTTGACAGAGATCACAAGTAGGCAGAGAGGCAGAGAGAGAGAGAGGAAGGGAAGCAGGCTCCCTGATGAGCAGAGAGCCCGATGTGGGGCTTGATCTCAGGACCCTGGGATCATGACCTGAGCTGAAGGCAGAGGCCTTAACCCACTGAGCCACCCAGGCGCCCCCAGTTATTTCTAATACAAAAAAATGAACTTTGTTAAATTGTAAAAGTGAAAATAGATTTTGCTTGACAATTCCTGCCAACTGAATTATAAATTAAGATATGATCATGGTTGTTACATCTAAGTGTTTTGAAGTAGGTCTTTTTTACTTCGAAAGAAACTACTTCAGGCTTGCATTTGGATAGCAAAAACATTTCTTCATGGTTTAATTGTTGACTTTCATTAAGATTTTTCATAATTAGGGGCACCTGGGTAGCTCAGATGGTTAAGCATCTGCTTTTGCCTCAGGCCCTGATCTCAAGATCCTGGGATCAGGCCCCACCAAGGGGCACATATAATGTATTATTAGTTTCAGAGGTAGGCTTCAGTGATTCATCAGTCTTAGGTAATAGCCAGTACTCATTACATCACATGCCCCACTTAATGTCCATCACTGCATCCTCCCACCTCCTTCCCCTCCAGCAACCCTTGGTTTATTTCCTATGATTAAGAGTCTTTTATGGTTTGTCTTCCTCTCTGATTTCATCTTGTTTTATTTTTCCCTCCCTTTCCCTATGCTCTTCTCTTCTGTTTCTCAAATTCCACTTACAGTGAGATTGTATGATAATTGTCTTTCTCTGATTGACTTATTTCACTCAGCATAATACCCTCTGGTTCCATCCAGGTCATTGCAAATTGCAAGATTTCATTTTTTTTAACGGCTACATAGTATTCCATGGTATATATACATACCACATCTTCTTTATCCATTCATCTGTTGATGGACTTCTGGGCTCTTTCCATAGTTTGGCTATTGTGGACATTGCTGCTATAAATATTGGAGTGCAGGTGCCCCTTTGGATCACTATATTTGTATCTTGGAGGTAAATACCTAGTAATGTAGTTGCTGGGTTATAGAGCCTTGTGTGTGTTTTATTGATGTTTTGTTGAGTTTTGAAAAATTATTTTGTTTTGCTTTTTACAGATCATAATTCTTAGCATTGAAAAGCTACATGAGGCTGTATATAGAATGTGCATTTTCTAGGTAGCAAAAATGGTAATACTAATTTTTTTCTTGCAGTTACCCACTGCAGTTAAATACAGCAAAATGTTTAGTAGTTTGTCATCCCAGTTTTGCTTTGTTCTTAGTATATTTTAAACTATATTTTGTTCTTTTAAAATTTTACCTATTTTTAAATGACTTCTTACAAAAAAAGAAGAATTACTTTTAATTCTGGTACATCTTTAAAACACACCACAATATCAATACTTAAGGTGATTTTATGATAGGAATGTGTAAGTTATATTTGTGTAGGTACATAATTTATTTATGTAACATGGATGTCAGTTTTCAAAAATAGCGTATTTAATATGAAATACAGTGTAATAACTATTACATAAAGCATGTATTATTCAGTTAGCCAGAGTAATATGCTTTTTTAATGTAAAGAATGTTATGTATTATAGCAGTTTTCACTAAATAAATGAGCTTACATCTAATGCCTATGTTAGATGCTGTATGTTAGAGGGCATTTTAAGAAATATGCCTTTAATAGTTTGAAAGGAGAGTAGCCATTTATCTAAATTGTAAGAATCTGAGCATGTGACCAGTGTAAGTGGTTTAAGATATTAAAATACCATAAGACAAGCTCATTTCTTTTCTTGATTGCACTTCTAAATATTTCTAAATCTAAAAGCTAATCTAATCTAAAGCTTAGAATGGAGTGGAATGTCTTAAAAAGTACAGTATAAGTACCAATCCTTGAAAATGTCTCTGGTTGGTTTTTGTTTTTGTTTTTTATGAAGTCTTAGATTTTCAAAGTATGTTTTTAAGTTTTATCCAGCTGCATTATAGCAATAAAGTGGGTATAGTAGAGATTCTTGTTAGTTTAAAATTTAACACAAATAGAAAAATGTATTGTTAAATGCCCTGTCAATGGCAATTAAAATCTAAACTTCACCTTTTTTTTTTAAACTCCTTTTAGTATCATTTCTAAAGTATATTAGCTTTGATTTATCATGGCCTAAAATAACTTTTATATATCTTAGCTATTCACATTGTATTGAACTTTATAGACATACAATAGAGATTTTTATTTGAGAGCTGTATGGTGTTTTAAAAAATATTATGGGTTTATATTAACTTCTCTATAACCAGAAACTGTGGTCATTGTTTCAAAAGCTAGAATTACAAAGGTCTGTTCTGAAAAGTGCAAACTCTTGAGTACAATGTCAGTGGCTTATAGTGAGTAGTATACCTTTATCATTTTTGCAGCATAGTAGTTTAGAGCACAGATTCTAGAGTCAGACTGCATGGGTTTAAATATCCTTATTAGCTGTGTGACCTTGAGCACATTCCTTTTTTCTGTGCCTTATATTCCTCATTCATAAAATAGAAGTTGACCTCATAAGACTTAAGAAATGAAAGGATTAAATAAGCTAATATATGTACAACAGATGGTGCATGGTGAGCATTTAAATGTTTGCTGTCGTTTTTAATTAAAATAGATTTTAAAGTCCATATTTCCTTTTTGTTGCTCCTGCAATTCTTTTGTTTGCTGAACTGTGTAAGTTCAATTTTCTATGTGAATTATTTCCCATTTGATTGCAATCCCTATTAACTTTTCCCTTTTAAAATGAATATATCTTCATCTTATTTGTGTAATTAATCATAAATTGTTAAACACCTGGAGAGTGAGAACATAAAGTCACAAAACTTATTTGTAGATTTTTTTGGTAACAAACATCTTAAAATAACCTTGGCAATATGGGTAGTGGTTAAGAACACAGGTCTAATGGTTAAGAACGTGGGTTCTTGGCCCAGCCTGCACAGAATCAAATGCTAGCTCCAGTCCTTTCTTGCTGCTGTTACTTTCTTACTAATCTTTCTAAGCTTCCTCATCTGTAAAGTGCCCACAGTAATAGTTTTTATCTCTTGTTGTGAAGATTTGCTTATACTCTATAAAATTTGCAGGAGTTAACAAAGTAAATATGGGTTCTACCGTTATAGACTTGATATTTACGAGCTATTGAGTTAAAATGCAAAAATAATACTGCTTTTTGAGATTTGGTAGGGATTAAATAAAATGATACATATGAAGAATACACAATAGAATCTAATAAATGTTTATTTTTGTCATTTTTGATGGTTATAGTTATTAATTTAACCTCAGCAGACTGTGTATTCATATCATGGATTAAAAGTATGCCCTGCATAATCATGTGGTGGGGGGGGAAGTGCTCTGAAGGAAGAAGCTGCACTTTTCTGTGAAAAGATAAAGATGTTTGCTCTTTATAATAGAAAATTCTAAAATCACGTGAAGTTTAAGTTTTCATCCATCACATTGGCAAATATTAACAATGTTCCTTCTGATTGGGTTGACTGGGGTGTGAGCAAATAGACACTCTGCTATTCTGTCTGAAAGGAATGCAGATTGGAACAACTCTTCTAGTGGGCGATAAGGTAGCATATGTCCTGAGGAAGTATGCTTCAAG
The DNA here is from genome assembly GCF_963455335.1 of Martes martes. Lineage (NCBI taxonomy): Eukaryota > Metazoa > Chordata > Mammalia > Carnivora > Mustelidae > Martes > Martes martes. The sequence continues at coordinate 41,642,731 of NC_137893.1, forward strand.
TTTTGTGAAAGGAGAAGTCTTATTTGTCTCTGCATAGTTGTATTTCTAGTACCTGGTGTGGTAACTTGTACATAATAGATGCTCAAGAAATATTAAAAGGTGAAATATATGTGTGTGTGTGTGTGTGTGTGTGTATACACATTTTATTATATATATGTACATAAACAAAAATACCAAAAGGTGTGTATATAAGAATTCCATTGAAGTATCACTTATAATAGGGAAATTGAAAATATTCAGTGTCCTTTTTTATTACTGTATAAATCTTTTGAGATATCTATATATTCATGTGTGTTTCTAGGAAAGTTGCTAAGAATGTTATAAATAGTGTCTTTTACAAATAGGTCCAGTCTGTTGAGATACAAGATTTTCTTAGAGGTTTGAAACTGAACTCAGACCTACTATCCAGCTTTGTTGTTTGATTTTATATTCACACATAGTTATGTGATATTAATAGATACATCATTTTGGTCATAGGAAAAAAACAAAAAACACAACAATTACTTTAACAGAATTAATTTAATATGAAGAACTATAATCAGTTACTAAAGAACTGAAAAGGCAAAGAAGTGTTGAAGAGATAGTAACTTCAGGAAGGACCTACCATGCGAGGAACAAAGGAATGAAGGTGAATTACTAAAATATAAAAGTTTGGAGGGGGCCCTATAGAGCTCATTAGAAGTTTATTGCCAGCTGGTGGTCGTGTTGCCTCAAGATCTTGGAGGATTATGGCTCTGAATTTTGACATCTGAGGAAGGGTACAGTACTGGCTAGGAGGTGCTGATTTTTCAGAGGGGGCCAAGTGAAGCTGGTTCTAGGACTGTGGGAAAAACTAGTGGAGCCAACTGGTACTACTGGAATCAGTTGTCACTCCAGGGTAGAAAACTTGCGCAAACAGGAGAGTACATTCTTTCTTTCTTCTTTAGTCTTTTAGTACCCTCGCTCACCCACCAGGAGTTCTAGAATAACAAATTGGAGCATAGAGAGTGAGTTTGAAGCCAGGTGACAATAGCTTAATATTAGCATAGTGCACTTCTTTAGTTACTTATCCATTCAATTCTACACATACTTGAATTTCCATAGAACAGCAAAAAAATTCTTTCACTTGAGAGGCATATATTCTCTTGCTATTCAAAGTATACAGACAGGGGTCTCAATTAACCATTTACCCATTTCTGGGAGATAGTCATGATATCTATCTCTGGGCAATGTTAATCACTCCTCAAATTCAGTCACAGTTCTGTACAGACAGGATTGGGCGCATTCAGGGTGTTATGGCTGTAGATAGTCACAGTTCTATACAAATACCTATTACTTAATGGCTGAATCGTTAAGTTAGTCAACATCAGCAGTCCTGACTGTGGTCATGAGACCATGGCTGAAGCTCTCTTTCTGTCCATTTCATTTTTCCTTTGTTCTGAGATGATCCAGGCTTTTTACTTGGTGGGGTGACACAAAACCTTTATTCTGGATAGGTTTGATCCGCAGTGGTTTTACAGTTTTTTTGTTTATATAGTTTTCCATTAACTTTTACTGATGGACATGGAAATACTAAGAGACAGAGGTACCTCAGAGAATACTCTAGGTTCCAGAAGTATTCCTTCCTAATGCTTTCTGTAGCAGCAGTCTAACTCTTTTTTGGGAACAAAATTGGTCACTTTAGACAGTAATCAGTCAGTCAATTAATCAATCAATCTCTCTTTTCACTTGTTGGTTCAGTTACATGAGAAGCACACAATAGTCCACTAGCAGTTTGGGTTTCCAATTCAGTAGGACATTCATGTGTTCCTAGATACAGAAGCATTTTTACTTGCAAACCAAAATTTCTACTCCAGAGTTGCTGGGATAGGAAACAAAAATTCTGTGAGTGGATAGTTAGAAATCATATTGAGATGAGGACGGTTCTTTGACTCATGTATTTTGGCTAAGGGAGAAATTACACCATATATTTGGATACAGATTTAAAACCATGTCCCACATCCGGTGAGAACACAGCCTTTTAAAGTGTGGTCTTCTAACTGGTGTTGCAACTGAATTTTCAGTTGACCATCCTACTGTTCTGTTAAGTCAGCTGCTTCTAGGTGGGAGGTAAGACCAGTGAATTTCAAGGCTATGAGCCTGTTGCCTCACTTATTTTTGCTGTGAAGGAAGTTTTATGGCAACCTTTGTTAATGGATAAGATATCCCATAAGTCTTAGGAGTGATGTTAGTAGAAAAATTTTTTGAAATCTAGGATGCTTATGTGATCTAGTAAGGATGAATTGCTTATCCTCTCTATGGTAGAAGAAGTCAGTGTAATCAGCCTACCATAATGACCTAAAATATGCTATCAGCCTAGCATAGCGATCCTTACTCTATGGGTCAGTGTCTGTCTAATTCTCCTGGGGAACAATGCTGTGTCAAGGACCTCATTGTGGTTGAGACTGAGTAGTTGAGTTGAGTTGGCAAATTGAGCACTTAGTGGTAGCTGCTGCCAGATGAGCTGTGGTAAGGAAAGAGCCCCTGCATAGCCTCTATCCCTTCCACTTTTGCCATTTTTCTTAAGGGCTCATTGAATAAACTCTGGGATGGCTGGAAGAAATAAAAGAATTGACATTTAGAATGGGTCATTTTGGCCACCTGATTATTGAGAGCCTCCTTTGAGCTGGATACCTGTTTCATCATAATCTGTGCCTCTTTTTTTTTTTTTTTTTAAAGATTTTATTTATTTATTTGACAGACAGAGATCACAAGAAGGCAGAGAGGCAGGCAGAGAGAGAGGAGGGGAAGCAGGCTCCCTGCTGAGCAGGCCTCCATCCCAGGACCCTGAGAGCATGACCTGAGCTGAAGGCAGAGGCTTTAACCCACTGAGCCACCCAGGCGCCCCATAACCTGTGCCTCTTCTGAGAGGTCTCGACATATCTTCCCTACGCTTCACTGCCACTATCTGCGAATCCTGTTCTTTCCGTATCGTTGACCAGTTTTCTAAACTATCTGCAGTGAGTGTAGATTTGTGCTTCTGGCCACCTCTCAATCCAGACTGTACTTTTCAAAGCTTGGCCCAGAGACTTGTGTGAATGTGAACCAAGGCATCACTGTCACTCCCCACAGTAAAGCGTCTGCACTTCACTCGGTGCTACCCAAGCCCTCTCTTCCTCCTTCTATCCATCCTGGGCAGGAGGATACAGGGCCACAGTTCCTAGGTGTTAATAGAGAGAATAGGTTGATTTTATTTTACATGCTTTTGAATTAATGTTGGAAAACTAATTGCAAGCAGTTTTTAAACCCAAAATGTCATGTTGTAAAAGGACAATAAACATCGGGTCAAAATGAAGCAACAAGAAAAAGAGCTCAGCCCATTGGTAGAACTTCCCATTGCTCATGTCTTCGGGCTGTTATCATGCAGCAGTATGTTTCTTTCTTTCTTTTTTTTTTTTTCCTAGGCCATCATGGAACTTTAAATTTTAAATTGTATCTCAGGTTTTTTTTTTTTTTTTTTCCCTTCATCTGGTATTAAGAAATTCCCCCTTGATGTTAGGTATGGATTGAAGAAAAGAAGGCAGTGCCTCAGTAAAGAAAGCCATGGTTCTATCTGTATTTCTGGACCTGCTCAAGCTCAATATCCTATGTAGCATTGCCCTCCCTTCCTTCCTCTCTTTTTAGAGAGAGAGAGAGAGAGGGAGAATCTTATAGCATGCTTCATGCCTAGCATGGAGCCTGACATGGGGCTCAATTCCACAACCCTGTGATCATGACCTGAGCCAAAAACAAGAGTCAGAGGCTTAACTGAACCACCCAGGTGCTCCTCTTATGTAGCATTTCTCTTATCTATCTATCTATCTATCTATCTGTCTATGAGAGAGAACAAGCAGGGAGGAGAGGCAGAGGAGGGTAAGGAGAGAGAGAGAGAAAGAGAGAGAGAAGGAGAAGAGAGAGAGGAGAGAGAGAGAGAGAGAAAGAACTCTCAGCGGAGACTTCCCCGCTGAGCAGGGAGCTCAACGTGGGACTTGATCCTAGGACCCAGAGATTGTGACCTGAGCCAAAGGCAAATGCTTAACCAACTGAGCCACCTAGGCACTCTTCTTACGTAGCATTTGTACTTACTGGATAGTTTGTTCCAACTGTCCCTGTACTTCATGGTTTAATGGGTTAAATAGTACCCCTTTCATCATGGGCGATTTAAGTCATCATATGGTTATTGTTGCCCGTGATTAGACCTTCAGTATCTTTCAAGGTCCAATAACAAGCTAAGATCTGTTTCTTTTTTTTTTTTTAAAGATTTTATCCATTTATTTGACAGATAGAGATCGCAAGTAGGCAGAGAGGCAGGCAGAGAGAGAGGAGGAAGCAGGCTCCCCGCTGAGCAAAGAGCCCGATGTGGGGCTCGATCCCAGAACCCTGGGATCATGACCTGAGCCGAAGGCAGAGGCTTTAACCCACTGAGCCACCCAGATGCCCCTAAGATCTGTTTCTCAAAAGAATCATGATCTTTAGGAAATGGCATGGTTTTACTCTAAAACCCTGAGGACTTGTATGATTCTCTTGTTGGGGCTTGCCCAAAGCTCTGGATAGTGGATGGGGCGCCGGGGTGGCTCCGTGGGTTAAAGCCTCTGCCTTCGGCTCAGGTCATGATCCCAGGGTCCTGGGATCAAGCCCTGCATCGGGCTCTCTACTCAGCGGGGACCCTGCTTCCTCCTCTCTCTCTCTGCCTGTGTCTCTGCCTACTTGTGATCTCTGTCAAATAAATAAATAAAATCTTAAAAAAAAAAATAAGGTTCAAGTAATAGAAGAGCTTATACTACAGCCTGGATTTGTTACAGAGCTTTCTTTTGCTCTTATCCCGACTTACAAATGCTTGTCAAGCATTGTGCCTCCCCACTCTCCCCTTCTTAGTAGTAAATGGTGTACATGTAGTAACTTCTCTTTCACCTTGGAAACAGGTCTTAGGCATTGGATTCCTAGAAATGTTACTTTAGTAATTTTTTTTTGGTGTATTGCTTCTCATATATATTTTTTAAATTTACTTGAGAGAGAGAGAGATAATGAGAAAATGAGTGGTGGGGAGGGGCAGAGGGAGAGGAAGAAGCAGACTCTCTGCTGAATAGGAAGCCCCATGTGGGACTTGATCCCAGAACCCTGGGATCATGACCTGAGCTGAAGGCAGACGCTCAACTGACAGAACTGTCTTACTAAGGCATCTAAAGAACTTTGTGATTCCTCCTTTCCATTTTTAATAAGCATAAATCCAAAGTCATCAGTGTTGTGTTCTGTGTAATGTCAGAATAATCACTGTCTCTGAAAAAAAAAAAAAAAAAAAAAAGATCAAAATCGGTGGTGGTAAGGATACAGAGAAATTAGAGCCCTGAGACAATGAGATTGTAAATTGGTGCAGCCACTCTCGCAGTTCCTCAGAATGGTAAAGATAGACTTACCACATGACCGAGCAGTTTTACTCCCAGGTATATATCTAAGAGAAAGCCCGTATCTACATAAAAATCTGCACATGAATCGTCTTATCAATATTATTCATAATATCCAGAAAGTACAAAAAATCCAAATATCAGTCAACTAAAAAAGGGATAAATGTGCAAACAAAAAAGCTCTTTTATTCAACAGATTTAGTATAGTGGATCCTCTTAAGCAAAGGGGCTCTGGATTTTACCACTTAGGTTTCAGTTTCGGCTCTGCCACTCTTAGGTTGTTTAATCTTTGTGTTGTTTGCATTTCTACAGCTGTATAATGTAGATAATAGAAGTGCCTATCTCTTGTGGAAATTTAATGAGAAAATACATATAAACATTTAGTCCACTGCATGTCACATAATAAATACTAAATTATTAAGAAAACACGACCACTGTCTCTGCGAATTATACAATGGCAAAAGCAGGAGAGTTAATGGCCGTGAATTATGTTGTTGGTCATGCCCGAAAAAAGGCAAATATCTTCTGATAGCAAATCAGTTATTATAGAGACAAAATATTTGCTGTCTTGTAGTTCTGTGTAAGATTTCAGATTGTGTTGATTTGCTTCATTAAAGATAGCGCATCGGGAACAGCCACAGCATTTGGTGTCACAGCCTGATTGAATTTATGGTAATTTGTAATCACTCTTCGCAATCACCCACCTTCTGTATAGGCTAAACAGGTTAATTCAATGGATATATGATTGATATTTATCACTCTAACATCTCTTTATGTCTTGGATGGTGACACTAACCTCTGCACCTGTGTTTGGGGATATGGATGCATTATTGCTTTTGCTTTACATCCGTGGCAGGAAGAACAAATTCTAGGGACTTTCATTTGGTTTTTCCTGGTATACTGATGCTTACGCCTTGGGTCAAAGAGCCAAGATGGAAATTCTTCCAGTTGCCAAATATTTCTCTTCCAATTATACTTGCAGGAACTGGAAAATAACCACAGGTTACATCTTTGGACAGACTGTTCCATTTAGATTTAAACTTGAGCTAGAAACCCATTTATCACCAGATCACCCTAAGCTCTCTAACTAACAGACCATGATGGCATTTTATGTCCCTGGTAATTAATGTCTGTTTAAAGTACGTGTCTGAGTCCCTGACTGGTCTAGGTATTTCTTTTTTCCAGTGCATAATCACCCTAGCAAGCACTGCCGGTGTTTTGAAGAATTAATTCAATGAAGATTTACAGCAAGGGTCAGCACATTTCTTTTTAATAAAAGGCCAGATAGTAAATATGTTTGGGTTTGCCGGCCATACAGTCTTTGTCTCAGACTTTGCCATTGTAGTGCAAAAGCAGCCAGACAATATGTAAATGAATGAGTACGGCTGATTCCAATAAAACTTTATTTAGAAAAACAGTTGCTAGGATGGATTTGGTCTGCTGATTGTTGTTTGCCAATGGTAGCTTTATGCTATAAATACTGGAGGTAGTATTGCTAGGTCTTTCTTCAAGGGGACTTGGCCTCTCCCTTCTATTAAGGATCTCAGGTCTTTTAGGTTTGTGCGTTTGAAGTCGAGAAATGCCAGCTTAATAGCAAGCACAATGAAATCAGTAGAATTGACTATATGATTTCACTTTACCTCCTATTGAAAATATATGAAAATGTCCTCTACTCTGCCGACTAGAGTGGTTTTTTTTTCCTTTTGCTCAGGTTTATTTAAAAAATAGAATGATTAATTCTCTTTTTCATGCTTATTTGAACTAGTGTTGAAGGATATTAGAGTGGCAAAATATTCAAAGTGTTGAAAAAAATGTTCTTGTGTAAGAAAGGATGAAGTCAGCAAGAATATAGGTAATAAACTATATCGGGAGAAAGTTGTTTCTTTGCTGAGCAGAGTCTTTTTTGTTTTTTTCTCTTCTGCCTCTGTTTTGGAATGAAATGCTTAACTTTTATTTACATGTTATTAAAATTACTTTACATAAGTGAAATTAGAGATAAAAACACTAACATAGCTAATATTATTACATATTTAATGACTAAGCAATTTGGCATATAGTTGGTCATATTTTTTTCGTATATAATAATGACTTTTCATCATCTAACAAATGGCCCATAGTAACTGCTTTCGTTATCTTATTTGAAATATTCTCATCACCTAAACTCTTTTCTTTTCGTTCTTTCTTTCTTTCTTTTTTTTTTTTTTTTAAGACAAATGCTTCCTTGGATTTTAGTCCTTTAGGGGGTTTCTGTATTAAATTCTTGATTATGTTTTATTTCTAGTGTGGGCTGGGAGAGGAAAGGAGGAGCCACAGCTGACTTTTCAGTTCCTCTGCCTGGCTTACTATAGTAGGTATTACTAATTCCTGTTAACTCTTTCATTTCATCTTCCCTACTTTACAGAAAATCTTTCCCAGTCCATCTACCCAAAATAAATATCCTAGTCAAAGTGCCTGTGAGTAACTAGTAGGAGAAAGGGAGCATGTGGTTTTAAACCATCTGCATATGACTTTTCTGAAGACAATTTACTTCCTTTCACTTATTAATCATCATTTAGTTCTTTGGAGTTTAACTCTTATATTTATTCATTTTAATTATTCTCTACAATGAGAACCTTTTGCTTGTGTCTTTTACTCTAATCTAATGTATGTTTTCCTTAAATGCAGTTTTTCTCTAACTTAGCTTTTATGTTATGAGAAGCTTGTCACTTGGTAGATACCTCTGGGGAATATTGTATAGATTAAATACTAGTTAAATTCCTACTTTGAATCAGTTGCATTCAAGGTGTGGGGGAGAATTTAGGTAACTTAATGAACATACTATTTGACTGTAGACCCTCTGGAGGTTGAGATGGAGAGGACTGGAAACAAAATTTGAACTCCTTTTTTTTAGTAGATTTTTTTTTTCCCCACAGTGTAATGGATGTAGAAATGCTGTTTTAGAAGTGTTAGGGATTGAACAAATGAGTACTCATTTTAGAAGCCAGGGTTCTCATTGAGGAAAGACGAAGACAAAATATGAAATAGAAGAAGACAGTGAAGAATCCTGTGGAATGGATTAGAATGTTTAAAATAATCAAATATGTATATATGTGCACACACATATACAAATATATAAGCATATATAATCATGTATATGTGTGTATGTATGTAAGTATATGGGTGGTGCACACAAGTAAAAACTTTCCTAGCTCTGTCTGCTGACAAAACCTAGAAGCAGATGCCTCAGTTATAATGAATTTATCTAGCATCAAGATGCTGCTTTCTTATACTATTTCCCACTAAAGAGAACAAGCTATCCGTTAAGAAATGGCTTATTCTAGGGCTAGGCAGAGAAGTTGAAGGATGGCCCTAGAACATCTTCTTATGCCAGAAAGTAAGAAAGTGATAAAAAAGATGAAAAGAAATGGAAGGTTGGGGGCATGTTGAAAGGATACAGGAGCTAACTAAAAGTGACTCCCACTGGCCAAATCTAGGACAGTGTGAGTACCAAAACCATGAAGGATGGTAATGAATTATACACCTTGATAAAAATAGGAATCCATGAGCCCATACTGATAATAAATGCGGAGAAAAGGTAGTCTTGCTTAGGGTAGAATGTTCTTTGGCAAATGTGGAAGGAATCTTGGAGGTGGAAAACATTTTGCCATCATCATAGTGAAGATTGGCTCAGGTAAGTATAGTCAATGGATGCTAAGTCCAGAAGAGAAATTTTTATGAGAAGCAGAATATTTTTATGGTTGTGAAATGTCTTTCTATGGATTGCTTCTAACTTACAAGGGGAAGAATAGTAATTATTCAATTGAGAAATTGGATAACCCCATGACTAGCTTATCAAAATTAACGTTAGCAGTGAGGGGAAAATGGGCATCATAGTGTTTCATTTACCTGGTATTCTGACTGTGGATATATAACTTGAATCTAACCATGAGGAAACATGAAACAGATTCCAAATGTAGACCATTCTATGTTTTTAAAAAAGGGTTTGTATTATTTAAATATGTCAGTGTTATAAAGGTAAAGTCTGAGGAATGTATGCATAAAGTGTTGCATATGATTTCAGGAGGTCAAGTACTACCTGGAGCAGTATACACCTTGCAACAAAAGTATAGTATCTTTGTGAAGCTTGCCTCCTGTGCATCTTTGCTAACCTTTTCCCTGTGGAACATTCATTCATTTGTTCTTTCCTATTTGCCAGGCACTGGAGTATATTCAGTGAGTATTTTCTAAATTGAATTTCTGAATTACAGTTATCACAGCACTGTTATAAAATTAATTTTGGTAATTTCCTATCAAACAGGCTTTTCCTTACTATGGAACAGTTCACAAACACTTCCACCAAGCATGAATCACTTAAGAGCTTTTTATTTTCCTCTTCCTTATGAGGAGGGAACATCTTCACCTTCTTTAAAAGCTACCATATAGTGGAAAAACTATCAAGTGAGGAAGAACATTCTGGGATAACTGAATTTGAAGTATAATAAGGAAAAATAGATTTGAAATCCATTTAAAAATAGTTGTGTGTGTGTGTGGTTTTTTTTAAAGATTTTGTTTATTTATTTGGTGGAGAGATAGAGGAGCAGAAGTAGGCAGAGCAGCAGGCAGAGGGAGAGGGGGAAGCAGGCTCTCTGCTGAGCAGAGAGCCTGATGCAGGGCTCCATCCCAAGACCCTGGGATCATGACCTGGGCTGAAGGCAGCCACTTAACCAACTGAGCATCCCAGGAGCCCCTAAAAAATAGTTTTTAAATCTTTTAAATCATGTAAATAATCATGTCTGACATATGGCATACTGGAACTTAACAAAACACAAATATGACAGATGGAGGTGCCTAGGGTTGTTACTTAAGCTTGTAAAGATAAGTAAAAGTTGCTCTTTGAAGCCTGAGATTGGAAAATTTCAGACTTTAGGATTAATTTGTGAAAGGTGTAACTTTGTGATTGGCTTGTCAAAGTTTAAGTGTTGTCGAAATCCTATGGTATAATTTCAAAAAGAAAAAAACTTTAATCTTTTTAACTAGGCACGTTTTGTTGTCTTGTTTTTATTCTGTTTTCACTGAATTTTTAATTAAAAAATCTAGCTTGTAAAATCTTGACTTAAAGAATTTTTATTCCGAGCTTTTAGTATCATGTGTTGATTTTTCTAGATATTCCTTGGATATACTGACAACGATATTTCATTATTTGAGAAATATAACATTTTCTGTTTATTAAATTGAGTTTTTAAAACCTGTTTATCAGTGAATTCCTTTACTCCTTTTACTAGTTCTGCCCTGTATAAGAGATGTTTTGAAGCCTTACATTATAACCAAGTTCTCTTTGCATATCTGTTACCTTTATATTAGATCCCATGCCATTTGAAATGTGCAGATTTTAAAATTGATATTTCTGCCTCCCAAATCATGTCTTCTGTCATTATATCATGTACCTCTTTATCCTTTTTATTGCCTTTAACCCTAAATTCCTTCTAGTCTGATACTAATATTACTTCTTACGCTTTCTTTTTTCTTGAACTTGTTGGATGTTTTTGGTTTTACTGTGGTAGTTCACGACTGCAGCTATCATGCTGAGATCTTCTGACTTTGGGACGTAGGAAATACATGATCACACATATGCAGGGACCAGTCATTGTTACACATTGACAGTGCAGCTGTGCATATTTGATGACTAGTCCTTTTATGAAATCATTGGATAATGTAGGAGTGTGGTGTGGTAGATGTCAGGTGTTGAACTAACATCTAGTTAAAGACAATTTTTTTTTACAATCAAATTAGGAAACTTTTCTAGGGTTTCAGTCTGAGGATACAAAAATTCTAGGAAGCTAGTGAACCCCCCTCCCCTTACTTTTCCATCTCACATTTTCCACAACTTTCACTCTGGACAATTTCCCTCATATCGCTAGCACTTAGCTCCAAATGAGCAAACTAGAAGGAACTTCCAAAGCCAAATACTCCAAGTTTTGCTACCATCTTTCTGAATTTTGTAGATATATTTTAAGAATGTAGTGATAAAGTATGATTATATATGGTCAATATATTCATTCTTTTTAAACATCAAACCAAATTCTTTGTTGAGGAAATTCTGTTACTTTGCTTTAAGTTTGTTCTTGAAAATATATTTGGTTTTATTTAACTTACTCTTTAGCCTTAAGCCACCTTTAATGAGAGAATTTAGTTCATTCAAAATTAGTGTGCTAAGGTATTTGGTTTTATTCTTTCTACCCTAATTTATGTTTATTATTTATTTTACCTACCTTTTTTTTCCCTTAAAAAAAAACTTTCTGTTTGATCACTTCAGTATTCATTGCATTTTCCTCTTTGTTAACTAAGGAATTACATGATACTTTTTCGTTACATTAGTGGTTACCTTTCCTTTCCCTACATTCATAATTAGGTATGTATTTTTCTGTTGTTTGAAAATAAGGTACCAACTGTTTCCCCTACCAAGATGGTCCCTTCACTCTCCCCTCATTATGTCAGAAACTTGGAATACTTTCTAATGCTTTACCTTTTTTCTGTTTCTCCAGATGAAATCCTTGCAATGTTTTTATTCTCATTACTCCCCACCCCACACCGCTAAGTATTACTGGATATTCACCAGAAATTCTTCCCAACCCAACCCTATTGGTATTAACTAACATCTTAATAGTAACAGCTTCAAGGCTGCCCTGTTTTGTTTTGTTTTGTTTTTTAAAGAATTTGTCTTAAAACCATGCATATTCCTTTTATTTGAAGAATATATTTTTTGGCTGTCACATATCCAGTTTGTTATTATCTAATTTAAATTTAATAGCATTTATATATTGCAAGATTCATCGCCTAACAATTTTATCTTTCCTTCATTTTCTGTTTCTTTTTCAGATTCATGTGTTCTCTGGATAATCATTTCTTGAGTATTTTTCTCTTGAGAGTATTTTTCTTGAGTATGTTCCTCAATAATAGCATAGGTTATATATTACTCTTACTTTGTGCATATCTGCATATATTTTTCTTTTTCCTGACAGGTTAATTGTGTTTTGAGTATAGAATTCCTGAGGTGCAGCTGTTTTCTCTTTTTTTATCGTCCTTTGGCTCCATGTTAAAGACGAGAAGTCTAATGTCACTTGGATTCTTTTTCCTTCCTTTATGGGCTATCTTGTTTTTATTTTTTCTTTATTGGCTCATTGGGACTCAGGTCTAGGTGCTGTAAATGGTGGTGGCCCAGACAAGAAGGAAAAATATGTGTTCTTTATCCCACTGCATCAATTATATAGAGGTTTCTAGTTCTTTACACTAAACGGGGAAAGCCTCCCGGCTTCCTTATGCTGCACATTCTCCCAGTTTAGGTCTCCCACATTTTCAGCTTTAGCTTCTAATGGGCCAGGAAGGCCAGGCACATCATCTGGGGCCCATATTTCCTTTGTCTCTAGGATTTTCACGGATTTCTGTGGTGTGTACTTTTCCCATGATTTGGTCATTTTCAGTCTTCATCTTGTAGCTCTTTTTGCCCAGGCAGGAGAAAGCCATAAATCCCTTCCCTTACCAGGGAGCCCTCAAATTCCATACTCAAAAGGTAGTTGGCTTAAAAAGTTGATAATTTGGAGTGGGACATGAGGAGTCAGACATTTTTAAAATTATCATCCTTTATGATCCTTAATCTTTTATTTTTAATAAGTAGTCTTTCTGCTTTTTTGACTTTTAAAAATATATTTATGTATTATTATTTTATTCCTTGTTTCATAAATTATGTTCACAAAAATATTCCTCCATAACCCTCTTCTCTACTCCCCCCACCCAGAAGTCAGCCCAAACTGCTGTAACATATGCCATAGACTGAATGGCTTAAACAACAGACATTTATTTCTCATGGTCTAGAGGCTGGAAGTCTGAGATTAGGCTGCCAGCATAGTTTGGTTCTGGTATAGGGCCCTCTTCCAGGCTGCAGATACATTGTATCTTCACATGGCGGAAAAAGAGGGAGCTAGCTCTCTGGCATCTTTTCCTCCTCTTCTTCTTCCTCCTCCTCTTTTCTTTTCTTTTTCTTTTTCTTTTTTTTTAAAAGTAGGCTCCATGCTTAGTGTGGGGTCAAACTCGCAATCCCAAGGTCAAGACCTGAGCTGATTTTTTTTTTCTTAAGTAGGCTCCACACTCAACATGGTCTCAAACTTAAAACCCTGAGCTGAGATCAAGAGTTAGACGCCTAACCGATTAAGCTACCCAGGTGTCCCTGCCTTCTTCTTGTAACAGCATTACACCTGTTCATAAGGGCTCTAACCTCAGGACCTCCCAAAGGCCCCACTTTCAGATATCGTCACATTGGGGATTACATTTCAACAAAAGAAATCTGAGAGAATATGAACATTCAGTCCGTCACAGAAGGAATAGAGATTTTCATTACTGTCTGATACTGTGCATTCTATTTTAACTTCTATTTATAGTCACTCTTAAGTTTGTCAAAGGCCTTTTAAACTCTAAGTATCTCACTCTAGAGTGAAACTGTCTCTTGAGACTCCCGTGTGTAAGACAAGAAGCTTGATAAGCTGTTGAGCTACTCCTTTGCTTCTCTTGCTCTTTGTCAGTACAGTCTACCCTTTTAGATATAAATCGCCTGCATTGTGTTTTTATTTTTTCTTTATATATCTTTCAAAAAGTTTGTTGGGATTTATATTTTAATTTCGTTACCAGATTTTTAACAATTATTTAAACTCATTCCATTTCACCTGGCTCTGGTGCTCATTAGTGGTCATTTCATACCTTGACTTTACCCTTTTTCAGAGTCTTTCTCTGAGTTCAAGTATATTTGCACATAATATTTTTTTTTTCTAAAATTTATTTACTTGATAGAGATCACAAGTAGGCAGAGAGGCAGACAGAGAGAGAGGAGGAAGCAGGCTGCCTGCTGAGCAGAGAGCCCAATGTGGGGCTCGATCCCAGGACCCTGAAATCATGACCTGAGCCGAAGGCAGAGGCTTTAACCCACTGAGCCACCCAGACACCCCTGCACATAATATTTTTAAGAAGTGTGCTTATTTAGTATTTTCTCATAACCATAAATCTTTCTATTATGGCTTAATTTGCAAAAAAATAAATGATCACCTTAATGGTGGGGGAAATAAAAGGTTACATTATAACAGCTCTCATTGATTTTTATATTTTTATATTTATTAAAATCCTAAAAGTTAATTTGAAGTACTAATTTTGTTTTTTCTGTTTATTATTTCTAAGAAACTTTTTTTTTCCAGACCATATACAAAGACTTTTTCTTTTCTTTTCTTTTTTTAAATCTTTGTAATATCTTTAGGTCATCAGAAATTTTTAGACTGTCCTTGAAAAGTAGAGACTTTATATCTACTCCTAAAAATAGACTTTTCTGTTTATATTTTGTATATATAAAGGGGAGTTATTTTCCATGGCATTTCATTAGTCTACTGCAGAAGCAATTGTGTTTATAGTAAAAATATCACTAAGCCCAGTGGGTCATATTTGATATAATTATGGATGGAATTTTTAAAATTAGCTGTTGATTATATTTTTTGTATTAGGATTTGGCCTGAAGTATTTGTAAGGTTACAAAATAGTGCTAAATACCTCAAATTCAAATTCTTATAGCTTTTTAGCCACATTTCTCAGTTAAAGTCAATTATGGAATAAAAAAGCTCTGATTATTAAAATAATTGTAAAATAATTAGTAATAGAATTATATTCTTTTAACTTTCACAGTCTGTGTTGAGCCAAGCCATTTAATTTGGTTTAAAGAGTTAATTATGACAAGAGGATATTTAATATCCTCTAGCATATGACAGCATCAAAATATAAATATGGTAATTTATTATAAAAAGAAGAAAGCTAGGGCACATCATTGTTAATGCAGTCCTTTTATCTCTGGAAAATGGAACTCATATTAAGCTTTGAATCTCAGGGGACAGAATATGGGGGGAGGGTATGGAAGAAGCTCGTTTTGTTCTTTGTGTACATCAGAAAACTATCTTAGGAAACCGGACTTCCAAGTATTGAATAATGGAATAGTAGGAACAATTATGGTCTAGGATTTTTGCAAATCTACATGTGGTGGTTGTGCTAATGGTTATTTTTAATATCTTAACTTTATTATATTGGCACCTGTTATTTACGACTTTTGTTTAAAAATTATACTTAATTGTAGGAAATGCATTTCACTGTGTAATAGCAGTTGAAGCTTTAGATTTTCTGAATGCCCATAAACTATACCAGCATTGTCCGATGTAACACTACAGATGTAATTGTATTTATACTAAATTACTACCTTATATTCTTTTAGTTAGAAAACCCTATCAACTGGAAGTTTTGTATATCTACAGCTTAAAGATCCTTTATGTTCATATTGATAAACAGAAGCCATTGCAGGTTTCAGACACATTTTCAGTAATCGAAGACTAGTTTTTGTAGCTTTTTAAAAAGTACGTTTTATTTTTGTTTAATGCTTTGGAAATTGACCATCTAAGTTACATGTAAGTTAACATGTTAGTATCAAAGATATTTTTACTGACCATTATATAATTACATGAATTCCTTAAATATCATCAAATTTATCTCTTTTGGGTAATGTTTTAATTTTTATAAGTAGAGCTGCCATATGTATTATATAGATTTAAAAATTACTTGGGCATTTAAATATAGGTTTATTCTAGAAAGTATAGACCATATTACATGTTCTCAAGGGAGTTTAGAATAAATTATCTATAAATTGCATGAATTCATTACTAAGAAACAAAGACCTTTTATTCATCTTTTTCAGAATCTAATTTATAAAAAAGAAAAAAAATCACAGTCCTACTTGTGTTCCGTTTACTTTTAGACTTTCATCATAGTAAGTAGCAGTGCTAGTTATAACTGATTAATTGCTGTTCAGTAACCATTTATTGAAAACTGTGTGCAAACCACGTTGTTAGGTGCTGAGAATAAAAAGGATGGATGAGCCCTGCTCTGAAGTTGTGAGTAGCTTGACTGGAGGGACAGCTATAGATAAATACCAGTGTGACAAATATGGTATAGTCAGTGTGAATAAAGTACTACAGGGTACAGACAATCTTATATTACCTATAAAAATATTCTAATTGTCAGTCGTAGCAGAAAGAAGGTCCCAAAGAAGATGGTTCCTTTGAGTAGACTTTGTGAATACATAGGCATCGCATTTGAGATAAAGTATAGTCTGAAAGAAGTCATGAAATCACATGAACTATTTATTGAATAACTGGAGTTTATAGAAGTGGAGATTTGGATAAAGTAGGCCAGGCCCAGATTGTGATAGACAAAGCCAGACTAAAGAATTAGGACTGACCTTGGGGAGTTAGTGAAGACCATAAAAATAATATTATCTGTGTTTTAGAAAGTTACTCTGGCTAGAAGACAGAGATCAGTAACATATTTCAACCAGTTTCACAAGCCAGAAACCTATAAGTCATCTTTGTCCGATTATTTTATGTAGTACTATTGCTTAAATCTGTTGACTTGCTTCTGTGCTATAGACATGATCTGAATTCAGACTAGCATTCTGTATCGCTGGGACTACTGCAGTAGGCCCTCACTGGTCTTCCTGCTTGTTCTCATGTTGTACGTGATCTGACATTAGTAGATATTACTAGAACTCTGCCAGCTTTTCTTCTTCTCCTCTTCCTCTCCCCATCCTCCTCCCTCTCTTTTTGGTTTCTGTTTGCCTGGTGTAGGAGGTATGTTGAATACACTGATACCTGTGAGTGTGACCCTGTTTGGAAATAAGGTCTTTTTAGGTATAATTAAGGTATGAATTAAGATGAGGTTATATTAGAGTAGGGTGGGCCCTTAATCCAATGTGACTGGTGTCTTCAGAGGAGATAGAACAAGAGAAGAGTTAGGAAGATAGCAGAGAATGCCCTAGGATGATGGAGGCAAAGATTGAAGTGCTGCTGCTATAAACCATGCCAAGAAATGCCAAGAGTGGTCAGCAAGCCACCAGGAGCTAGGAATAGACAAGAAAGGATTCTCTCTTACAGGTTCTAAGGCAGCATGGCCCTGCCAACATCTTGATTTCAGATTTCTAGCCTCCAGAACTATGAGACAATAAATCTCTGTTGTTTTAAGCCATCAACTTTGGAATACTTTGTTACAGAAGCCCTAGGAAATAAATATATTTATTTATAATATAATATATATACCTGGTATATATTGTTTATCTTTTAAGTGTAATCTTCCTTTATCTTTCTATCTTTAGAGTTATTTCTTAAAAATAGCATTTAGCTGATTTTATTTATTTATTTATTTTTTGGTTATACTTTAACATTCTTTATCTTTTTTTTTTTTTTTAAGATTTATTTAACAGAGAGAGAGAGATCACAAGCAGGCAGAGAGGCAGGCAGAGAGAGAGGGGGAAGCAGACTCCCCGCTGAGCAGAGAGCCCAACATGGGGCTCGATCCCAGGACCCTGAGACCATGACTTGAGCCGAAGGCAGAGGCTTAACCCACTGAGCCACCTAGGCGCCCCTCTTTATCTTTTAAATGAAACATTTTGCTTATTTACTTAAATTTATCTGAATTAGTCATATATATGAAAAATTTTTGGCCTCTTGTGTTACGTGTTTTACCTTTTCTGTATTTTCCTATTCTTTCTTACCTTCTTTTATTTTGATAGATTTTTTTTCTTGTTCAATTTGAAATGTTATTATTATGATAGTTACTTGAGATATTTTAGCTTGCATATTTAACTCAGTAGTCTAAAGTTGACATCTTTACCTTTCCAAGTAGTGTATTTTGATCACCCTTTTCCAATTTATGTGTTGTTGACTTTTTTCTATCTTTTTTAATAGTAAAGTCAGAAGACATTATTATTTTTATTATGTACAATCATATTTGCTTGCTTTTCCTATTTATAATTTCTTTGTTATGCATTGCTTTTTATACTTTCTGCTCTGTGAAATTACTAAACTTCTGCCAATAGATCCTCTAACATTTCTTTTAGGCTCTTCTAGTAGCCAATTCAGTTGTTTATATGACAGTCTTTATTTTATCCTTACTCATTTGACATTGAATTTGAAGTAAACAAATTTTTTCTTTAGCATATAGATGATTTTCTTCCAGTGTCTTCTGACTTTCATTTTTACTGTTAAGGAATCAGCTGTTAGTGTAATTGTCTTCTTGGAAGATGACCTTTATTTCCTTTCTGTTTAAGAAACAATCTTTGTCCTTATGAGTGTAGGGGTGAATTTTTTTTTTCCCTAACTGGAATATATTGGCTTCTGGAAAATATTATATGTATTTTTTTATCTGTTCTGAACATTTCCTGCCATTATTTATTCAAAGATTTTTTTTTATTTATTCAAATATTACAACTACCTCATTTCTTTTCTCCTCTTAGAACTCCAATTGATTCATTTGTTAATCAAATAAATATTGAGTACCCTCTTACGTGTTACTGTTACTGTTTTAATACTTTCTTACCATTCCCCCACTCCCTCAAAATATAGATACAGGTTGCCAGAAAGATGCAGAGTTTTTAATCTGATACTGGCTACAAGTTATAAGGGGAACTAAGAAAGTCCTGTATTTCCATGTTGGATTAGAGGGACAGCAGTCTGTTTCTAGTATGTAAAAAAAAGGGGCAGGGGAGTGGTAGCAGTGAAGCGTAGCATGGCCATGATAATTTACTAAGGTTTTAGTTTGCTGCAAAGAGTCAGTTAAGCTATCCTGATATTCTTTGTTCTCTGTGAAGTGCCATATGTTTTTGGTTGGGAGACCTTCATTAATTAGATTCTGACCTTGCCTATATCATGCAGCACCACATACTTTTCTCATCTGAAAAATGAAAACATTGGAAAGAAAAAGTTACCTCTAAAGTAACTTTCTGCTCTCAATATTTATGATAGTATACAGTTGATCCTTACTCTTTGCAGATTCTGCAGTTGCGAATTTGCCTACTTGCTAAAATTTATTTGTAACCTCAAAATTAATACTTGCAGAGCCTTTGTAGTCATTCACGGATATGCACAGGGTGACAAAAAGTTGGACACGTTCCCAGCTGAGGTTGAACAAGGCAACGCATGGTTTCTTATTTCAACTCTTCATATTGTAAACAAGTGTCCTTTTTTTTTTTAATAAAGATTTTTATTTATTTATTTGACAGACAGAGATCATAAGCAGGCAGAGAGACAGGCAGAGAGAGAGGGAGGAAGCAGGCTCCCTGCCGAGCAGAGAGCCCGATGTGGGGCTCGATCCCAGGACCCTGAGATCATGACCTGAGCCAAAGGCAGAGGCTTAACCCACTGAGCCACCCAGGCGCCCCAACAAGTGTCCTTTTTGTGGTGCCATGTTTTTCACAATTTTATGCTTTTTATTGGTGATTTCGCTGTTTAAGTGACTTCCAGGTGTAATGCTAAAGGGCTATCTAGTGTTTCTCAGTGTAAGAAGGCAGTGACATGCATTTTGGAGACACTATGTGTGTTAGATAAGTTTCATTCACGCATGAGTTGTAGTGTTATTGGCTGTGAGGTCAGTGTCAATCAGCAATATGTATTAAATAATGTGTCTTTAAATATAAACATACAGGTAACAAAGTTATGTATTATTTGGTTGACAAAAATATTATCATCAAAGGGTTGTAGGAACCTAATACTGTATTTCCCCTAAGAGCAGTAGTTCAGTATTCACTAATTTAGTGTTCATGGTGACTTTATAGAACATAACTACTGTGAATAACAGGAATGAACTGAATGTTTTTTCTTTTACCCTATCCTTATGCTCCTTGGAATAATAAGCTCTTCTTTTCTCCCCAGGATACACAGTTCTGCACACTGGCTACATTTAATAAATACCCGTTCAATGAATAAATGAATCTTCCTATCTCTCACATAATAGATGACCAGTACATTTTTGTTGGACAAATTAACATTGAATAATTTATATTTGAGTACAAAAGATATTACACTTGAATATTACTAATTTTCATCCTAGAATTTTATTTTGTCATATTTGAGAAATGAGATTAGATTAGACTTCTTTAGCGTTTTGGAGATGTATACAGATGCAAATGTTACTGATGAAAGGCTTTTTTTCTCTAACTCCCCAGAACATTGTCATGATTCAGTGAAACCAAAAGTATCATTTTGAAGGGACCTTAGATTTGGAATTCTTATGCTTACAAAAAGTCCTGGAAGTATTTTTGAAAAATTGCATTAGACATGTTCTGGCAAAATTTCCTGTAATTATGTCTGCCAAAATTTCACTGGCTAATTTGTACTTACATAAGTTGCTCTTCAGAACTTTTTCAAAGTATGTCATTTTTTTAAAAAAGTTTATTTTTTGTGTATATCCTATGTCATACATAACAGAAGGTTTTCGTACGTTATTTATTTCTGCTCATTGAAAGCTCTGACAATGAAATTTTACAAACCTCACTGTCCAGTGCAGCATAGGCATAGGTATTAACCCTATTAACAACTAACCGTGTTTCAGTTAGGTAAGTCAGTGGCTTGTTTGCTATTCTGAAAATAGAAATCTGAGAGTTCTTTATAAACAGTGACATTCTGTAATTTTTGTTTATAGCTCAGTCTCCTTTCATTTAATGTATACATTTTGGTATGGAAATTACTTGGGCAGCACAAATTAACTTTCAACTAATAAGATTTCCTGTATTAGTATTTCTTACACACGAACACGGACTCTCTTTTATTCTACTTGTTGAATAAGTTCATGTTAGTATTATTTTATATTTTATTATTGTATAAGGAGAAATTGAACTTGGGAGTAACTGAGAGGATCCATTAGTTTACTCAGTGATTGTTTAGATAAGATTTGACCTAGTATTCTCCAGGTCTTTGGTTTATTTACTTGGGTTTTTGGCGGCGGGGGGTGGGGTGCATTACTAGGTCTTTAAGTATTTTTTTTTTTAAAAACATGAGAGCCTGAGGGTCTCTCTTCTCCCTTTTTTTTTTTTTTTTAAGATTTTATTTATTTATTTGACAGAGAGAGGTCACAAGTAGGCAGAGAAGCAGGCAGAGGGAGAAGGAAGTAGGCTCCCCGCTGAGCAGGGAGCCCAGTGCGGGGCTTGATCCCAGGACCCTGGGACCATGACCTGAGCCAAAGGCAGCCACCCAACTGACTGAGCCACCCAGGCGCCCCTCTTCTCCCTTTTTTTAAGATGTTACTTATTTTAAAGAGAGAGAGAGAAAGTGTGCACGGGGGTGGGGTTGGGGGGTTGGGGAAGCAGAGGGAAAAGGACAAGCAGACTCCATGCTGAGCATGGAGCTTGATGTGGTGCTCTATCTCATGACCCTGAGATCATGACTTGAGCTGAAATCAAGAGTCAGACGTTTAAGCCACAGCCAGCTAGGTGCCCCTCTTTAGGTATTTTTGTTGTTGTTGTTGTTGTAATTTAGGTGTCAGCAAGGACTTCTTGACTTTTGATTTTTAGATGAAATTGGTTTGACTCTCACTTCCTGCCACTCTCCCCCACCCTAAGTCCCCCACTCAATTATGTGCCTTGTTGAAGTTCAGAGTCCAGATAACAGCAGATCTTAGGACAGTTCACCTTCTCATCGTGACCTGGGCTTTTGCTTTCTAGTATGACATCTTTACTCTATGTTGACCCAGATGATAAAGTCAACCCTTTCCTCACATTGGGTAGTAAGCAAGCAGTTTGCATTTGTTATTTCAGTTCATCACAATAAACCTAGGTGTTGCTATCTTCATTTGAAGTAAGTAAACTAAAGTGGTTTGGTAACTTGCCTAAAATCGCGTGGCTTTAAATTAAGGAGTCAGCATTCAAGTTCTTGTCCTACTCCGAAACTTACATTCTGTATTATAGTTGAGATTTCCAAACTGCTCCACAAATGTTTTGTTTGAATAGGATTCTACACTGCCCTCTTGTGCACTTTTTATATAAAAGATGATTAATGTAAACTACTTATGTTACTATTTCAGATTTAAACTATTGGTACATCTTTGTGAGTTAGCATATATTTATGTGTTTGGAAATTGAAGGGTTAGCCTATAATGCCTGATCATTTCCTCTTAGACAATAGTTCTGTGATCTATATATTTTTCTCCAAATGAAGGTAATGCTTCTGCATTTACCTTGAATGTAAATGGAAGACTAGGGATAACAATCCATTTTTCATTAGAGTTGTAACTCTAGAAAATTAATCTCTCATCACTATTCAATAGACACTCTTTAAAAAGTTTGAAAAATTGACACATAAATTTTAAGTATATGCTGCCAAACTTTAGTTGTTAGATGTTGGCAGTCTTATCTTGGGGTTCTTGGAGAAGTGTTTGATGGTAAATTTTCTCTTAGCTTTGTTAATCGATCTGGGCCACTTAACTACAGTTAAGGTTTAAAAAAAATTTTTTTTTGAGTATACTTGACACACAATGTGACATTAGTTGCAGGTGTACGAGACTGTGATTCAGTTTCTCTATATGTTATGCCATGCGCACCACAAGTGTTGATACCATCTGTCACCATACAGTGCTATCACAGTGTCATTGTTTGGACTGTTTGTGCTGTGCTTTTTATTCCTGTGACTTACTCATTCCATTATTGGAAACCTGTATTTCCCACTCCTCTTCACATATTTCGCCCGTTTGCCTAATCCCGTTTTCCTCTGGCAACCACCAGTTTGTTCTCTGTATTTATAGGTCTGATTCTGCATTTGTTTATTAGCTCATTTGTTTTGTTTTTAGAATTCCACGTGTGAGTGGAATCATATGGTATTTGTCTTTCTCAGTCGGACTTATTTCACTTAGCATTATACCCTATATGTTCATCCATGTTGTTGCAAATGGCAAGAACACTTTTTTTCCTGTGTGTGTATACATACATGTATGTGTATGTACATGCACATACATCTTCCTTATGCTTTTGTCTACTGACAGATACTTAGATTGTCTGTTGACAGATACTTAGATTGCTTCCATACTTTGCTATTGTCAGTAATGCTGCAGTAAACATAGGGTTGCATAAATCTTTTCGAATTCATGTTTTCATTCTCTTTGGGTAAATATCTAGTAATGGAATTATTGGATCATACAGTCTTTCTATTTTCAATATTTTGAGGAACCCCTATACTGTTTTCCATAATGACTATACCAATTTACGTTCCCACCAACAGTGCATGAGGGTTTCTTTTTCTCCACACCCTTGCCAACACTCATTATTTCTTTTGTTTTTGATTTTAGCCATTCTGACAGGTGTGAAGTGGTATCTCATTCTAGTTTTGATTTGTATTTTCCTGACGATGAGTGGTGTTGAGCATCTTTTCATGTATTTATTGGCCATTTGTAGGACTTTTGGAAAAATACCTATTCAGGTTCTCTGCTCATTTTTAAATTAGTGTTTTGTTTGTTTTGGTGTTGAGTTGTAGAAGTTCTCTATATGTTTTGGATATTAGCCCCTTGTTGGATATATCATTTGTAAATATCTTCTCTTATTCAGTAGGCTGCCTTTTTGTTTTGCTGATAGTGTCCTTTGCTGTGAAAACACTTTTTATTTTGATAGAGTCCAAATAGTTTTTTTTTGCTTGTTTCCTTTGCCTTAGGGACATATCTAGAAAGATATTACTACAGTCAGTGTCAGAGAAATTACTGCATGTGTTATCTTCTAGTATTTTTATGGCTTCAGGTTTCACCTTTACATCTTTAATCCAAATTGAGTTTATTTATTTTTTATTTTTTTAATTAATTTATTTGACAGAAATTACAAGTAGGCAGAGTGGTAGGCAGGCTCCCCACTGGGCAGAGAGCCCGATGCGGGACTCGATCCCAGGACCCTGAGATCATGACCTGAGCCAAAAGCAGAGGCTTAACCCACTGAGCCACCCAGGTGCCCCCCAAATTGAGTTTATTTTTGAGTATTGTGTTAGAATGTGGTCCACTTTCATTCTTTGGCATGTAGCTGTACAGTTTTCCTAGGACCATGTATTGAAGAGACTCTTTCCTCCATTGTATATTCTTACCTCCTTTTCATAGATAAGTTAACAATATAAGTGTGGATTTGTTTTTGGGCTTTCTTTTCTTTTCCATTGATCTCTATCTTTATGATACTACCATACTGTTTTGATTACTACAACTTTGTACTGTATCTTGAAATCTGGGATTGTGTTACCTCCAGCTTTGTTCCTTCTTTGTCAAGATTTCTTTGGCTATTCAGAGTCTTATAGTTAACACACAATTTCAGTATTAATTTGTTAAAGTTCTAGTTCTATGAAAAGTGCTATTGGTATTTCAGTAGGGTACAGATTCATTGCATTGACTCTGTAGGTTACTTTGGCTAGTAAGGAGATTTTTAACAGTATTAATTCTTCTAATCCATGAGCATGGAATGTTTTTCGTTTGTTTGTGTCCTCTTCAGTTTCTTTTATGAGGGTTTTGTAGTTTTCAGATTGTAGGCTTTCATTTCCTTAGTTAAGTTTATTCCTAGGTATTTCATTTTTATTTGGTACAACTGTAAATGCAAATTAAAAATTTTTTTCCTGCTACTTTGTTACTAGTGTATAGAAATGCTGTTGAGTTTTGAGTATGTATTTTGTATTCTACAACTTTACGGAATTCACCTATTAGTTTTAAGTTGTTTAATGAAGTCTTTAGGGTTTTCTGTTTATAGTTATGTAATCTCCAGATAGTGGCAGTTTAACTTCTTTATCAATATGGATATCTTTTTTTTTTTTTCTTGTCTGATTAGTGTGTCTAGGACTTCCAGTCCTTTGTTGAATAGAAGTGGTGAGAGTAGACATCCTTGTTTAACTATAATACTTTTTAATACAATCAGAGAATCCTGTGCCCTCCCTCATGTCTCTACTAATAACTTGGATATATGCTGCCAAAGTGAGCACTCTACTAATAACTTGTGATGTCTTTCTTTCCCCATTGTATTTAAAACATTTCCCTCCAGATCACAAATGGAAAAGATGAAGGAAGCATATATTTTTGATGGTGATGAATGCTGTAGGAAGGTATTCTGATAGGTTAACTAATCTTGTACCTATATTTAATATTATTTTTTGAAACAGATATGATATAAAAGCCAACAGTTTTAGGTCTTTTTAAAGCATTCTTAAAAGAAATGTTTTTCCATTGCAAACTTAAAATATGTTTGAACAGAGTTGATGAATTTTTAAACAGGCAGTTATTTCCACTCAGTTGTCTGTGATTTGAGTTGACTCTTCCTCTTTCTTGAAAAGTAAACTCCCAACTTTCTGCCTTAACCTAATACACGTTGTTAAAAGCACTGTTTCGTTTTGGCTTTGGCTTTGTATCCATCTTACTTGTCTTGAGTCAGCATTTTCTGTTTAAACTATATTTTCATAGAATGCAGGGCCTCTTGTTTTTATGTTGCATTGTTGTTGTGCCGTAAATGAAAGAGCAATTAGTAAATGCTTTTTATCATTTGTTGATGAAGTAGATATGATTTTTCTAGCTCCTTTCTTGTGGTATTTTAGATTGTAAGATTATTTTTATGATCTACATTCCTATAAAGAGAAGACATGATTTTGCTTGTAACAGTTGGAAGGCTAAGATGTTATATATTAATTGATAATTGTTTGGGTTTATTTTCAATTATAAAGCTAATAGATGCTTGTGAGGGGGAAAAAATAAAACTTTGGAACCATGAAAAGTAAAAGTTCTTCCTCTCCCTTACTCACATACAACCATTATTAATAGTTTCTTGTAAGTAATTACTCTTCACTAGATCTTTTGAAAATATGCTCTTGACCATATAACTGCAGAGGACCCATATAATGGTTGTTGGACCATGATGTCACATCTTTTGGCTTCAGTATGTGGAAGGGAGTGGGGGGCTGAAAAGGTAAAGCAGTATTCTGTTTCTTTGATGGCCCTTGATTGTGCTCTTCTATTTCTGAGCAATAGAAATTTTGAATTTTTTTTAATTCTTTTGAATTCTAGAATGACTCTCTTGATTTTCTCTTAAGCATCTTTTCCTACTTGTTTGTCAGAATCCCATTATTTCTTTTGTGGTATCTTTCTGATTCTGGAAAAGGAACATTGGGACTTCAGCATAAATTTGATTTTCTGGAAGGAGGCTAGGATGATATCTGGCTACTGGCATATTGGCAGGGTAATTGACAAATTCATTTTGATTCCTTTAAGATGGTATTAATGTGTTAATGTATGTTCTAAATGTCATTTAATGGTTTTGTTCATAAAAACTAAATATGATCAACTTAAAAGATTGAGAGAAGTGATTTACTTGGATATGGGAGGTTCTTGAATGTTTTTCTTATATTTTGTTGATATTCTTTTAAAAATAAATTTCTGCTATTTCACATTCTATCTGAAGAGTACATTTTAATAGGAACTTTATATAGCAATTCAAATTTTGTACTTAACTTGAGCTTTATAATAAAATTAAGCAATGTTAGCTTAGATACATGGAACATGTGTTAGGTAGGACATAATTTAAAAAAATTTTTTTTACACAGCAGTTGCAGGGGGGGAAATATATCCTAATTCTAAAGTGTGAAATTTGAACTGGTAGAATTGTAAACATTTTTAACATTTTAAAGTCTTTTCAATCTGTTCTATATGAGATGCAATTTAAAAAAAAAAATCTATCATTACATGATAGAATATAGTTTTTAAAAGCAAAAATTCTCTTTTATTTGATTACTTTCTATTTTTACACACAAACACAAACCTTGTCTTCAGATTTTCAAATTGTCATAAGGGACCATTGATTTATTGTTTTCCAAATCAATGAGACTTCTTATTTTTGAATACATGAAACTCATACTTTCCCTTTTCCTGTGACTCTTACTCTTTCATGTTTCATCTGCTCATGGATTTCAGCTTCCTCCTTGGCCCTTAATAGATTTGCACTGTCATTTTTGCCAGCTACTTTATTGATCCTACATCTGTACTTTATTTATTCCATAATTTAATGAGCAAATCTTATATCTTATGGATAGGAAAATGTTAAAATATCTATCCAACAAAGACAGGGATATCACCCTGTGAAGCTGTAATCAGAGTTTCATATTTTCTGACTATTTTTGAAGTTCATACAGATAGATAATGGAAGGTTATTATAGCTTAGAATTTATAAAAATATCTTTTTTTCTATTTTATTGTTCAAAGGTATTTTTCTCTGTTTAATGATATTTATTAATGATATTATTGAATGTCTTTTGTGTTATAGGGAAGCTGTTGTTTCTTGGTTTTGCTTCCTCATTTTTCTCTATTTTTCATCTTGCTCACTTCAAATCTAGTTAGAAGTATTTCAGTTGTGAATTGGCGGGTATTGATCCAATATGAGGAATCTGCTACCTTAAAAAAGCTCTTTACAAAAGCTCTCAGTTCCATAATTTTTCTTTACTTTTTGTCTTATCAGCTTGTTACTAATAATGATACCATTTATTGACTGCTCAATTTCCCTTGTATGTCATGCATATACCTACATTATCTCATTTGATCAAGTATTGTATAATTCCTGTTGGCAACAGTAAAAATCAAGTAGTTTTTTAATTGCCTTTTGCTATTTACATCATATGCTTTTGTGTGTGTTTTATTTGTAGACTTTAGTTTTTAAAACTGTTTTAAGTTTATAGAAAATTGAGCAAATAGTACAAAATATTCCCCTGTACATCCCCCAGCCCCCCTCCAGAGTATTCCCAGTTCCTTTCTTCCATCCCTTACAGCATTACTGTCATTCATTTCATTTATTTAATTTCTATAATCACTCAATACATTTCTACTATTACTACTTTGAACTAGCAGTTAGTTAGTTCAATTAATAAAAAAAAAAACTTTTATTTTACCTTTATTTATTCCTTCTCTGACAATCTTCCTTTTTTAATGTAGAGTTGAGTTTCTGACCTATGTAATTTTTTTCTCTCTCAAGAACTTCTTTTTAACACTTCTTGCAGGACAGGTCTTCTGGCAACAAATTCCTTCAGTTTTTGTCTGAGAAAATCTTTGTCTTTGGCTTTTGAAGGATAATTTTGCTGGATAAAGAATTCTAGGTTGGTGGATTTTTTTTTTTTTCCTTTTCACACTTTATAGTTCACTCCACTTTCATCTTGCCTGCATGATTTCTGACAAGAAGTCTGATGTAATTCTTATCCTTGTTTCTTTATAGGTAAGGTGAGTGTCTGTCTCCGCCCCCCCAACCCCCCCGACTTCCTTCTAGATTTTCTCTTTGTCTTTGGTTTTCTTTTGTTTAAATATAATGTACCTAGGTGTAAATTTCTTGTATTTATGCTGTTTTACGTTCTCAGAGCTTCCTGGATCTGTGGTTTTGTGTCTGTCATTAATTTTAGAAAATTCTGTCAGTTAAAAATCATTAAAATATGATTAAAGGATATTTATAAATTAAGTATAAGTAAGAGTATATAATTTCTTGAGATTTTCTTGATTCTCACTATAACCATTTTTTTTTTTTTTTTTTTACTGAAACCTGGACATGTTGGACATTAGGTTATCAGACTCTGGGTCTTGTCTTATTTAAGCTTCTTGTTTTAGCAGGCCTCCCCTGACAAGTCTCTAGCAGGGTTAAAGGAAGTGCTGCTTTGTTAGTGCCAGATTGGAGTAGAACTCCAGGTGCCCACTTGGAGTCTGTAGAAGAGGGGTTGGAGGGAGAATAGAGTTTGCCCCTTGTTTCCATTGAGCAGGAATATAAACTTAAGAGTCCCCATTTGGTCTCCACTGATACTGTCTTGGAGGAGAGACAGCCTTTTTATCACTGGGAGGTGGTGAAATCTTGATTCTGCTAGACTACCCCAGTGAGAGACAGAGGTGTGCCTCATTAGAGCTGGGTGGGCATGGAAGTCTAGGTTCTCCCCATGGTCTTCACTGACCTTAGGGGAGCGGGTATCTCATACTCCTTGGCTCTCCACTCAGCTTTCTCTGTCCAATACTGTCAGAGGGTCAGGGTTCCTTTGTATAGTTTGGTGAGGCCGGAAGTCTAGACTCCCACTTGGCCTTTGTTGTTAGGGCTGGGAATGGGCAATTTTTCCTGTAGTGTTTTGCTGAAGTGGAGTGATAATTATCTAAAAGCTTTCTGTCTTGCTGGGTTGTCTCTTTCCTGGGTAAAGAGCAGGCTTTTCTTGATTTTTTTTTGTGTCTTCTCTGATTGATGTTTTTGGCTTTCTGGCTTCTCTGGTGGTCATTCTGTAACACGAAACAAAAAGAAAACCCATGATATTCATTATCTTGTTGTTCTTTGGATCCTGATTTTCTTAGTTGGACTTCCATCTTCTCTCTACCTTTTAGAATCTTCTTCCTTTTGTGTTAGATATCAAATTCCTAGGTTTTAGTTATATTTAGTGAGAGAAATAGGGAAAGGTTTGTCTTTTCCACCATATCTATGGTTTGTAAGCTGAAGTCCTAGAAATATATCATTTAATTTACAGAAATAGAATTATGCATAACCTTTTAAGAACAGTTGATACTGTTCTTACTCACTATTTATTGAATTGAGTCAAAAGTTCTGGAAATTGCTTCAGGAAAGTTGTTTGTCTCCATCTAAGATGTTTGTGAATTGAGAAGAGGAAAATGCAGCTAAAACAAACATGTGCAGCATTTATACCAAGTTTATTTTCTAAAGTATCAATTTGTATACTTTTTAGTAAATAATTTATGATTTAGGGGAGGAAAGATAGGAAGTATTGTGTTGAACAGTAACTTCAGTCTTCTCCTGTCATTTCCATTGTTAACTGGAAACTGGTTTTATTATGTGAAATTCATTTTGGGTGATCATTTGTCTTTTAATTTTGTGCTGCAGATTGTAAATTAGCCTCATCTTTTATTATAAAACCACAGATAACCTCTGGA
Source organism: Martes martes (assembly GCF_963455335.1). Lineage (NCBI taxonomy): Eukaryota > Metazoa > Chordata > Mammalia > Carnivora > Mustelidae > Martes > Martes martes. Next base: position 41,672,895 of record NC_137893.1, read on the forward strand.
GCTGGTGAGCCATTCTAAGCATCTATTCTTAATTATAAGTTCTCATTTATTTTGAGGCTACTTCACACCATTTGAAAGATAAAGGTTCATATGAGTTGGGTGTTTGAGTGTTCAGTTCAGATTTTAAAAAGCATTTTTTTAAAATTTCAGTTTGAATAATGACTTATAGGATAGTTATCTCCATTTTACAGATGAGGAAATTGAAAAAATGTGATTTAGTTTATGACTTATCCAAGAGCATTCAGTGAATTGAGATTAGAACTGGAACAATAGGCCAAGATTGGAACTCTAATTTTTTTTTAAACACTGTCTGTGCTCAGTCCAATAGACCATGCCAGTAACCAAATTAAATTTATACATCTTTGAAAATGAGAGCAAGGGGGAAAAAAAGAGTTATCCAATTAGAACCGTAGCTTCAGACATGGTCCATAAATATCTAATTTTTCAGTCTGATGCATCAAGAATGTTTCATCATTATCATATCCCTTCTTTCCTATGCAGCATAATAAAAAGTCTATACACACAAGACAATAGTTTCAAAAAAAATTTTCTCCTTAACAAGAAATATGATAGTTATTTGAATTTTTACAACTTAAAGAAAAACTGAAAAAAAAATGGTATGTATAACAAATAGTACAAAAGCATATATACTTGCTGTTAATTAGATTATGGCTATACCATATATATTGAAAATTTATGATAGGTTTATAACCTATCAATACTATCATGTTAAAGAATACTGTTGTATCAAGTAAGTTGGAATTTGGGAACTGGTGTATTTTACTTACTTTTATTCCATATCTGTCTTCTCATCTTGAAATATTTATATAAAATATATATATGCTTTCTTTTTAGAGTAGTTTGTTATAATATGTGTGAAGAATTTATCACTAAAAATTAAGGGTGTTGGTTTTACATTTAGTTCTTATTTTGCTAAATATATTAACCATAGAGGCATATTTGCAGTATTGTCTGGGAAGTAGAATCTTGATGTAGCAGTTAATTAATGTAGCACCACAGAAATTTCTTCTCTGCTATTTTTTTAACCTTTTCTCCTATTCCTAAGATTCTCCTTTTGCACTCTGTTGTTAAAATTCTGTCCATTGTGAGGTGAAGCTGGGTAATAATATATTGCTTTTCCATTTAGTGCTTCTGCTTCTCATAGTGGGTATTTCCTTTAAAATGACTCAGTTTGAGATGATATTACAAAAAAGTTTAAAGCCCATATCTCAATTGCCCAAGATTAGGAATGTGTATAGTGAAACTAAGTTATTATAAATTTTATCCCCTAAATCCAAACTAATTTTTCCTATTTTTGAAGTTTCAGTTTTTTTGTTATTAATATTTATTGTATTTTGCCTTGTATTATTGTGAACCATTAACTTGACCCCCATAGTACCTATGAAAGTGTATGCACTTTGTTTTCAAGTACATGTTCTAAATTGAATTTAGTTCCCTGAAGATAAGGTAAGCAAGTGATCCCTTCATAATCTGATTTTTTAAAATATGGATATGGTGATTTTGTTTGTTTCAGCTTGCTTTTCACTGGGCTGTCAAGTTATGTATTCATTTTAAATTTTATTATCTATTCATAGTTTTCTTCACATGGTCAGATTATTAAAATTTTGTTTCCCTAGTACTCTTTTAATTTGCATGGTGAAAAATCAGATTTGTATTTCCCTGATGATCAGTGACATTGAGCATCTTTTATGTGTCTGTTGGCCATCTGTATGTCTTTCTTGGAAAAACATCCTATTCATGTCTTCTGCCCATTTTTAATTGGATTATTCATTTTTTGGATGCTGAGTTTTATAAGTCATTTATGAAACTTTGGATACTAACCTTTTATCAGATATATCATTTGCAAATATCTTCTCCCATTCCATTGATTGTCTTTTAGTTTTGTTGGTTGTTTTCTTAACTGTGTAGAAGCTTTTTATTTTGTCATAGCCCCAATAGTTTATTTTTTCTTTTGTTTACCTTACCTCAGGAGACAATATCTAAATAAGAAGTTGAGACAGATAATGTCAAATAGGTTCCTGCCTGTGTTCTCCTCTAGGATTTTTATGGTTTCAGGTCTCACATTTAGGTTTTTCATCCATTTTGAATTTATTTTTGTTTTTGTGTATGGTGTAGAAAGTGGTCCAGTTTCATTTTTTTGCATATTGCTGTCTAGTTTTCCCCACACCATTTATTGAAGAAACTGTCTTTTTCCCATTAGATATTCTTTTCTGCTTTGTTGGAGATTAACTGACCTATAGTTGTAGGTTCATTTCTGGGTTTTCTCTTCTGTTCCATTGATCTCGATGTCTATTTTTGTGCTAGTCAGAATGGCTAAAATCAATAGCACAAGAAACAACAGATGTTGGCAAGGATGTGGATGGAGGAGAACCTTCTTGCACTGTTGGTGGGAATGCATACTGGTGCAGCCACTGTGGAAGACAGTATGGAAGGTCCTCAAAAAGTTAAAAATAGAACTATCCTATGACCCAGCAATTGCACTACGAGGTATTTACCCAAAGAATACAAAAGTACTAATTCAAAGGCATACATGTACCTTGATGTTTATAGCAGCATTATCTATAATACCTAAATTATGAAAGCAGCCCATGTCCATTGACTGATGAAAGGATAAAGAAGAGGTGGTATATACACACACACACTAAAATATTACTCAGCCATAAGAAAGAGTGAAATCTTGCCATTTGCAATGACATGGATAGAACTAAAGAGTATATGATAAGTGAAATAAGTCAGAGAAAGACAAATACCATATGATTTTATTCATATGTGGTATTTAAGAAACAAAACAAATGAGCAAAGGAGGGAAAAAAAAAAGAGGCAAACCAAGAAACAGACTCTTAACTGTAGAGAACAAAATGATGGTTATCAGAGGGGAGGTGAGGAGGGGGGTGGGTTAAATAAGTGATGGGGATTAAGGAGTACACTTGCTGTGATGAGTACCAGGTATTATGTGGAAGTGTTGAACTGCTATATTGTACTCCTAAAACTGATATTATACTGTATATTAACTAACTTGAATTTAAATAAAAACTTTTAATGAAAAGAAAAATTAGGGGATCATTGCTCAAGTATTTTATTTTATTTTATTTTATTTTATTTTATTTTATTTTATAGAGAAAGAGATCATGAATCAGAGTGGGGCAGAGAAAGAGAGAGCGAGAATCTTAAGTAGGCTCCATGCCCTTTATGGAGTCCACCACAGGGCTCCATCACACAGCCCTGAGATCCGAACCCGAGCTGAAATCAAGAGTCAGATGCTTAACTGACTGAGCCACCCAGAACTCCTGCTCAATTATTTTAAAATATAAATTGTATTCTCATAAATGCCATTTAGATGCCAGTAAAGAACAGTAAGAACAGTGTCTGTCACTAAGTAGGTACTCAAAAATTGAATAAATGGATGACTGAGAGAACTAACAAAAGATTCTTATACCCCATCTGTTTAATAATTTGTCTACTTGGGTATTTATAGGGAAGGTTGCTATAGTCAAGCATTTGAAAATTACTAATTTAAATTTAAACTTCTTAGTGCTGAAGGCTGATTCTCTGTAAGAACATGCTACATGAAACCTGTTAACTGAATTAAGATGTATCAAGTTAATAGTTATCCAAACTAAGTTGATAGGTTAGGGCCCATTAAGCAGAATTCCATAAAATTGTTACATACATTAAATGAGACTTAATGAGTGTGAAGGGAATCTGTAGACTGTAAGCTACTTTACAAAGATTAGTCTGCTCCTTAAATAAAGTCTTTTATTATTAAAATGAAACCAGTAGTATATGTTCAACAATAGTTTTATATGGTAACTACATTGTATGTAGTGTTGGGTATATGCAATGTGTGTTTGGATATTATGCTGGATTTATAGATTATCAAGATATAGACTAAAGCTTATTCTTGGTAAAGTATCTTTAAGTGTTCCTAAATACTTAGAAAGAGGCAATTATAAGAAAACTTACAAAGAATTAGTAACTAAATATATAGAATATAATTTTGATAGATCATTATTAGAAAGCAAATTTCTATTTTATTTTATTTTATTTTATTTTATTTTATTTTTTTGGTTTAGTTTAGTTTTTCAGTGTTCCAAGATTCATTGTTTATGTATCACACCCAGTGCTCTATGCAATAGGTGCCCTCCTTAATACTCACCCATCCCCCTACCCCCTCCATTCCAAAACCCTCAGTTTGTTTCTCAGAGTCCATAGTCTCTCATGCTTCATCTCCCCTTCTGATTTACCTCAATTCACTTTTCCTTTCCTTCTCCTAATGTCCTCCATGTTTTTTCTATGCTCCACAAGTAAGTGAAACTGTATGATAATTGACTTTGTCTGCTTGACTTATTTTACTCAGCATAATCTCCTCCAGGCCCGTTCATGTTGATGGAAAAGTTGGGTATTCATTCTTTCTGATAGAGACGTAATATTCCATTGTATATTTGGACCGTATCTTCTTTATCCATTCGTCTGTTGAAGGGCATCTTGGCTCTTTCCACAGTTTGGTAATTGTGGCCATAGAAAGCAAATTTCTAAATGTCAATGCTGTAATTCAGATGTGATGCTTTGGGAGGAATCCTTTTGGATAAAATACTAGTAATTTGGATTTATTTGTAAGAAATATTGAAAGGCTGAACTTTGAAAGATTCAAGCTTGTCTTTGGAGATTATTCAAGAACAGGGTAGATTTTCTGTTTATTTAAAGTTAGAAATGAGAAGGAAACAAGTAAAATGGTTCACTCGTAAATGAAATGTCTTGGAAAAAGATTCCCATTTTCACGTAAGAAAGCATTTGAGTACATTAGTAATATTTGGCTTTTTAATTTTCAGCCAAAAACAATTTACTAAGAAAAACCTAACTTTAAAAAATCACTATGAAATATGTTTCATATTTCTGGAATCTCTGGAAACCTACATACTTTTTTTTCCAACTCCTACAAAGAGAGAGAATATGCTTTTTTCTATAAAATTTTCCTTTTTTATTGATGTCATTTTATTGTCCTGTAAATTTGTATATGGTAGGATAATACAAAGTGCTGTGGACTTAGTATTTGATGGAAATATGTCTCTTCAGAGATCATTTGCTGTCTAGACCTCTATATACCAGTCATGAACAGATTATACTTCACTGTTAAGATTACTGTGGTTGCAAGACAGCATTTTAAAAAAAAGGAAGGAAGAGTTTTAAATATTATGCTTGGAGATGGTATGAAGGACAATTAAAATCTGCTATATAATAACATTTTAAATCAAAATACCATTTGTTATATTTTGTTCCTTTTTTTAAATCAATAAATCTATTGCTCATTTATTTTTTTTAAGAACCTACTTAGAGGGGCGCCTGGGTGGCTCAGTTGGTTAAGCCGCTACCTTCAGCTCAGGTCATGATCACAGGGTCCTGGGATCAAGTCCCACATCAGGCTCCCTGCTCAGTAGGGAGCCTACTTTTCCCTCTTCTTCTGCCTGCTGCTCTGCCTGCTCATTTTCTCTCTCTCAAATAAATAAATAAATAAATAAAATCTTAAAAAAAAAAAAAAAAGAGAGAACCTACTTATAATTTTTGATAGATAAAGGCAGGAATCTTAACCTTTAGATGAAATGTAGTGCATACATATATGTACATATAATAACATATAATACATATAATACATATACATATAATACATGTAATAACACCTTGTTATTTTAGATTAAACTCTTTTGGGAGCCTGGACATAGTTTGCACACTGGCTGAGTAGAAGTGTACTTTTGCTTAATAAATTCGTGCTCTACATTTTTGGAAGTATATTTAGTCTTACTGAGGGTGTTTTAGTTAAGGTTGCTATAACAAATACAGACTGGATGGTTTAAACAACATCTATTTCTCACAGTTCTTGAGGCTGAAAGTCGGAGATCAGACTCTGCGCGTTGTTGGGTTCTCAGTAAGGGCCCTTTTCCTGGTTATGTCTTCATATGGCCTTCCTTGGTATGTGCACGCAGAGAGAAAGAGAGACCTCAAGTCTCTTCTTTTTATAAGGGCATTAAATCCCATGATGAGGGACCTACCCTCATGACCTAATTTAACCCTAATCATCTCCCATGGGTTCCACACTCAAATACCTTCATACTGAGGATTAGGGTTTCCATATGGGAATTTGTAGGGGGCACAACTATTCAGTTCGTAGCAGAAAGAGAAACAAAAACTTTCAAAGAATCACTAAGCAATTTTATTTGCATTCATTTGTATACAAACAACATGCTATTTACATTGTCTAACGTAATTTCTGCTTTGCATTTTTGTAACAGTACAAGGCTGAAAGAGAGAAACATATATTGGAGGAGTATCAAGCTAGCTTCAAAAATAATCAGAACTCTTGATTTTAAAGAGTAAGCTAATCTAGGGGCCCCTGGGTGGCTCAGCTGTTAAGCGTCTGTCTGCCTTTGGCTCAGGTCATGATCCCACAGTCCTGGGATTGAGCCTCATGTAAGTTGGGGTCCCTGCTCAGCAGGGGAGTCTGCTTCTCCCTCTGCCTTTCCTCCTCCACCTGCTTGTGCTCTCCCTCATGCTCACTCTCTCAAATAAATAAATAAAATCTTTTAAAAAACAAAGTAAGCTAATTTAAAGTATGATGTATATGTGTTATATATATTCATGTATCTTACTAAATATAAAAATTTAAGATTCCTAAATGACAAGATAACCTGTTTGATTTAAACAAATAGATGAGATTTGGATAGAATCTTTTTCTTTTTCTTTTTTCTCTAAGATTTTATTTATTTGTCAGAGAGAGAGAGCACAGGCAGGCAGAATAGCAGACAGAGGCAGAGAGAGAAGCAGGCTTCCTGCTGGACAAGGAACCCGATGTGGGACTCCATCCCAGGACCCTGGGATCATGACCTAAGCCGCAGACAGTGGCTTAACCAACTGAGCCACCCAGGTGTCCCTAGCATCTTTTTCTATAGAGAGATTATGACCTCTTGATTCAAGATGATTACTTTCTACTTATGATCTCCCATCTTCTTCTAGCTTTCCAGAATGTTGTCTGAGAACAGGTTTTAGGGGCATGGCCCAGGCCTACCCCAGTTTGTTAGGTAGTCTTCACAGAGGGAGGAAGTAGATGGCTACAGTGGGTACAATAGATTCCACCTTGAGATGGAATTCCACCTTGTTCAGTAGAGTTCCTTGCGAGTTTTTGTTCAGGACATCCCTGAATGAACAGATAGTTTGCTTGCTCTTTATTTGCACTCTCCAGTATGGTAGCCACTAGCCACATGTGGCTATTGAGTACTTGAAATGTGGCTGGTCTGAGATGAGTGTATAAGTATAAAGTACACACCAGGTTTTGAAGACTTGGTACAAAAAAAGAGAGTAGAATAGCTCACTAATAACCTTGGAATTTATTACCATATTGAAATGATAGTATTTTGTAAGTATCATTAAAATTAATCTCATCTTATCCATGTTTTTATTGTTTTTAATGTGCCTGTTAGAAAATTTAAAATCACATATGTGGCTTGCATTTGTGGGCAGCAACTGAGCTATGTGATCATAAATAGTATAGTACATATATGTGTTAAATGACCACAGCAGCTTAATTTGTGTCCCAAAAGCAGTTCAGTTGTGGAGTCCCCCTTGACCGTATTTTCTTTCTTTATATTTTTCTCCCATTCAGCCTCAATCTAGTTTGAAAGCCGTTAGTGTCCCAGCATAGGATCTTTTCTTTCCCTAATCTTCATAGTATTTTAAGATAAGTATTTATAAATTAAGATTTCATCATCCTTCCTCCAGAAGTCACAGACATTGGCAATTCATTCACTAACTGAATATGAATAATTTAATACTCTGTTTTGAAGAAGTGAAAACTATGGCCTTGGCCACTTTTCAGGTTCCTCTTTTCTCAGAGGAAGGCTTATGCCTGCTTGGTGGTATTGCCAGAATCTGAAGCTTATAGTTTAGCATAAAATACCATCCCTTTTCCTCCTGGAAAACACATACAACAACCGGGAAAATAAATGAAACTGCATAAATTCCATTTTTACTCAAATAAGAAGATAGATTTTTCTGTCTTCAGAAATCTTCAAAATCTGTCTTGGGAAATCTTCAGATTCCCAAGTGTTGCCAGAAGTGGCTGCAATCCAGTAGAGCCATGGATGGAGCAGCACTCAGGGGTCATGAAGCTGCTGGAGAACAACTGAAGGGCCAGAATGGTAATACTTCAGTAAGTGCCAGCACCAGGGAACTATGTAAAGATCAGCCCCTGGCCCTACAGTCTAGAAATGTGAGCTGGAGCCTCTATGCCCAAAGCTGAGATCTGATATTGGGCATTAGCTGCCAGGGCAAGGAGGAGCGAGGAAAATGTCTAACAGCAGCAGATGTCAGCCTGCAAACAAAAACACACGTTCTTAACTTCAGGGTTTTCACCTTAGAAAGTAGAGCTGTTGTTATCCTTGGGACAGTGGTCAGTGAGGTAGCCATGTATAACCAGGGGCACCTGTGCTAGTGGCAGAAGCCCTCCAGGACCCAGCGAGGCAAAAAAGGAATTTGAAAGAAATAGTTTGTCACTGTGGCCTGAAAGAGAGAGCCCTTGGACTTCCAAGTATTAAAGGCTGAGTTTTCCCCCAACCCTGCATTCCCTGGAACCTCCTACCTGGTCTGGGAAAACCTGAGCTCTTCAACCTAAATTACAAAATGTACTGATATGGCATCAAATAAAATAACTTCTGGGAAAAGAAAAGAAAAGAAAAAACATGAAAACCAGAAACAAAAACACACTGGCAGATAAAATCTTACCTGGTGCTCCCCTTTGCACTGAGTCCGTTGGTCCTTCTGTGTATTTATCTCATTACATTGATGGGTGGGGTTTGATTTTTCTGTGTCTTTCACTAGAAAATAATGTTCTTGAGGGTAGAGTCTATTGTTCTACCATAAAACATAGTAGGGGCTTTGAAGACCTTTTGTACTTTGAAGAGGGTAAATGCTGTAGGTAATAGCGTTTGTCATGATTTGGAAAACCATTGCCATCAAGGTCTGTCTAAATTAGAAAAAAGTGATATCAGCTAGGAATTGACCAAGTTTGTATTCCCATATTCCAGAGAACTGTATTCTGAGAAATAGTTCTTACCAGAAGAATAAAAACCCTAAGACTTCTGCTCTAAGAAGTCATAAAGAGCTCACTGCAATGATTTTCTTAATTCTTTGATGGAATCACTCTGTATAGATCTAGCTCTGCTTAAACCAAATAGCCAAATGATAGTTGTTCCCTGAAATGTGATTTATTCTTTTCTAGCAAAGCCAATCAACACCTTAATGAAGTACAAAGATAGCAGATACAAGATGGATCTGTTGTAACTTATATATCCTGTATGTCAGTTATAATTCCTTTTTCTTTTACCCCATAGCTATGGCCACTTGGTGTTTTAAAAATATTTTTATTGGTCATAAATTTGACAGAATGAAAAAAAGATACAATTCAAACTTTTAGTTTGAATCTAGTTAATATCTAGTTAATATGACCCCCGGGTTCTCCTTTTCTTTCTTTCTTTCTTTTTTTTTTTAAGATTTTATTTATTCATTTGACACACAGATATCACAAGTAGGCAGACAGCAGGCAGAGAGAGAGGGGGAAGCAGGCTCCCTGCCTGGCAGAGAGCCGGATGCGGGGCTCAATCCCAGGACCCTGAGATCATGACCTGAGCCAAAGGCAGAGGCTTTAACCCACTGAGCCACCCAGGCGCCCAGTTTCTTCTTTTTCTAAATGGATTTCTTCCCAGCAAATTTTGTGAGGAAGAGGAATAGCAGAGATAATACCTATACTGTTTGTGGAGAACATTCTCTTTCTTTCTCTTGTTGATTATAGTTGTATCATTTGTGAGAGCAAACATAAGAAAGAAAGATGTTTGATACTGTGGACTTTGGCTGGCATATTAGTAGCAAGATGGTTTGGAAACACTTGTCATCTGATTCCTCATATAGTATTTATCTCTTGAAGTCAGGAGTTAAGAAGTCTTTAAGGATTGCATTCTTATCCTGGTGTTTTTTCTCTTTGGCGAAGGCCTACTGTGCTACTGAGACTTTTTATATATTCAGTTTTCACAGATTTTAATGGGGCATCATTAATTTCTAGATATATTAAAAAATTTGTGGAAAGTTTATTTCCATGGAGTAATACCCACTAAAAAACTAAATCCCTCTGCTTATTCCTTAAGATAAATTGTAACTGAAGAAATGAAAAATTGAGTCTTAGAGAGTAGAAGATTTGTTCTCTTGGGTCCAACAGTTTGCAAATGTGAAATAGCAAAGTTTTATGAGGAAAAAAGTGTTTGTTGTAAAACGCGTTTCTTGATCACATGAGACGCTGGGAAATCAACTGTACTTCTCAGTCCCCTATGATTTTTTCCATTCTCAAAACAACCATTGTGAAATGATTTGTAAAAATACAACCCTGATGTACGGGATTAACCATAGTCTTTCTGCCTTGTTTGAGGATCTTTAGACAACATTTCCATCCTAATTACTTTTGAGGTAGATTTTTTTCTTTTTTACTTCATTTAATCATAATTTGGAGTTGTTTTCTGTGTAACATCCCATTTCTTGATACAGCAAGTGTTTTACTATAGGGTAAGTCATCCACAGATGAACTTAAATCTGTTAGTTTTAGAGGATTCAGGGAGAGAAAAATAAATTTGGAATCATATTTGCTTAAAAATGATCCCTTAAATACCTAAGCTAGTATACATGACTTACTACTTTATTTTACAGATGCATTGTATGTATATGTATATAATTTATATTTATTATATGTCACATTATATGCACCACACCTTTATTTCCATTATTGAAGTAATTATGCACCATCTCCTCAAAGGAATCTTGGAATTATCACACTTGACCTTTTATCCCCCTTTATCCTGGTAATTGAACAAAGAATTGTCCCATCTAACTAAAAATTTAGCTAAATTTCTTAATCTTGGAATCTTTTATTTGATAATATTAAGATCAAGTTCTGAATTTTGCTGGGGGGCAATGAGCTTAACTGCAAGGAACAGTTAGTACTTTTTCAATAAAGCCATTGTCATTTTCTTCTTCACTAATGAGTATTTTATCCTAATAAAATTAAGACAAGAATGATGGATTCCCTATCATTTACTTATATTCTTTTAATGTGAGGGAAGCTCTTATAGAGCATATTTATTTTAATATGAAATTAACTTGTTCAAAGTACTTTGTGCCTCATGTGTGGCACTTCCTGTGAATTCCAGGTAGAGATAGAGGCACCATCTTTAAGGACCCCAAGCAATTTGGCTGAGTTTGAAGCATTGAGTAGTTAGCCTTTCCATTTTCCTACCCTTCTACCTCTTGTCAGAGGTTGAAAGCACAAGTATAATAGTTTTCATTATCTTTTATGGAGAACATATTACTTTGAGATGAAAGCCCAGAACGATGATCCTCATTGCTACCAAACTAAGCTTTCATTTTCTCATAAGTAAAATGAAGTTAATACTAATTATCAGCTACCTCATAGAGTTACTGTGAAGATTAAATTAATGCAAGTTAATTAGCACTGTGTCTGATATATATACTAAACCTTGGGCGTTAGTATAATAATTAGTATGATTGATTTTACAAATGTCTATTGAATAACTTACTGGATACCTAGAACTGTGATAAACCCTGTGAGGGCTATAGAAGAAATATTACATACCATTTTCCCATAGGGAATTACAACATAGTTGTGATAAAACAGACATGTGAGGATGTAAGAGCAGTCTGGTTGTGACATCTGTGACCCCAGTGTTGGCTGGAGTTGATTAAGCTGATGTGACTGGCTAGGCCAGTAGTTCCCTTTATCCCTCACTGCTCTGTGAGCATTTTTCCCCAAGCTGCATGCTTGGTCAGGCTTGGTCAGGGAGGACCTTTCTTCAGTCAACGGTCTATGAGTTCCCTCAAAGTCCATTTGTAGGAGAAGATAGGGTAGTCAGGTTTCCAAGACTCCTGACACATCCAAATGAGGCGCTGCATGCGTCAGTCTGCCTTTCTTGAAAAACAAGAAAAACAAAATGAAAAGACATGAAACAATGGTGAACTATGTATGACAAGATATAAATAAGGATCAGACTGTGTAGCCCAGGTTGTTGATGCTGCACAAGAATTCAGAACAGTAGAAAATCAGTGAGGTGGGACAATGAAAGCAAGCCTCGCACAGGAGATGGCACTGGAGCTCTGTCTGGAAAAATGGCTACTGCTAGAGAAAAAGGATATTCCAGGTCAATATGACAAGGGCCCATTCACAAGACAGTGAAGAAGCAGAATTGATGAAAACAGAGGCCTCCAGTTGCCGATGATAAGGAAATCAGAAAGTAAGATCTAAATTCTTGTCTTAGATTTTAAGCATCTTAAGAGCAGTTTTATATTGAAACTTTCAGCACTTCCCTTTTACACATCTAACTCTATAGACCTGTTCCTACCACGTTCTCATATGAATGCTGACATGTCACTTTCTCGGAGGCAAGACATTATAAGTTTCAAGTTGTTTCTGCACTTTTATTACTACAAGAGGACTTCTTGTCAGTGTAATTCATTGTGTTTTCTTGATGATGCAGTCAACATTGATTTTCTTTCTTTATTCCTACCTCTGTTGTTTTTTGTTGTTGTTGGTATTGTTGTTATGATGGCTCAGTTTCCGCATTTATTTCTGCTGAACACCCTTTTGGGGAATAGCAGTGGAAGAAGAGTCATGAAATGTTAACAAAAGGGGAAGAAAAGTTAAGCTAAAATGTTAAATATTTCTCCAAAGAAATTATAAATTAGTATAGTAAGTCTTACAAATTGTTCCTGTATAAAGGAATTCTTTCCTTTCCTTGTGTTCTTAATCCCTGGCAACTCTGCTCTCCCTTCCCTGAAAGATGTATGAAGAATCAGTAGCTTAAACTGAACCATCACATTTGTGTTCAGTTATTTGTATCAATGTACACTAATCCATGAAATTTCTATCTCATTTCAAACTGTTATTATGTATAAGAAATTGTTTCTGTAATCATGTTTTTCATAGCCCATAATGGTTATAATTGGAAGTACTGTGCTCTTTGTATTTTATAAGTAGCTACCTACTTTGAGTTTCACTTCCATGTCAGACTTCTTTTAAGGTAAGTACTTTATAAGCAACATTGGTAGGTAGTTTATAAACAACATTATATGTACTGTAAGAAAAAAATGAAGCAAAATATTTTGGATGATTTTAGTTAGGGCAATAGCAGATAAATAGAATCTAATCTGCCATCTCTCTTCAGGATGTCTTCACTACTGTGCTCATAATCTTTTGAGTACCTCTCTAATGAATGACAGACTGTTGAAATTTAACTTAAGTACTTCTGGAGTAGTTAAATTCCCTCAGTATCTGTGTATATTTAGATTTTAATTTTGTTGTGCTTTGTATACACATGGAATTGTTTGCCTTATTTTATTTGCCATACAAAATTATATTTTACCTTGTAAAATAGTTGAAATGTGCTTGCCATTTTCAAGTATGAGAGTAGAATTCCATTTAAAAACAGTACTAGTCGAGGGGCGCTTGGGTGGCTCAGTGGGTTAAGCCTCTGCCTTCGGCTCAGGTCATGGTCTCAGGGTCCTGGGATCAAGCCTCACATCAGGCTCTCTGCTCAGCAGGGAGCCTGCTTCCCCCTCTCTCTCTGCCTGCCTCTCTGCCTACTTGTGATCTCTGTCTTTGTCAAATAAATGAATAAATTCTTAAAAAAAAACAAAAAACAAAAAACCAGTACTAATCGAAAGCTTCCAACTTGCTGCTTGGAACCATTTAAGTTATAGAACCATTTAAATTACAGAGCCCTTTTTCTTATATGATATCTGACAGGAAATCTATCAATGCTGTTTCTCATTTATAGTAACAAATTTCTTTGTATCCATCTCTAGTTTATATATATATAATAAATCTACAGTGTCTTTTTGTTTTTATTAGGTATGTGTTTTATTTGATGGTAAACATTGTTATTGTTATCAGCATTGTACTTGGTAAAATACAATGTAAAGATAGCTCCACTTCCTTGTAAAATTAATCTGATCTCAGAAGCAAAATATTGCTTTACTTCATTTATCCACCCAGAACAGGTTTACTCCCAAAAAGGACATTTCAGTGCATTGATGACACACTCAGTGTTCATATTGATTCTAATGCCTCTTGGCTACTGCTGCTGCCTTGCTCCTCTTAATTTTTTCTTTCTTTCTTTCTTTTTTTTTTTTTTTTGAGTCAAGGAATATTAATAGATTAAAAAATTTCTTGGCTGGTATTCTTTTATTTTTGGTGTCCCTTAGGTTTTACTGACTTCATTTTCCTTCTCTACTCTCGTTCTTCCCATTCCCATCCCAATATTTCACATATAATCAGTTCAGACTCCTGAAACAGTTCTAGTCTTAGAAAGAAGCTTTTTTAATACCTGTTTTTGGGTATCACCTGCTAGATAGTGAAAGGAGGCTCAGAACTTGTGAGTTTATAATAATAACCAAACTTTAGGAAATGAAGTATAATATTTAATTTTGACCTTAGAGTTAAATTAACTTGGGTCCCACTAGCCATTATCAGAACATTTACAAAATAATTTATGCTGATTATTATGCCACAGATAGTTCAGATGTTTTAGTTTCAGCTAAGGCTGTAATACAGCAAGCAACATTTTTAAATTTTGCATGAATACCTCAGGTTTACTTTTCTAAAATTAAGTTGAAGATTTTTAGGAAGCTGTTAAGCTTCTTCATTATTTCTATTATGCTTTATCTGTCATCTCATTTGTAGGAATCCTACTTTAAAATTCCCTAAGTCTAGGTAGTCTTTATCTTGTTTAGATCATTTTAGAACTTCAGCTGTCGGTTTTGGTTTTGCATATCAAAATATTTTATAGCTAAGTGATATATAAATTAGCTTTATATCCATCCATTTACAAATCTGCGTTACATTTTTTCAGGTATTTTTTTAGACTACCTTGCTATCAATGATTAGTTCTTCCCCAAAGAGGTGTGTGTTGTTTCCTGTTTGTTTTGTTTTTTCTTCCCTTTTTTGTTTTTTACTTACTGAGCAACTCTTGATCACATCTACCTTGTGTCAGGCACTGTACTAGAAGCTTGAGATTGTAATATAAAACTGTATATGATGACATTTCATGGTGTTTGGTAGGAGAGTCTTAAAATATGAAAATTCCCTGTTAGTGGTTCCAGTGCTGAGTCATAGTGCATCCAAAAGGAATTCCCTAAAAACCAGCATATGGGTTTCCACTTAACATTCAAGCTTCTACTTTCAGCGTTTAAATCTTTAGTATTCAGATTACCACAATATCTACTTCATGTGGGTCTATAGTAGGATTTACCAATTTATCTTTGTTTCTTGTAGTTTAATTACTTCAAACCTGCTGCCTCTTTAAGGCTATGAGCTCCTGGAGGTGGGAATTATCTTTACATCTTTGGTACCTGGCCCAAAGTCTGGCATATATAATAAATGAGTCAGTTTCATAAAGAGGGAGAAACAAGATGGGGGAGAGCCAAGATGAATATAAGTTTGACTTAATCTTCCTCCCTTGTTGTTACCTTTCCTCCCCCACTTCTCTTTTTAAGTAGGTCATGTTGATTTGAAGAGATGCTGTGCACATCTGAGGAGGTGGGATAGAGTTTTGCGAGGCCCAGATTGATTCTGTTTTGTAGAATTGATCAAGTAGCGGGGAATTCATTATCTTTAACCAAACTTCTTAATTATTAAAACAATGCCTATACAGCATGAAAATGAAGAACAAAGAACCAGAGAAGGAGAATTTTGACTCCTAGATTCCTAGTTCTATCTCTTACAAGCTGTGTGCCCTTAGGCAAATTAGTCATTTCTGTTGGCTTCCATATCTATTAAGTGGGGATAATAATGGTACCTAACTCTTGAGGTTCTTTAATAAGATTAAATGAGAATCCTAAATTAAAATTAATACTAGGGGGAAGACCAGTGTAATGTAAAATTAAGCTTAGCCCATGACCTTGCATATTGACGTTATTAGTGAATAACTATTATTACCATTGCTTTTGTAATTATTAGTACTAGTTTATAATGATATATCATTACATATATATGTGTGTACACACATACATGCAAATACACACATATGCAGTTGACCTTCGAACATTGCAGAGTTTGGGGCACCAACTCCTTATGCAGTTAGAATTCTGGTATGACTTTTGACCCCCACCAAAACTACTAGTAGCTTACTGTTGCCTGGAAGCCTTACTGATAACATAAACAGCTGACTGATACACATTTTGTATGTACTGGGTTATTACAATAAAGTAAACCAGAGAAAAGAAAATGTTACTAAGAAAATTGTAAGAGAGAAAATTCATTACTGTATTTATCAGAA
The DNA here is from genome assembly GCF_963455335.1 of Martes martes. Lineage (NCBI taxonomy): Eukaryota > Metazoa > Chordata > Mammalia > Carnivora > Mustelidae > Martes > Martes martes. Next base: position 41,689,292 of record NC_137893.1, read on the forward strand.
AAAATTGGCATGTCAGTGGATCCATGCAGTTCACACCCGTGTTGTTCAGGGGTCAGCTGTGCGTACATACTTAGGCCTGCTGTTTACAGTATCTCATTTCCGATCTAACTACTTGGGAAATTTAATTAGTCATCAGAAGATCGCTTTGTGACTATGTGATCAAAGAAAGAGGGTTAGGTGATCCTAAACTATATCATTCAGGCTGTAATAGAGCTCAGAAAGTCAGGTTTTCTGTGTTAGTATATACTTTTCTATCATCCACATAACTCATTTTTGGTAATTATGGCAGTCTCTTTCTTCCCTTCTGACCATCTGCCTCTCTCTCTTTTTCTCCCTCTTTCATACATGTAGACATGCATGTAGCATATAAATTCTGGCAGATTTATATTTTCAACTCTCTTACTTGTCCTTAACCACCAACTTCCATATTTCACATAAGGCAATTAGTTTTTTCTTCTTATTTTTTTTTAAAGATTTTATTTATTTATTTGTCAGAGAGAGTGAACACAGGCAGACAGAGTGGCAGGCAGAGGCAGAGGGAGAAGCAGGCTCCCTGCTGAGCAAGGAGCCCGATGCGGGACTCGATCCCAGGACGCTGGGATCATGACCTGAGCCGAAGGCAGCCGCTTAACCAACTGAGCCACCCAGGCGTCCCTAGTTTTTTCTTCTTTTAATCTGTCATGTGTTTTGAGACTATACTTTGGTCATTTAATGTATTCAACTGATTTTGATTTAATAAATATTGAAAATGTATATTATTTAATCCTCAAAAGATCTCTGTGAAGTGAGCTAAATAAACCCATTTGTCCAACAAAATCCTAAAGCTGAAGAGGAGTTAAATGAGTTGCCTAAAGTAATGTAGTTAATACCCACTACAATCACAAGTAGGCAGAGAGGCAGGCAGGAGGGCAGGGGAGGCAGGCTCCCCGCCGAACAGGGAGCCTGATGAGGGGCTCGATCCCAGGACCCTGGGATCATGACCTGAGCCGAAGGCAGAGGCTTTAGCCCACTGAGCCACTCAGGCGCCCCTTCATTTCTTTTTTAAGGCCAGATAATAATTCCATGGTATGTATGCACCACATTTTGTTTATCAATTTTTGATGGGCATATGGATTGTTCCTACCTTTTTTGGCTATTGTGGATAATGCTGCCATGAGCATCGATGTACAAAGAAATGGTTTTTGTTTTTTTTAATATTTTATTTATTTATTTGACAGAAATCACAGGTAGGCAGAGAGGCAGGCAGAGAGAGAGGAAGGGAAGCAGGCTCCCCGCCGAGCAGAGAGCCCGACGTGGGGCTCGATCCCAAGACCCCGGGATCATGACCCGAGCCGAAGGCAGAGGCCTCAACCCACTGAGCCACCCAGGTGCCCCCAAAGAAATGGGTTTTTTAAAAATGCATCTACCATACCATTTAAGTCTTTCTGAAAGCCTGGTTAGTTTGAGAAGAAGATAACATGATATGACTGTCCATCATGTTTTTGCTGAGCATATTCTAAAGTTGTAATGACCATAACCTGCTTCCAAGAATTCACAGCAATGACTTAATAGAATGGGAAAAATGAATGGAAAAATACTGTGATTATTAGATAACCACTATCTCATTTTTCAGGAATAGTCAAATTAGCCTAGCCATAAGGATATGAAGGTCTATAAGTCATTTACAAAATGTGGTCCTAGTCAGGTAGGTATCATTTAATTTATATTAATGTGTTTTTTTCTTATTTGTTTTTTAAGTAGGCTCCACCCCCAGCATGGAGCCCAATGTGGGGCTTGAATTCATGACCCTGAGATCAAGACCTGAGCTGAGATCAAGAGTCAGACGTTTAACTGACTGAGCCACCCAGGCGGCCCTCTATTAATGTTTTACGAAATGTTAGAATTACCATGCTTTATAACATTGATGGCAGTACCCAGTGAAAATGTCTTTCTTAGGGACATTTCATGATTCTCTGTTATCGGCGCATGAGATTCTGGAACTTTGTCTTGAATACTTGATTATAGTTGTTACATTATTGAGGTTGAACTATCTCACACATTATGTTAGCTTTTAATTGTTAGTTGATCAAAGCATATTTCAAGGATAAATATTGTCACTTGTAAGCAAAATAATTGACATGCAATTCAGCATACTAGACAGTCACTTTTACATTTGGAAGTAATTTTTAAAGACTTTTAGTATTATATCATTATATCTGTTTCGAACAGATATCAAAATAAAAGATAAAATGAACTGTGATAGTTCAGATTCTTTTACATGAGCTAATTCAACTGGTAATAAATTCCTTCAAGGGATCTACAAACTACTACCAGTCAGTAGTTACTCTGTATGAACCAAAAACATACTGATGAATTAAGGAGGAACTATCTGTTGAGCTAACTCAAAATAGGCTGATTCATTTTTATAGTCATGAAAAAGATAAAATTAATTACTTTAATAAAGATTGCTAGTACATGGCTAGCAATGAAAAAATAATTGTGTATCTATTATAATCCATGTTTTAATATATAAAATATATTATATTTACTAGGGGAATATTCAGATTAAACTTAATAGCAGAGAGAAGACCAATTTAATATGTATTCTATCAATGAAATACTTAGGCGGTTCTCTGTATTTTTCGTTATAGTTCATGTGTCAGTCAGCATTTTGTAACGAGCTCAGTGAAGCTGAAATTCAGATTTGCAGTAATTCTTTTCAATGTGGAATATAACAATCTCAGTCATTTTGGGGTCTGTGATTTAAAAAAACAACAACAACATTTTTCTCTTTGATTGATCATAGCTATTATTGAAATAGCTGTTAACATGTGACATGATGCTATAATTTAGACTGAAAAAATTGAATTGTGAATTATATCCACTCAGCTTAAATTTCTCTGTTTCTACTCTCCAGAGCATCTTTTGTACTTCCTTTCCTGCAGAAATGGCTTCTTAACATAATGTTCCTACATTTTCCCAGGGGAAAACAAGGATTTCACGGTCAAATTCTTGTCCAAAGTATACAGGGGAAGCTAATACAACAAAAACAGAAGGAAAAAAAAATATGATTTAGAATTTGCCAGTACAGGAAATGAAGATTTTATTCCATTTAACCTTTTAACAAATATGCCTTACACATAATATCCGTCATGGTGTCATTGTCAAGGAGATGAACATGTATGGATATGATGATTCAGATGATTTCAGATGTTTAGATTTGAGGTTAATCCTGCATACGTCATTCTACCATCTCTTGTTTTGTAGGTAGAAGTAAGCCACAGAATAATGTTTAGGATCATTAGATAACAAATTGGGCAGGAAGCTATATGTTTGTAATGATTTCCCTGTTAAAATCCACTTTCAAACTATTCTGCTTCATGTTCACACAAGCAGTTCTTCAAGTAACAAATCTATTCATTTAGAGTGATCAGGGTGGATCAATTAAGAATTATTTGTAGGCTCAGTTTGATATATGGACTGCAAACTGTTGTAGACTTTGTTTTTTAAATATATTTAACAAAATTTGGAAGGTGAAGTTTGTACATTTTTTTACAGCTTAATCAAGAAGTAATTGATACAATAAACTGCACACAGTTAAAGTGTGCAATTTGATTGGTTTTTATGTGTGAAATCATCACTCCCAGGACAAGATGATGAACATTTCCAACACCCTCCAGAATTCCCTCCTGTTCTTTCTAATCCCTCCTTCCTCTCACACCCTTCTTTGGCAACCACTGATCTGCTTGCTGTTGAGAATTTATATTCTAGAATATTATACAAATGGAAGCATATAACATGTGCTCTCCACACTTCTTTCTTTCTTCTTTTTTTTAAAGATTTTATTTATTTATTTATCAGAGAGAGGGAGAGCGCGCACAAGCAGGCAGAGTGGCAGGCAGAGGCAGAGAGAGAAGCAGGCTCCCCGTCAAGCAAGGAGCCTGATGCGGGACTTGATCCCAGGACCTAGGACCATGACCCGAGCCGAGGGCAGCAGCTTAACCCACTGAGCCACTCAGGCGTCCCCACGCTTCTTTCAATATTAAAGAATTCATCCATGTTGTTAACATATATCAATAGACCATTTCTTTTTATTGCTGAGTAATGTTTTAGTAATAGATATATCACAATTTATCCATTCATCTATTGGTGGGCATTTGAAGTGATTCTAGTTTTTGGCTTTTAGGAACAAAGCTCCTATGAAAGTTGAATACAAGTCTTTCTGTGGACATTTACTTTCATTTCTTTAGGAGTTGACAGTGTTTTTGTCTAAAGGACCACATAGTAAATACTTCGGGTTTTATAGGCCTGGATTTTCCCTTGGTAGTAAGCTGGGGCAGAGGTGGGAATGATTTGGTTTGTTTTCCTTCTTTCAGATACCACTGACCTGTGCTGTTTCTTGTCCAACTTCTGAAAAACATTGTGTAATATTGTGTATTTAGTTGTTAGCAGTAGCACCTAGTCCAGTTCTCCTGACTCTGTCTTGGCTGGGAGTGGAAAATTTGTCTAAATATTTTTTATCAGTTGTATTTCTTTTCTTCAATTTTAAAATACCATTATGCCCAGATATGTAAGTTCTGTTTTCAAATTATATTTATGCCATAGAATATATAGCTCCAGTCCGAAGGAAGAGATGAGTGACTTTTGGATTCTCTAGGAGCTCATCTCTCTCTCTTTTTTTAAGATTATTTATTTATTTATTTGACAGACAGAGATCTCAAGTAGGCAGAGAGGCAGGCAGAGAGAGAGAGGAGGAAGCAGGCTCCCCGCGGAGCAGAAAGCCCGAAGTGAGGCTCTATCCCAGGACCCTGGGATCATGACCTGAGCCAAAGGCAGAGGCTTTAACCCACTGAGCCACCCAGGCGCCCCTAGGAGCTCATCTCTTAAAATACTCATCTATTTATACAGGAATATTAAAATATGTTAATTTGTGAATTAATACTGTACCCCTCATTTAGGAGTCACTCTCTTACTGATTACTTATTTTGTTTTTTTTTCTTTGTGCTTTTTCTACTAAGACCTTATATTATACAGAAAAGTACATAAAACAAATAAATGTACAGTTTTATGAAATTTTATGTATCCAGTACACACTTAACCACTGCCCAGGATAAGAAAGAAAATATTTTCTGGCAAACTAGATGCCTCCAGCATACTCTTTCTAATTCACAAACTTTTCCCTCCCACCAAAGATAACCACTTTCCAGATTTACTCCCTTGCTCTTCTTTATACTTTTACTACTTAAGTATGAATCTCTAAACCGCACGGTTTGGTTTTGCCTGTTTTTGAGACTTACATAAATGCAACCTTATGTTTTAGGTTTGGCTTATTTTGCTCAGTGTCATGATTTTGAAATTTATCCATGATGTGGGCAAATTCATTCTTTTTCATTGCTCTCTCTCCCTATAAAACATCATATCATATAAAGGCATTTGCATAGATGGCAGTTTGGGGCCATTACCTATAATAGTCAAACATACTTGTATGTGTATTTAGGTACACAGGCACATATACATGTCTGATGTGTATATACTTAGATTGGAATTGCTGTGTCCTAGAGTATATGTTCAACTTAACGATATGTGTATTAGAAATTTCTTCTTTTCAGTGGCTTCTTTCAGTCTCTTAATAATGTCTCTTTTTTTTTAAGTTAGCATTTCTCCTCTTCCTAGCTTTGAGATATTATTGACATATAACATTGTATTAGTTTAAGGTGTACAGCATAATGATTTGATATGTGTATATTTTGTGAGGTGATCACTACAATAAATTCAGTTAACAGCCATCACCTCACATAGTTACAAAATTTTCTTTCTTGTGATAAGGACTTGTAGATCTACTATTTTAGCAAATTTCAAATATACATAATACAGTATTATTAACTATAGTCCCCATGCTGTACATCACATCTGCAGAACTTATTTATCTTATAACTGGAAGTTTGTAACTTTAGCTACCCTCATCCATTTCCCCCAACTCCCATCTCCCATCCCATAAGAATGGCTGGATCTTATGGTAGTTCTCTTTTTAATATTTTGAGGTACCGCCATGCTGTTTTCCATAATGGCTGTACTAATTTACATTCCCACCAATAGTATACAAAGGTTCTCTTTTCTTTGCATTCTCCGCATCATTTGTTATCTCTTGTTTTAGGGTTTGGTTTTTGTTTTTGTTTTTTAATAATAGCCATTCTAACAGATGTAAGGTAATATCTCATTGTGGTTTTGATTTTCATTTCCCTGATGGTGATGTTGAGTACCTTTCCTTTGTACCTGTTGGCTGTCCATATGTCTTTTAGCTCCTCTGCTCCTATTTTAATTGGATTTGTGTGGCTGTTGAATTGTTATGAGTTCTTTATTTATATTTTGGTTATTAACCACTTATCAGACATTTAATTTGCAAATTATTTTCTCCTGTTCTGTGGGTTCTCTTTTCATTCTGTTTATTGTTCCCTTTGCTGTGTAGAAGCTTTTCAATTTGATGTAGTTCCACTTGTTTATTTCTGCTTTTGTTGTCTTTGCTTTTGGTGTCAAAAAATCATTGCTAAGACTGATGCCAAGGGGCTTTTATATTTTCTTCTGGGATTTTAATTGTTCCAGGTCTTACATTCAGTTCTTCAATCTATTTTGAGTTAACTTTTGGGTGTGGTGTGGGGGGCAGGCTCACTCTTTCTTTCTTTCTTTCTTTCTTTCTTTCTTTCTTTCTTTCTAGTGGACAATGTTATATTAATTTCAGGTATACAACATACTGATTCAACAATTCTACATATTACTCAGTGCTCACCACAGTAAGTATAATCACCATACAAGGTTATTACAGTATTAATGACTATATTCCCTATGCTGTACTTTTCATCTCTATGACTTATTTATAACTGGAAGTTTGTACCTCTAAATCTCCTTCATTTATTTTGTCCATTCCTCTACCTGACTCCCTTGTGGCAACAATCAGTTTGCTTTCTGTATTTAATAATCTGTTTTGTTTGTTTTTAAATTTTATTTTAATAAATTTGTTGTTTCAAGTTTTTATTTAAATTCCAATTAGTTAGGGCGCCTGGGTGGCTCAGTGGGGTAAACCTCTGCCTTCGGCTCAGGTCGTGATCCCAGGGTCCTGGGATGGAGCCCTGCATTGGGCTCTCTGCTAAGCAGGGAGCCTGCTTCCCTTCCTCTCTCTCTGCCTGCCTCACTGTCTACTTGCAATCTCTGTCAAATAAATAAATAAAATCTTAAAAGAAAAAAATTCCAGTTAGTTAACATATTGTAGTATTAGCTTCAAAAGTAGAAGTTAGAGACTCATCCTTTACATATAACACTGGTGCTCACTAGGATAACAAGTGCCCTCTTTAATACCCCATTACCTATTTAGATTCCACATATAAGTGAAATCATATGAATTAAATCATTCTCTCTCTAACTCATTTAGTGTAGTACCCTCCAGGTCCATCCATGTTGTCTCATGGCATATTTAAAAAATTTTTTTTATTTTAAAATGATTTTAGATATATAGGAAAGTTCCAGAAATAGTGCAGAGTATTCCTGTATATCTCTCACATTGTTTTCCCCTATTGTCAACATCAGGAAATAAATGTTAGTACAACACAATGAATGTAACTACATTCCTTAATATAATTTTGTCAGTTTCCTCACTAATATTCTTTTTCTCCTCCAGGATTCGACATTGCATTTAGTTTTCATGTCTCTTTAATCAAATCTGTAACAATATCTCATTTTTGTTTTTCATGATCTTGACACTTTTTGGAAAATACTGGTCAAGTGTTGTCCCTTAGTTTGATCTTTTTCTGTACTTTTGGCAGGAACACCATGAAAGTGATATTTTTCTTTCTCAGTGTGTTTTATGGTGTTGGGGAAGGGGAAGGGCATGTTGATAAATCTTACTACTGTGATGTCAGATTTGATTACTTGGTTGGGTTTCACTAAAGCTGCTATATTTTCTTTGTAATTATTAAGTGTTTTCTGGAGAGGAAGCTTTGAGACTATTCAAATATCAGGTTTCTCATCAAATTTTCATCTTTTAGTTCTAATATCTTCATTGGCTTTTGCCGGCAACAATCTTCACTGTGGTGTTTTTCAGCTTTGATTTGGTGAATATTCCAAATAATGGTGAATTTCAATTTCCCTCATTTCTTTTTTAGTCTGTCAGTGGGGATTTTACTCTAAAGAAGAACTGTCCCCCCTTCCTCATATGTTTGTTTACATCAGTAAGGATTTAAGAGTATTTTACTCTATGGATTATAATCCAGGACTCTCATTTTATGTTGCTGTTTTGGCTTTGGTCGTTAAGAACTTCTTCAGTTTGGCTTCTGTGTCTTTTTGACAGTCTCTCATTATTTTTCAGCATTTCTTTACTTTCTAGTTTCATAGATGTTCCAGGTTCTTCTTATATGTTCCCTCCTGCAGTCCGGTAATCAGCCATTTCTCCAAGGACCCCACTGTATGTGTAGTGTGTAGTGTGTAGTGTGTGTGTGTGTGTGTGTGTGTGTGTGTGTGTGGTGAAAGGTAGAAAAAACCTAGATTCTCAGTCTAGTCATGCTGCTTGGTGTCATTATAGGCCCCCTCAGTTGTTAGAACTAGGAATGTATCATATACTAACATGCACCTACACACACATTTATATTTATTTCTTTATCCATCTGTGAATATATTAAAAACTATGAATTCCTGCTAATACTTCTGACTCTAACCCAGCATCATAATGTCAATTCTAGCTTTTCCCCTTTGCTTATGTATAACTCTTTGTACAGTGAGAAACCTGCATCTCCTTATCCATGATGTATTTACTTGTTTGTTAAATCCTAGTATATATATAACATATTTAGAATTACTAACCCATATCCCTATGAAAAACAAGTTTACTAGCTCAAGGGCTGTATTTGTGTACAGTGGAGTATAGTCAAAATACTGTTTCTAAACTTACTTTAAGATCTTTTTCATTCCCATCCCCCTTAACGTGGGATGTTATTTATTTGTAATACAGTTATTTTTATTCTATTTTGGTTTCCCTCAACATTCTGGCTGATTTTGATTGTTTACTTATTTGTTTACTTATTTGGTATATGAAACATTATCATGGTTATAATAGTCATGACTTGGGGCACCTGGGTGGCTCAGTCTGTTAAGCATCTGCCTTCAGCTCAGGTCATGATCCCAGAATCCTGAAATTGAGCCCCTGCATCAAGCTCCCTGCTCAGCAGGAAGTCTGTTTCTCTCTCTACCCCTCCCCCTGCTCATGCTCTCCCCCCCAAATAAATAAATAAATCTTAAAAAAAATTAGTCGTGACTTTACAAAAAGGTATTCTCATAAAATTGTCCTTCTTCATTCACTATAATACCTACCCCCTAAATGAAGACAACCTTTAAAGTTTCTGTTTTAGCTTTCCTGAAATCTTTTTGCACAAATGAACATTTCCATGAATATTTTCTAATACTTTTTCTTTTTTACATTAAGAATAACATACTATAGGGACACCTGGGTGGCTCAGTCAGTTAAGTGTCCAATTCTTGATTTCAACTCAGGTCTTGATCTCAGAATCCTGAGATCCAGCCCCATGTCAGGCTCTGTGCTCTGTGACGTCTGCTTCTTTCCCTTTTTCTCTCCCTTTGCCCCTCTCCCCACTTACACACTTTCTCTCTCAAATAAATAAAGTCTTTTAAAACAAAAAGAGTAACATACTGTATATCCTTTTTTACTGAACAGTAAGCATATCTTAGAAATTGCTTCCTATCAGTAATTAGAGATCTTCCTCATTATTTTTTACAGTAGATGTTACTCCATTGTGTGGATTTACTGTAACTTATTTACCTGCTATGCTGTGTACTTAGGTTGTTCCAATATTTTGCATACTAATAGTGTGCAGTGAATAGCCTTGTAATGTGTATTTCTGCGTTTTTGGAGGTGTATTTTCAGGGCATATTGTTAGAAGAGAGATTATTAGGTCAAAAGCTAAGTGCATATGTGGTTTTGTTAGATACTGTCAAGTTTCCCTCCATGACCACTGTCCTAGTTTGCTTTTTCAACAGTATATGAGAACTTTTGTTTCCCCCAGGCTAGCCAACAGAATACCTTCTCCATATGTTTCAATTTTTGCCAGTCTGATAGATTGGAAATGGTATCTCAGTGCTATTTTAATATGTATTTCTTTAATTACAAATAAGTTTGAATATTTTTGTATATTCTTAATGTCCTTTTTTTTTTTTTTGGTGCTCGCGCGCGCACTTGTGTATGTGTGTGTGTGTGTGTGTGTGTATTGCCTTTTTATGTCTTGTTCTCATTGTTCCAATAGGTTTTTGGCCCATTTCCCTTTCAGTTTTTGAGTTTTTTAATAATAGAATTATTGATTTCTTCTCTGTAGTGTATACTGCAAATGTAAATGTTTTCTCACAGTTTGTCAGGTATCTTTTGACTTTATTTATACTATTTTTGCCCTGATGGTTTGTTGAAATTTTTATATAATATGATTTACCAATATTTTTTTGTGACATTAAAATTAAAGAGGAATTTACTCAGGTTTGTTTCCCTTCTAACACATGAAAGGTTTTTTCCCACCATCCCGCAGTGCCACCTTTAGTAAATCAAGTGTTTGTTTATGTGTAGGTCTGTTTCCAGATTCTCTGTTATATTCCACTGGTGTTTTTGCCTGTCCCATGCTAATACCACATTTTCTTTAATGCTGTAGCTTTGTAAGAATACGAAGAAGTTGTGGTAGCTAATGGACTCAGTCTCCTCACTATGTTCTTCTTTAGGAGAGAATCTTTGATATTTTTGTTCTTTTGCTTTCCCATGTATATTTTATAATGAGTTTATTAAGTTTCTCAGATTCTGTCAGGATTATTAACATTGCATTAAATATATTCAACATTGAGATTTCCTATCCATGAACATGATGCGTTCTCTCATTTCATTTATTTAGGGCTTCCCTTCCTCACTTCCTCCTTTTTGCATTTTTGTTCGTGAGAGAAGTTGACCTATACAGTTCCTTTTTTGTACTATCAACATTGCATTTTTTAAAGAAAATAAACTTTTTTTTTTTTTAGAACTGTTTTAGGTTTCCAGATATTTGGGCAGAAAATAGAGAGTTCCCATATATCTCCTCTCTTTCAGCACATAGTTTCTTCTGTTATTATTACCTAGCTCTTAGGTTTTTAGGTAGACATAAGTTTTTCACTCATTTGGGTAAATACCAAGGAGTGTGGTGCTGGATCATATGGTAAGAATATGTTTAGTTTTATAAGAAACTGCCAAACTGTTCTTCTACATTTTATATTTCTACCAGTAATGAATGACAGTTCTTGTTGCTCCACATTCTCACTAACATTCTTTGGTATCAGTGTTTTGGATTTGGCCATATTCTGATAGGTGTATAGTGGTATCTCATTTGAATATTCATTTCCCTAGTGGCTTGTGATGTTGAGCATCTTTTTTTATGCTTACTTGCCATATATATCCTTAGCGAGATGTCTGTTTAGGTCTTTGGCCATTTTTTAATTAGGTTGCTTATTTTCTTATTGTTGAGATTTTAAAAGTTCTTTAATATTTTGGGTAAAAGTCCTCTTGCAAATGTTTTTCCCTGGTCTCTTACTTGTCTTTTCGTTCTTTCTTGATCAACATTGCTTTTTCATATCTGAGTGTCAAGAGTTATGCTGATTTGTTAAAATATAAATATTCTTTCTATTTTCTGGAAAAATTTGTGTATGATTACAATTAATTTTCTCTTAAATGTTTGGTAGAATTTGCTGAAGAATCCATCTAGACCTTTTGCTTTCTTTGGGAAGATCGTTAAAAATTTTTACAGTAGGGGGACGCCTAGGTGGCTCAGTGGGTTAAAGCCTCTGCCTTCGGCTCAGGTCATGAACCCAGGGTCCTGGGATGGAGCCCCACATCGGGCTCTCTGCTCGGCAGGGAGCCTGCTTCCCCCTCTCTCTCTCTGCCTGCCTCTCTGCCTACTTGTGATCTCTGTCAAATAAATAAATAAAATCTTAAAAAAAAATTTTTTTTTACGGTAGGAAAAGTAAGATACTCTGTTTTTTTCTTAGGTCAGTTTTAGTTCACTGTATTTTTCTGGAAGTTTTTCTAGTCTCAGTTTTCAAACTTGTTGGTGTAAGGGGGTTTATGATATCCTCTTATTTTTTAGTATATGTAGGCTGTGTTCTCTGTGTTATTCCTGATACTGTTTGTGCTTTATCTTTTATTTGTCAGTCTCATTAGGGATTTATCAATTTAATTATTCTTTTAGAAGAAACCATTTTTAATCTTTCAGTCCTATCTAGTGTATATTTTCGATTCATGAATTTCAGCTTATTTTGTTCTATTTTCTTTGGGTTTAATTTAGTGGTATTTTTCTAATTTCTTGAGATGGTTGCTAACTGACTGATTTTCAGCATTTCTTTCTTTCTTTTTTTTTTTTTAAAGATTTTATTTATTTACCAGAGAGAGAGAGAACACACAAGCAGGCAGAGAGGCAGGCAGAGGCAGCGAGAGAAGCAGGCTCCGTGCTGAGCAAGGAACCCGATGCGGGACTCGATCCCAGGACCCTGGGATCATGACCTGAGCCGAAGGCAGCGGCCTAACCAACTGAGCCACACAGGCGTCCCAGCATTTCTTTTTTGACATACACAGTTTAGGTTATAAGTTTTTGTCTAAGTTGGATTTAGCTATATCTTACAAGTTTTGATATATTGTTATTTTGTTATCTAGTTAAAAATATTTGATACTTTCCTTTGGGATGTCCTTTCTGTCCTATAAGTTATTTATTGATGTATTTCTATCATTTTAAACATGGAGATTTTCTGGTAATTCTTATGTTCTTGACTTCTAACTGAATTGTTGTGTTTGCATTCTCATTTTCCCTAGTAGTTGATATATCAGATGCAGTTTCTCTGAGAAGTAGGATTTTATGTAAATCAGCTTTAAAGATACTGTAAATTTTGGGGCACCTGGGTAGCAAAGCCTGTTAAGCAACTGACTCTTGACTTCAACTCAGGTCATGATCTGTACTGGACTTGAAGCCTGCTTAAGATCCTTTCTATCCCTCTCCCTCTGCCCACCCCCGCAACCACTGCTCTGCTTGGATGTTCATGCTCTCTGTCTTAAAAACAAATAAACAAACAAGCTGCACTTTTTTTTTTCAGGATATTTTATTGCAGTTGAAAGGCATATCTATTAGCAAGTATTGTAATTATGGGCTATAGACCGAGTAGTTAATTTTGAGTTATTTAGCTTATTTTTATTTTAAAAAGATTCCCTTTCCTTTTTAAAATTTTTGATTGGAAGCAATTATAGACTCAGTTTCCTTTTAAAACTTTTTTTAATATCTGATATATCATTAGATTATGGTGAATGAGGTCCTTTTAAATAATGTTCATTAAAAAAAAATAATGTTCATTTTATTACCTGACAAGTTTTATTTTTCCTTTATGTGAGAAACTTTTCTGGAAATAACTTTATGGCATTCTTTCCAGGATAGGTATTTGTTAATATTGTATTTGGGAATTTGAAGCAAAATGAACATTAGTCTTACCTGTGTTTACCTTTTCAAAAACTCTTAATAGGTCCATCCCTGATTCTCCTGCCCACATGCCTTATTGCTCTCTTACCGCTGATTGCTGTCTTATTGCTACTTTCCTCTTTTTTTTTTTTTTCCCCTTAAGTAGGCTCTGTCCTCAGCCTGGAGCCTAACTGGGGACTGAATTCATGACCCTGAGATCAAGAGTCAGATGTTTGACCAACTGAGCCACCCAGGTGCCCTGCTGTTTCCCTCTTTGATAGCCACACCACAGAAGTATTTAGTTACAAGCAAATATTTTAGGAGTTGCTATCATTTGTATAAAGGTTATGTTAATGTTCATGTAACTTAAGGGCAAAGCAATTATTTAGTACTAAATGAATCAGGTTTTCTATTTTAACATATACATATGAATGCACTTATCAGTGCTGAATTAATGCCCTACTCTGGGGATTTAAAATGTGTGATTTTGCTTTATTATATGCAAGTACCTCATCACCATAAAATGGTCTATTATTTGACAACAATTATGTATACCATTTGGTAAAAAAATTTTTTGAAATGTAAAAATGGTTAAAGAAATGTCCCATCTTAAAAGTGTTTTCAGAGTGTTAATTATTTTGTGCATAGCAGGCATTTAGATTATGGTACATATTAAAACCCACTCAGTTGATGGTGGTAATATAATCTGTGGTAAGTAATAATAGGTATATGAATGAGAGAGAACAGTATTTAAAAAGTGAAACATGTATATGCTACATAATTGATATATTAAAGAAATTTCTTGTTTAAGGAAAGGTAGCTATTAGATAGGCAAGTTGGAGGAAGAGGCGCACACTAAATGGTATATTGGCAAGCTTCCTGAAATGCATATGCATAGTAATTAGAAGCATATTGATTTTTAAATGTCAGCCAGCTTTTATTCTCTTCTTTATCTAGCATCTTTATTTGTATGAACAGTGACTATTCTTACTTCTAAAGGGGGTTTATTAAGGTTTTTGTGAACATTTGTTATATAGGAAATAAATTACCACTGCTATATATAACTAACATTAAATTGTGGTGCTGGCAATGATTTGTGAGATTTAATTTCTTATATGTTAAGACTAAGAAATTCTCCATTTCACAGTTGAGATTTAGAGAAATTGCCTATGCTTTCTACTTACATTCGGTGAACAAATGCCTTTAGTCCTGTTTATGACCTTCAACAACATGCTAAAATGAATTACTGCAAGTATCACTTATATTCCAAAATTAAGTAGCTTTTTGCTAACTTGGTTTGATCAAGATTGCGTTTATCAGCTATTAACATTCTTTCAGTAGCCTTTAATGCTTTATAAGCCTTTAAAGAATGTCGAGGAGCAGAGAATGTTCCTGGGAGATTGAATGTCTATCTACCTTATTTCATAAAATCTAATGTGCTTTGAGAGTGTGCTTTCTTAGTCTTCCTAGACTGAGTCAATGGAAACAGTGATTAAAAGATACCATAGAATATCAGAGGCATCCGGTTTTCAGAGAAGTTAAAATGTGAAGAAATTCATATCCTGGAATTACTGAAGTAGAATTTTTGAAGTCACTAACTATAAATTTAAACGGATGGCTGTGATAATCTTGTGTTCTGATTTTTTATGATTAGACCAATATGGTATCCTGAGAAATTTCCATAGGATTGTTTTGAGTTTGTAGTCTTTTCTTCACTTTAAATACTACTCAGTGTTTCATTTTCAGATTCATGCAATAGAATTATACAGTCATCCTTGAGATCATTTTTTTACCTGCTGTAAAATGCTATTAATTTTCATTACCTAGACTCTGAGGAGATATGTTTTGGCCTGGTTCCTGTAAGCAAGGGGTATAGGCAAGGTTTTTTCATATTCTTTATGTACACTAAGTTTAAGAAGGGAGTTAGTGTCCATTGAGAAAAGATCTATGATAAAAGAAAAATGAGATAATCATAAGAATGTTTATGTTCTTCTCATACCCTGTACCACTATACGCTCCACAATTCTGGTTCAAATGATGCTGTTTCTTCATTCACATTGTTTAATGCAGTCAGGAATGATAGATCTTTTTTAAGTGGAAATAGGAAGGGAAGGACGATTCCTAGAAGGTAACTTATTATTTTTTTAACCCTCTGTATGGTTTGCTTTTTATTTTCATGTGTATTTTTTTATAAGAACTAAGTACACCTTATAGAAATATGACTTCATATTGCTTATAAAGTAAAGATATGACATTTGACATTCTTCGTAGTTTATTCCAGACTTCCTTTGGGTTTTCATCTTCAACTAAATTATCCCTCACTCTAGCCATACTTGTCTACTTTTTGTCTCAGATCTTCTACATTTTCACGACTTGTTTAAATTTCTCCCTTTGCCTTACCCACCCTTTAAGACTGAACCAAATCTCACCTATTTGAACTTTTCCAGCTCCCTTGATAGCAAGTAACTTTTACTCCACTATTTTGAAGTGGCAAATACATATATATTGCCCTTATCAGAGACCACCTTTTGGTAGCATTCTTTATTTATGTGTCTGGTTTTCCTTTATATTTTTGGGACTGAGTTATTTAGGTTTGTATTATCTCCTATAGAACATAGTATAGGTGTACAATGAGTGTTTCTTGAATTTAATCCTTACAGATTTTTAAATACATGCATTACTTCTTTTAGTTTTTTTCCCAGAGATACTATGTAGTAATTTTGCCAGAATTACTAATATGTTAGACTATTCTACATCTAAGTTTCCATTCTCAGCATTTACTACTATTTTCTGAAGTGTAAGAATTTTTCTTGAATCATTACATTGTATACTGGAAACTAATGTAACACTGTATGTTAATTATACTTGAATAAAAAAACAAACAAAAAAGAGAAGTACCCTCCTGTGACAACCTATTTCCAAATTAGTTAAAAAAAGGATTATTCCTCAGCTATCTCATAGAGCAAAAGACAAGAATAACTGCAAAGATAGCTTTTTCACAGTTATCTATTTGGTATACAAATTATGATTATACGAGCTTCTTATATAAGGAAGAGTGTTTTCAAAATAATATGGTTTTGTTTTGTTTTGTTTTGTTTTGTAGCTTACTTCCTCAGAATGTTGGTCTGCTCTATGTTGGAGGTTATGAAAGACCCTTTGCACAAATCAAGGTATGATTGTTCATTTTCTAGTTTATTTTTCTTAGATGTAGCTCACTTGTCCAGAACCCATCAAAAACCTGCAAATAACCATCAATATATCAAAAATATTATGAATGTGAATTACTGATTTCATTTGCTTTTGCATATCCCTCTTGAACAAGTAATTCAGTTTTACAGAGGATTATTTAATTTATTTATTTAGTATTTTAAGATTTTATTTATTTGAGAGAGAGCAAGAACAAGCAAGAGAGAGAACACGAGCAGGTGGGAGAGGCACAGGGATAAGCGAGAAGCAAGCTCCACGCTGAGCAGGGGGCCTGATGCAGGACTCTATCCCAGGACTCTGGGATCATGACCTGAGCTGATGGCAGACACTTAAACAACTGACCCACCCAGGCGCGCAAGAATTGATTATTTTAATATTCTTGCCCATAGTAATGAGTTGAATTTGTCCAAAGCACTATTTAATGTGTACAGTTTGATAAATTTTGATATGCTTAGACTTGTGAAACCATCACTACAGTCAGCATAGTAAACATATTCATTACCTCCGGAAGTTTTCTTGTGCCTCTTTGAAATTCCTCACTCCTGCCCTTTTTACCCTTCCAGTCCCCAGGGGACCTCTAATCTGATTTGTGTCATTATAGATTAATTTGCGTTTTCTAGAATTTTATATAAATGGAATTATACAGTATTTGCCTTGTCTCTCTCTCTCCCTCTCCCCTCTCTCAGCCTCTTTAATACAGCATAATTATTTTGAGATTCATCCATGTTGTTGCACTTACCAATAATTCATTGTTTTTAATGCTGAGTAGTATTCCGTTGTGTTAGAACATAGCTTCTTTATCTTTTCACCTGTTGATGGACATTTCGGTTGTTTCTGCTTTCTGGCTACTACGAACACTTGTATACAAGTCTCTGCAGGGATATATCCTTTAGTTTCTCTTGGGTAAATACCTAAATTGGCAATGGCTGGGTTAAATTGCAGTTGTATGTTTAACTTTTTAAGAAACAACCAAACTATTTACCCACCAGTAGGGTGTGACAGTGCTAGTTCCTCCATATCCTGGTATGGCCCATCTTTTTTTTAAGTTTAGTCATTCTTATGGGTACATAGTGGTATTTCACTGCAGTTTTAGTTTGCATTTCTGTTATGCCTAATAATGTTGAACATCGTCTCATGTGCTTATTTTTCATCTGTACATCTCTAGTGGTGTGTGTTCAAATCTTGCCTTTTTTTGAATGAAGTTTTCATGTTTTTACTCGAGTTGTGACATTCTTATATCTGGTTGTTAAGTCCTTTATCAGATATGTGATTTGCTCCTTTTTTTCCCCCCCAGCAATGGCTTCTCTTTTCCTTGTCTTAACAGGGTTCTCAAAGAGCAGAACTTGTTAATGCTGATGTTTAGTTTATTAGTTTTTTCCCATGCCTCATGCTTTTGGTATTGATCTAAGAAATGTTTGCCTAACCAAAGTCACAGAGATTTTTCTCCTTCGTATTGTAGAATCTTTATAGTTTTATGTTTAACATTTTGGTTTAATATTTATGAGTTAATTTTTGAATATGATTCAAAATTCAAGATATAGAGGAATGCTGAGCCCCCTGCTTTTTGGGCCATGGATATCTACTTGTTGTAAAACCATTTTTATTGTTATTTAATTTATTTTTTTAATTGCATGTTGTCCTTGTTAGTATATGTGTTGCTGAAGCAAGCACTAAAACCATTTTTTAAAAGCTATCCTTTCCACCCTTGAATTGCCTTTGCATCTTTGTTGAAAATCAATGACTATATGTATGTGAATCTATTTCTGGACTCTTTATTCTTTTCCATTTATCTGCATCTATCCCTCCACCAGTACCACAATATCTTGATTATTGTGTCTTAGTAATAAGTCATGGACACAGATAAGATAAATCCTCAAACTTTTTCCTTTTCGAAGTTGCTTTGGCTAATTAACTTCCTTTAATTTTCGTACACATTTTAGAAACATCTTGTCAATTTCTCCAAAAATGTCACTGGAATTTTGACTTGGATTATGTTAAATCTATAGATCAATTTGAAGAGAAGTGACATCTTAACAATATTGAATATTTTAATTCATGAAAACCACATTTTTTCAATTTGTTTAGATTTTTAATAGCTCTCAATAATATTTTGACTCAGTGTATTGGCCTTGTACATTTTTAAGAGATTTATCAGTAAGTATTTTATATTTGTGATGTCATAAAAATATTTTTTAACACTTTTATAAAGACTTATTTGTGTAATTTCTGTATTAGTAAATATAGGGAAAAGTTTTAAGTGAAGTATAATTAACATACAATAGTATATTACTTTCAGGTGTACAATATAATGATTCACCTTTGCTATACATAACTCAGTGCTTATCAAGATAAGTGTACTCCTAGTCCCCTTAATCTGTTTCACTCATTCTTCTGCTAGCCCACTTCCCCTCTGGCAACCACCAGTTCTCTGGATTTAAGAGTCTGGGTTTTTGTTTGTTTGTTTGTTTGTTTTTTAAAGATTTTATTTATTTATTTGACAGACAGAAATCACAAGTAGGCAGAGAGGCAGGCAGAGAGAGAGGGGGAGGCAGGCTCCCCGCCAAGCAGAGAGCCTGATGTGGGGCTCAGTCCCAGGACCCTGAGATCATGACCTGAGCTAAAGGCAGAGGCTTAACGCACTGAGCCACCCAGGTGCCCCTGTTTCTTTTTTTATTCATTTGTTTCTTAAATTCCAGATATGAATGAAATCATATGGTATTTGTCTTTCTCTGACTTATTTCACTTAGCATAATGCCTTCTAGGTGCACCCATGTTGTTGCAGATGGCAAGATCTCATTCATTATATGGCTGAGTAATATTCCAGTTTGTGTATGTGGGTGTGTGTGTGTCACATTTTCTTTATCCATTCATCTGTTGATGGGCACTTAGGTTCCTTTCATATCTTGGCTATTGTAAATAATGCTGCAATAAACATAGGAGTGCATATATCCTTTTGAGTGAGTATTTTTGTTTTCTTTGGGTAGATACCTGGTAGTGGAATTATTGGATCATATGGCGATAATATCTTTAAATTTTTGAGGAACTTCCACACTGCTTTCCATTGTGGCTACATCAATTCACATTTTCACCAGCAGTGCAAAAGTGTTCCCTTTTTTCTACATCCTCACCAACACTTGTTATTTCTTATCTTTTTGAGTCTAGTCATTCTGACAGGGGTAAGGTGATAGATAGCTCATTGTAGTTTTGATTTGTCTTTCCCTGATAGTTAGTGATGTTGAGCATCTTTTCATGTGTCTTTTAGCCATTTATATGTCTTCTTTCGAAAAATGTCTATTCAGGGCGGATTTTTTTTGGATTTTTTGGATTTTTTTTTTTTTTTTTTGGTATCGTAGAAGTTCTTTATATATTTTGGGTATTAACCCCTTATTTTATATATTATTTTCTAATATCTTCTCCCATATAGTAGGTTGCCTTTTTGATTTATTGATGGTTTCCTTTGCTGTGCATAAGCTTGTTATTTTGGTGTAGTCCCTATCAAAATACTGACAGTGTTTTTCATAGAACTAGAACAAAAATACTATGTATGGAATGTATGGATCACAGAAGACCCCGAATAGCCAAAGCAATCCAGAAGAAGAAGAAGAAAGCTGGAGGTATCGCAATCTCAGATTTTAAGATATACTACAAATCTGTAGTAATCAAAACAGGATAGTACTAGCACAAAAGTGGACACATAGATCAGTGCAGCAGAATAGAGAGCCCAGAAATAAACCCATGCTTATATGATCAGTTAATCTATGACAGAGGAGGCAAGAATATACAGTGGGGAAAAGAGTGTCTCTTCAACAGATGGTACTAGACAGCTACATTGCAGAGTAATGAAACTAGACCACTGTCTCACTCAAGACACACAAAAAAACTCAAAGTGGATTAAAGACCTAATATGACACCTGAAGGCATAAAAGTCTTAGGAGAAACATAGGCAGTAATTTCTTTGACACTGACTATAGAAACATTTTTCTAGATATAAAAATATTTTTTATTTCAATTTCTGATTGTTCATTGCTAGTATATAAAGATTCAGTTTTTATGTGTTTACTTTAAATCCTGCAATTTTACTATACTCAATTATTAGTGCTAGTATTTTTTTTTTTAAGATTTCATAGGATTTTCTACAGAAATGATTACATCATCAGCTAATAAAGATAGTTTTCCCTTCTTCCTTTCTGATCTGGATGCCTTTTATTGCTTTCTCTTGCTTCCCTACATTGACTAAAATCTGCAGTACAGAGTTAAATAAAAATGGTGAGAACAGACCATCCATGCCTTGCTCATGATCTTAGAGAGAAAGCATTCAATCTTTTATCAAAAATTGTTTTTATAGTAATAGTACTTAAGGATTGAATCCTAGATTCCATTTCTCAAATGGAATGATATTATGAACCTTCAAAGTAGTTAATAAAAAGGACAGTTTGAGTTCATCCTTTTTTTGTTATAACTTTTTGTTAAGTTTTCTGACAGGCCTGTGAAATTTGTATTATGTTTTTTGTTTAGTTCTCTGATTTTTCTTCACATTTATTTCTTGGCTGTATAAGTTTTCTCTTCCACTTGAGGGGTGTGAGTTTAAATTCCTTTCTACCAGCATACATGACATGTATTTTTATGCTTTGAAAAACAAGGATTTTTCAGAATAGACTGAGCCTGAATGAGACATATAAGATATTTATTATTGAGGAGGTTTAGTAACATTATTGACATTTTTTAATTTAAAAAAATCTTATTTTAGTTACTGTAGCTTTAGCACCTCTTTAAATACCTCCACTAATTTAGTTTAAATCAAAATGCTCTCAAAAGTTCACCATCAGGATCTTAACTTGTGGACCCTCTTAAACTTTTCTAATTTCTTAAGTAGTGACAAGCATTCAGATACATATGCTTTCTTCTATTTTTAATATCCCTGGAACACAAGTTGGCAAAGATTTCTTCATAGACCTCACTCTCTATCTTGTTCACCTAATTCAGCAGTATAGCCAGGAATCCTAATAAGTTTCTGCAGGAACATTTTGAAAGCCTAATTTTTTTCTGTCCATTGGTTTGGAAAATCCTGTTTTTCCTTATTAGAACTGAAATAACTAAAAAGTGAGAGGTTTATATTATATATTTAGGGACAGGAACAATGTGTGTGTGTGTGTGTGTGTGTGAGAGAGAGAGAGAGAGAGAGAAAGAGAGAGAGAGATGTTTCAAAAACATAATCTAAGTATACATATGAAGTTAATTACTCCTTCACTCACCTGATTTATTGACATGACATTTTCTTTATCCAGGACTTTCCTAACAAGCTCAGTGACATAGGTCAATCCTTTGTCAACCCATTATCTTTTATTTATTTATTAAAAAATTGTTTTTAAATTTGAATTCTGTTAGCCTGTATATAGTACATCATAAATTTTTGTTGTAGTGTTCAACAGTTCATTAGTTGTGTATAACACCCAGTGCTCATCACATCATGTGCCCTCCTTAATGCCCATCACCCAACCCTTTATGCCTGGATAATCAACTTAATGGAAGAAGGTGCATTAAGGGCGCCTGGGTGGTTCAGATGGTTAAGCATCTGCCTTTGGCTCAGGTCATGATCCCAGGGTCCTGGAATCAAGCCCCACATCAGGCTCCCAGCTCAGTGGGAAGCCTGCTTCTCCCTCTCCCACTCCCCCTGCTTGTGTTTCCTTGCTCACTGTGTCTCTCTCTGTCAAATAAATAAGTAAAATCTTAAAAAAAGAAAAGAAAAAGGTGCCTTATTTTAGGGCACCTTTTCCTTTTGATGTTACTGTGAGAAAGTGTGAAAAAGGTTTCTCTCGTAAACTGTGAAAGGATTTCTTTATCTTTATTAGTTATTGAAGTTCCTTCATAATTCTTATGATTCTTATGAAAATGCTATATTGATCCTTACCTAAGTAGAATACTTATAAGTTAATTGGAAAACAATAAAAGAATCATAGTTTAAATGCTTGAGATTAGTAAGGTTCACTTCCTCCCTTGCTTTGTACCTGACTTGTTTTGGACATGAAATAACAGTACTTGTTATGTTCATCTTACTCCCACTAAACTAATGATACTATGTTGTATAGCATAGATAGCAGATATAACCTTTAATAAATGGAAACTGCTTTGATTTCCCTAAGAGCATACTGGTTGATTTTTTTTTTGTTTTGTTTTGTTATGTAAGATAGGAAACCGTTCACTTGAATATTTAGGAAAGAGAATTCTTACTCATTAACATAATGCAACTAAGTTTGAGTGACTTGGTGGTTAGAGGTTCTTTTTGTTAGAGACTTGTTACAGTTGTGTTTCAAAAAAGCAGCTTCATTTTATAAAGATGCAAAAGAGAAGGATAAGAACACAAAATGGGTATAGATATTTAGACAAATGTTAAATGAATTCAGAAATTTGCTATAGCATGACAAGAGATATCTATACTATAAATGAATAGCATGACTCCATTATAACCATTCTTTTTTAAACATTTTTTTAATTAATGTATAATGTATCATTTGTTTCAGGGGTACAGGTCTGTGATTCATCAGTCTTACACAATTCACAGCACTCACTATAGTACATACCCTCTCCAATGTCCATCACCCAGCCACCCCATCCCTCCACCCCTCTCCACTCCAGCAACCCTCAATTTGTTTCCTGAGATTGAGTCTCTTATGGTTTGTCTCCCTTCCTGGTCCCATCTTGTTTCATTTTCCCCTTCCTTCCTCTATGATGCTCTGTCTTGTTTCTCAAATTCCTCATATCAGTGAGATCATATGATAAATGTCTTTCCCTGATTGACTTATTTCGCTTAGCATAATACCTTCTAGTTCCGTCCATGTTGTTGCGAATGGCAAGATTTTACTTTTTGATGGCTGCATAGTATTTCATTGTAGACACATACCACATCTTCTTTATCCGTTCATTTGCTGATAGACATCTAGGCTCTTTCCATAGTTTGGCTATTCTGGACGCTACTGCTATAAACATTGGGGTGCATGTGCCCCTTCAGATCACTACATTTGTATCTTTAGTGTAAATACCCAGTAGAGTGATTGCTGGTTCATAGGGTAGCTCTATTTTCAACTTTTTGAGGCTTTCCATACTGTTTCCAGAGTGGCTACAGCAGCTTGCATTCCTACCAACAGTGTAGGAGGGTTCCCCTTTCCTGCATCCTCACCAACATCTGTCGTCTCCTGACTTGTTAATTTTAGCCATTCTGACTGGTGTGAGGTGGTATCTCATTGTGCTTTTGATTTATATTTCCCTGATGCCAAGTGATGTTTAGTACTTTTTCATGTGTCTGTCAGCCATTTGGATGTCGACTTTTCAGAAATGTCTGTTCATGTCTTTTGCCCCTTTCTTGATTGGATTGTTTGTTCTTTGGGTTTTTAGTTTGATAAGTTCCTTATAGATTTTGGATACTAGCCCTCTGTCTGAAAGGCCATTTGCAAATATCTTCTCTCATTCCATCGGTTGTCTTTTGGTTATGTTGACTGTGTCCTTTGCTGTGCAAAAGCTTTTTATCTTGATGAAGTCCCAATAGTTCCTTTTTGCCCTTGCTTCCCTTGCCTTTGGCGATGTTTCTAGGAAGAAATTGCTGTGGCTGAGGTGGAAGAGGTTCCCGCCTGTGTTCTCCTCAAGGATTTTGATGGATTCCTGTCTCACATTGAGGTCTTTCATCAATTTTGAGTCTATTTTTGTATGTGGTTTAAGGAAACTGTCCAGTTTCATTCTTCTGCATGTGACTATCCGATTTTCCCAACACCATTTGTTGAAGAGACTGTCTTTTTTCCATTGGACATTCTTTCCTGCTTTGGCAAAGATTAGTTGACCATAGAGTTGAGGGTCTATATCTGGGCTCTCTATTCTGTTCTATTGGTCTATATGTCTGTTTTTGTGCGAGTACCTTATTGTCTTGATGATGACAGTTTTGTAATAGAGCTTGAAGTCTGGAATTGTGATGCCACCAGCTTTGGTTTTCTTTTTCAACATTCCTCTGGCTATTTGGGGTCTTTTCTGGTTCCATACAAATTTTAGTATTGTTTGTTCCATCTCCATGAAAAAAGTTGATGGTGTTCTGAAAGAAATTGCATTAAATGTGTAGATTGCTCTAGGTAGTGTAGACATTTTCACAATATTTGTTCTTCCAATCCATGAACATGGAATGTTTTTCCATTTCTTGTGTCTTCCTCGGTTTCTGTAGTTTTCTGAGTACAGATTCTTTGCCTCTTCGGTTAGATTTATTCCTAAGTATTTTTGGTTTGGGGTGCAATTGTAAATGGGATTGATTATTTAATTTCTCTTTCTTCTGTCTAGTCGTTGGTGTATAGAAATACAGGTGATTTCTATGCATTGACTTTATATCATGCCAACTTTACTGAATCCCTCTATGAGTTCTATCAGTGTTGAGGTGGAGTCTTTTGGGTTTTCCATATAAGGTATCATGTCATCTGCAAAGAGTGAGAGTTTGACTTCTTCTTCACCAATTCAGGTGTCTTTTATTTCTTTTTATTGTCTGACTGCTAAGGCTAGGACTTCTAGTACTACATTGAACAGCAGTGGTGAGAGTGGACATCCCTGTCATGTTCCTGACCTCAGGAGAAAAACTGTCCGTTTTTCCC
Source organism: Martes martes (assembly GCF_963455335.1). Classification (NCBI taxonomy): domain Eukaryota; kingdom Metazoa; phylum Chordata; class Mammalia; order Carnivora; family Mustelidae; genus Martes; species Martes martes. Next base: position 41,714,598 of record NC_137893.1, read on the forward strand.
CAGTGAGAATGATATTTGCTGTGGGTATTTCAGAGATGACTTTTACAATATTTAGGTATGTACCCTCTATCCCTATGCTATGAAGAGTTTTGATCAAGAAAGGATACTTTACTTTGTCAGATGCTTTTTCTGCATCTATTGAGAATATCATATGGTTCTTGTTCTTTCTTTTATTAATGTATTATATCACATTGATTGATTTGCAGATGTTGAACCAACCTGGCAGCACAGGAATAAATCCTACTTGTTGTGGTGAATAATCCTTTTAATGTACTGTTGGATCCTCTTTGCTGGTATTTTGGTGAGAATTTTTGCATCCGTATTCATCAGGGATATTGATCTGTAATTCTCCTTTTTGATGGGATCTTTGTCTGGTTTTGGGATCAGGGTAATGCTGGCCTCATAAAATAAGTTTGGAAGTTTTCCTTCCATTTCTATTTTTTGGAACAGTTTCAGGAGAATAGGTATAAATACTTTAAATGTTTGGTAGAATTCCCCTGGGAAGCCATCTGGCCCTGGGCTCTTGTTTGTTGGGAGATTTTTGATGACTGCTTCAATTTCCTTACTGGTTATGAGTCTGTTCAGGTTTTCTATTTTTTCCTGGTTCAGTTTTGGTAGTTTGGTAGTACCTCTATAAGAATGTAACCATTTCTTCCAGATTGTCAAATTTGCTGGTGTATAGTTGCTTATAATATGTTCTTATAATTGTTTGTATTTATTTGATGTTGGTTGTGATCTCTCCTCTTTCATTCATGATTTTATTAATTTAGGTCCTTTTTCTTTTCTTTTCGGTAAGCCTGGCCAGCAGTTTATCAATCTTATTAATTCTTTCAAAGAACCAGCTCCTAGTGTCATTGATCTGTTCCGCTGTTCTTTTGGTTTCTAGTTGATTGATTTTTGCTCTGATCTTTATTATTTCTCTTCTTCTGCTGGGTTTAGGCTTTATTTGCTGTTCTTTCTCCAGGCTCCTTTAGGTGTAGGGTTAGGTTGTGTATTTGAGACTTTCTTGTTTCTTGGGAAAGGCTTGTATTGCTATATACTGTTCTCTCAGCCTTTGCTGTACCCTAAAGATTTTGAACAGTTGTGTTTTCATTTTCATGTTTCCATGAATTTTATAAATTCTTCTTTAATTTCCTGGTTAACCCATTCATTCTTTGGTAGGATGCTCTTTAGCCTCCAGGTATTTGGGTTCTTTCTAACTTTCCTCTTGTTATTGAGTTCTATTTCAAAGCATTGTGGTCTGAAAATATGCAGGGAATGATCCCCATCTTTTTGTTCCAGTTGAGACCTGATTTGTAACCCAGGATGTGATCTATTCTGGAGACTGTTCCATGTGCACTAGAGAAGAATGTGTATTCTGTTGCTTTGGGGTGGAATGTTCTGGAAATATCTGTGAAGTCCTTCTAGTCCAGTGTGTCATTTAAAACCTTTATTTCCTTGTTGATCTTTTGCTTAGATAATCTGTCCATTTCGGGGGGGGCGGTTAAAGTCCCCTACTATTATTGTATTATTTCAATGTGTTTCTTTGATTTTGTTACTAATCGGTTTATATAATTGGCTGCTTCCATGTTAGGGGCATAGATATTTTAAATTGTTAAATCTTCTTGTTGGATAGACTTTTTAAATAAGTGTCCTTCCTCATCTCTTATTATACTCTTATTATTGTCTTTGGTTTAAAATCTATTTTTTCTGGTATAAGGATTGCCTCCCCAGCTTTCTTTTGATGTCCATTAGCATGATAAATAGTTTTCCATCCCCTCACTTTAAATATGGAGGTGTCTTTGGGTCTGAAATGAGTCTCTTGCAGACAGCATTATCAGTGCGTCTTATTTTTTTATCCAATCTGATAACCCCGTGTCTTTTGATTGGGACATTTAGAGTAACCATTTACATTCAGGGTAACCATTGAAAGATAGGAATTTAGTGCCATTGTACTGCCTGTAAGGTGACTGTTACTGTATACTATCTCTGTTCCTTTCTGGTCTGTTACTTTTGGGCTCTCTCTTTGCTTAGAGGACCTCTTTCAATATTTCCTGTAAGGCTGGTTTGGTGTTTGCAAGTTCTTTTAGTTTTTGTTTGTCCTGGAAGTTTTTGTTTTAATCTCTCCTTCTATTTTCAATAACTGTCTAGCTGGATATAGTATTCTTGGCTGCATATTTTTCTCTTTTAGTGCTCTGAATATATCATTCCAGTCCTTTCTGGCCAGTCAGGTCTCTGTGGATAGGTCTGCTGCCAATCTAATGTTTCTTCTGTTGTAGGTTACAGACCCCTTCTCCTGAGTTGCTTTCAGGATTTTCTCTTTGTTGAGGCTTGTAAGTTTTACTATTAGATGATGGTGTTGACCTATATTTATTGATTTTGAGAGGGGTTCTCTGTGCCTCCTGGATTTTGATGCCTGTTTCCTTCCCCAAATTAGGGAAGTTCTCTGCTGTATTTGCTCCACTATACCTTCTGCCCCCCCTCTCTGTCTTCTTCTTCTGGGATCCCAATTATTCTAGTATTTTTTCATCTTACGGTATCACTTATCTCTCAGATTCTCCCCTTGTGACCCAATAGTTGTCTGTCTGTGTTTTTCTCAGCTTCTTTTTTCTGCATTATTTGGTCTTCTGTATCACCAATTCTCTCTTCTGCCTCATTTATCCTAGCAGTTAGAGACTCAGTTTTTTATTGTACCTCGTTAATAGCCTTTTTTATTTCAATTTGGTTAGATTTTAGTTCTTTTATTTCTCCAGAAAGGGATTCTCTAGTATCTTCTGTGCTTTTTTCCAGCCCAGCTACTATCTTTATAATCATTCTGAACTGTAGTTCCAACATCTTACCAATGTCTGTATTGATTAGGTCCCTTGTAGTCAGTACTGCCTCTTGTTCTACTTTTTGAGGGGTTTTTCCATTTTGTGATTTTGTCCAGAGAAGAATACAAAAAGCTAAAAAGTAACAATGACCCTAGGAAAATATACACAAAACAAATCAGAAGAGACCCAAGACAGGGGGAAAGGAAAGGGGGGGTGGGATATGATCAGGCTGCTGAATAAAACAGAGCCACACACTAGATTTGGGATGTATTTTGGTCTGTTAGAAGAAACTTCCTCCCAATATTTTAAAGAAGGAAAAACTTACATATATATAAAAATAAGGTAAATATGGTGAAGGCATGGAATATGACTGTAAAGATGAAAATTAAAAAAAGATTTTAAAAAAGGAATTGATAAGAAGTTGGTTTAAAAAAGAAAGAAAAAAAAAGAAGAAAAAGGAGAGAATGTGATCAGGCGGAGACTAGAACAAAGCCATACACTAGATTAAGGTATATTTTGTTCTATTACCTGAAACTGTGTCCCAAAATTTTAAAGAAAGAAAAACTTATATATATTAAAAAAATAAGGTTAAGAACAATGAAGGGATAAAATATGAGTGTAAAAATGAAAACTAAAAAAGATTTTAAGAAAGGAATTGGTAAAATGTTGGTTGAAAAAGAAAAGAAGAAAAAAAACAGAAAAAGAAATAGAAAATTTTAAAAATTAACTTTGAAAGACTAAAGGATCATGAGGAAAAAGACATGAATTCTATGTGCTGTATTCTGGTAACGCTGGAGGTTTGCAGTTCTCATTGATAGGTAAACTTGTCTTGGCTGGATATTCTTGCTGATCTTATGGGGGAGGGGTCTGTTGCAGTGATTATCAAATGTCTTTGCCCAGATGGAATTGCACTGCCCCTGCCAGGGGCCAGGCTAAGCAATCTGCTTGGGTTTGTTCTTGGTAGCTTTCATCTCCTAAATGCTTTCCCTACAGCTTTGGAGGGTGAGAATGAAAATGGTGGCCTCCCGTTCTCCGGCCCCAGAGAACTTGGGGCTCCATTCCTCAGTGAGCCCTCAGAGAAAAGCAGTCAGTCCCTCCTATCTCCCTGGTTTGTGGCTGCTCTCTGTGCTCACCTGGCCTGTTACCGAGCGTTTCTATCCCTGGCACATGACCCCATTTGGAGTTTCCAAACCCAGCAGATTCCTGTGCTGTGCTCCCGTGCTACTCCTGCTGGGGGAGGAAGAAGAGTCTGTCCTTGATCTGCCACTTGTGGGGTCCCTGCTTAAAGAGTGGTGGCCCAGCTGTGCCCAGGATCACGGTTTATGGCAATCCCAAGCGAGAGCCCACTCCTTGCCTCTGTCTTTGCTGTTGGCTTCCCCACTCTGATACTTGGGAACTCTGCCAATCTACGACACCCCTGGTATTTCTGTGACCCTGAGGGTCCTGAGACCACACTGTCCCAACGAGGGTTCCACCCCTGCTTAGCCACTAAAGCAACGTCCCCCAGTGGAGCAGACTTATAAAAAGTTCTGATTTTGTGCTCCGCTGTTCTCTCACTTGCTGGGAGCCAGCTGACTGAGGCTCCCTCCCCTCATAGCTCTCTTCCAAAATATTGCCTTGGATTCACTTCTTCACACATCCTACCTTCTAGAAAGTGGTTGCTTTTCTTTTCATCTAATTGCTACTGTTCTTTTCTATCATCTCCTGTTGAGTTTGTAGGTGTTCAGAATGGCTTGATAACTATCTAGCTGAATTCCTGGGACCTGCCAAAATTTAGGTCTTCTACTTCTCCACCATCTTGCTCCTCTGCATTACAACCATTCTTACATATACACTCTTCCATTATTACCCACCTTTTCTAATTTTCTAATTTCTTATCCAAGCCCTAAAGACACAAATATGACAACACGATTTTATTAAATAGTCTTAGACTAGTACATCTTCATTCTTGTTTCAGGTTTCAGTGTTTTTAGGGGAAATTATTCCAACTTAGCTTTATCTCTTAGCATCTTCCATACGTCATCTTGCTCAGTCCTTTTGTATGCAACTTTCGCCCAAGGCAATGACTCTCTTCTTAGATCATTAATTACTTTCAGAATCCTTGAATGCTATGTACTCTCTCTCTAGAAAAATACGTGCACTTCTACTGGTAATATCGGAGGGCTCATGGACCCTCTTTAAGGGCATTTAAGGGCCCCAAATTAAGAACCTTAAAAAGTGAATAAAATGTGTTTTTCTAAATTTGGCAATCAATTAGCCAAATGGGTATTGAAAACATAAATTTAAGTTTTTAGGGGAAGTTGGTCACCTGAAGAACTTGATTTTAAACATAAGCGATTATCTCTTGTTTCATCCTAAAATAAAACTAATAAACTAAATAAAAGTGATCATTTTATAAAATGAGTTGTCATGCAGAGTCAGAAAGAAATTGCCTCACATATCCATTGCTAATGTTTTGTGCTATAAATGAAGCAGATTTCACCCTTATTCAAAACTAACTTCTTTTAACTTTATTGAGATTAAGGTTCTAAATGTACTAGGCTCTATGTGACTTAAGTTTTCTTAAGAGATATAGTTCATTATACCTTCATATGCAGTCTTTGAAATTAAAAAGGGAGCTTTGATTAAAGTAAAATTTTACTTAATTCTTACTTGTATGCTTTCAAGCTGTCAGAAGTTTCTCAGAAGGCCCTATTTGGGGGCAGGAGATGGTATTTCAATATATCTTCACATAATACCTTTATATTAATTGTGTGTATATAAATTCTGTTATTCCTAGCTTATTTTTATAGACATGTTCAAGTTTAAATGATAGTTTACATTTTATGAGTATTATTCTGTTTTGTTTTCTGGAGCATCTCACAATCCAATAAAAATCTTAATGCTATTCTTATAGGCTTCTAGTCCTTGAGGCTCCACTTAGCAGCCAGAATCCATAAAACCAAGAAGGACTGAAGCCTGTCAACATCACTTTTAATCAACTCAGGGGTTTTTATGGAGAGACTCAAGGCCATAGGGCTGTCCCTTCCTGCAGGGGTTGGTATTCGTTGCCTCTTTCAGTTCTGACAGCCCAAGAGGTTTGAGAGGCTGTGAGGCTGAGTCAGAACCAGTTTCCACTTTGACACTGCAGAATGGCTCAGAAATGTCCTCTATATTTTAACTATGAATTCAATGTAGCATCTGTGTGTGAAAAGTAAGCAATATAACCATTAGTCTGAGGCACTTATTTTATGATCAGTACAGCTCAATTATTCCCTGCCTCAGATCCTGGTCCCATTCTTGCTGAGGACCTGGGTGCCATTTGTCACAGTCTCATTCTCTAAGCTTTCTGAGCTTGAAGCTTTAAAAATCTCTTTACAGCCAAGGAAATACAGTATTGGTGTTTGCATTCATATGCATATGCAATAGATGTAAAGAAATAGTGATCTCTTCTTCATTTTTGAAATCATATTTGGAACTTCATACCATTCCCTCAGACTTTTTTGTATTAAAAAAAGTGGAATATTTTTTCTTTAAGGTATATTGAGTTCAGATTGTCATTTGTTACTGACACACATTTTTGAGATGGCTAATAGCTTGTAGGTTTTAATTTTTAGGGTAGATTAAATTTAAAGGTAGGTTAAATTCTATTTTTTAAAAATTTTTCAGTGTTCCAAGATTCATTGTTTATGCACCACACCCAGTGCTCCATGCAATACGTGCCCTCCTTAATACCTACCACCAGGCTCACTCATCCCCCAACCCCCCTCCCCTGCAAAACCCTCAGTTTGTTTCTCAGAGTCTCACAGTCTCTCATGGTTCGTCTCCCCCTCTGATTTCCCCCAATTCACTCTTCCTTTCCTTCTCCTAATGTCCTCCACATTATTTCTTATGTTCCACAAGTAAATGAAATCATATGATAATTGACTTTCTCTGCTTGACTTACTTCACTCATCATAATCTCCTCCAGTCCCGTCCCTGTTGGTACAAAAGTTGAGTATTCATCCTTTCTGATGGAGGCGTAATATTCTATTGTATATATGAACCATATCTTCTTTATTCATTTGTCCATTGAAGGGCATCTTGGTTCTTTCCACAGTTTGGTGATTGTGGCCACTGCTGCTATGAACATTGTAGTACATACGGCCCTTCTTTTCAATGCATCTGTATCTTGGGGGTAAATACCCAGTAGTGCAATTGCAGGGTCATAAGGTAGCTCTATTTTTAATTTCTTAAGGAATCTCCACACTGTTTTCCAAAGTGGCTGCACCAGCTTGCATTCCCACCAAAAGTGTAAGAGGGTTCTCTTTTTCTCCACATCCTTTCCAACGCTTGTTGTTTCTTGTTTTGTTAATTTTGGCCATTCTAACTAGTGTAAGGTGGTATTTCAATGTGGTTTTGATTTGAATTTCCCTGATGGCTAATGATTATGAACATTTTTTCATGTCTCTGTTAACCATTTGTATGTCTTCTTTGGAGAAGTGTCTGTACATGTCTTCTGCCCATTTTCTGACATGATTATCTGCTTTTTGGGTGTTGAGTTTGAGGAGTTCTTTATAGATCTTGGATATCAGCCCTTTGTCTGTAGTGTCATTTGTGAATATCTTCTCCCATTCCGTGTGTTGCCTTTTTGTTTTGTTGACTGTTTCCTTTGCTGTGCAGAAACTTTTTATCTTGATGAGGTCCCAAAAGTTCATTTTTGCTTTTGTTTCCTTTGCCTTTTGGAGACATACATTAAATTTAAAGGTAAAGTATTTGTTTGGGGATTCTCAGTTATGAAAAGACTGAAAAACACTAGGAAAACTGATTTGACCTCTTTACTGACCGACGATCTTTTAGAAAATATTTGAATTTAGGAAATAAGTAATATATTTATTAGATCAACACTTTTTACTAAAAGAAAATATTTAGCATACATATTTTAAATTTCTAAAATATCTAGAATATTACATCAGATAAAGATACAGTCCTTAGAACTGACTCTTTTAGTTTAGTGGTTTCCAGACTTTTGACCATGACCTGTAGGAAGGTAAGAAATATATTTCCATTGAGATCCTCTACACATACATGTATTTATACACACACAGGGTAAACCAAAATTTCAAAAGCATGATGCGATAGCTGTTATTTTCCATTCTCTTCTGTTTATTTTTCTGTTGATTTCGTTTTTAAATGCCGGTCTTCACCCACTAAATTAACTTCTCTCTTGGAAGATGGGTCACGACTCAGTTTGGCAAGCATTGCTGCAGAGTAGGACTTGTCCAGCTAATGCTGCTTTGCGCTTCTGCTAGGAGACCGCCACACTGACGCAATGCAGATGGTAATGAGGATGCTTACCTGCCTGAGTTGATGACAGCCCTCTGACTGGCTCTGGAGGGTGAAGAAAATGAGAAGATGCCATAATTGCTGGGAAGAGGGAGGAGGAAAGCATAAGAAAAGATAAATGAGAAATGAATTAAGATGTTTTATGGAGCCAAGTAAAGCTATTTTCTGTTTTAAAAAAAAAGTTCTAATTCTCAAGAACAGAAGGGAGCCTTCCACGCCTACTCGGTCTTCCAAGTGATTTCATGTGTTTTGAGGATAGAGAAAGAAATAAAGGTAACATCTCCCCTAGGGAAAAGATCAGAAAGAAACAGAGATGGGTGAGAAATTGAGAGAAAGCAGTGGAATCAAATCTAGATTTGTGCAGCGTATTCACTGGATAATGGCTAAATGTTCCATAATAACTGTAAATGAAGAGGCAAATTTTCAGTGTCTCGTATGTCATAATAAGGGAAGATATGGCTTTCCTTTTGTTGAAAACAGATTCAAAGAGTGAAAGAAGGTTTGAGAAAAACACAAACCCTCATGGAAGCTAAAAGTCTTTGTACTTCTATGCAATAAATAGCTTTCAAGTTGGCTGACAACTTTTTGTCCTGCATGCTCATCACCAGAGTGCTGCAGGATTCCTGGGGGGCTTTTAGGTGAGTCCACATTGTAACTTTCTGGAGAGTCATGCATTGTTTACTAACAAGTCACGTAGTGATTGCAGAGTAGGGTTCCAGAACGTTCCCAAAGCATTCCATAGTAGTGGTTCTCATGCCATTTTTACCAAGGTGGTTTTGACGATGTTATTGCCAAAATTTAGCAATACTTAAGGTCTATCTGTAGTCACACATGTTTCAGGCTTAGTGTTCTTATCTTTCTGTCCTTAGAAAACCCGTCCACAAGACTATAAGCCTTGTGGAGTTGGGTGGTATCTTGTGTGCTTTCAGATCGTCAGCATTTGGCCCAGTGCCTGAGACATAAAAGCAGTAAATAGGTGTCTGTTACCATTTGTTCTTGTTGTTGTTTACTGAGGTATAACTGACATGAAATTATATTCGTTTTAATTGTACAACAGTGATTCGGTATTTATATACATTATGAAATAATCATCACCAGTGTCTAATTAACCTCCATCACTATACATAGTTACAAAATCTCTTTTTTTCTTAATTTTAAGATCTATTCTTTTAGCACCTTTCAAATGTGCAATGCAGTATTACTAACTATAGTCACCATGCTGTGCATTACATCCCCATAACTTATTTATTTTATAACTGGAAGTTTGTACCTTTGGCCTCCTTCACTCCTTCACTCCTTCACCCATTTCACCCACCTCCACCCCACCTCATCTCTCTAAGAGTTTGGTTTTGTGGGGTTTTTTTTTCTCTTTTTTGTTTGTTTGTTTGTTTTTAGCCATTAAGGATTTGCTATGAAGTTCATCAAAGTATTTAAAACTCTGGCTGTAATTACATACATATTTACTGCCTTAAAACTTTATTTTCTAATATATATTACATCTTGAGTTGGGATATCTTTGAGGCAATATAAATTAATTTTATTTTCTAATTTAAGGTTGTGGTTGTAAATTATTAACATCAGTAGCTTTATTTGAAATGTAGATTTTATGAATACATTACTTTGAGAACATTTTAAATATAGTTCTCAAATTATTTTCCAATTAAGAAATTTAGCATTTTTCTTAGCTGGAAATTCCAGTGACTTTCAGTCTCTCTTGAGCCAGACACTTTATAGAAGAATGTTGAAAATTATTTTAGCATCTTCTAGTTTTTGTTAAAAACCAGACATATCAAAGCTTTTAGTTCTTATTAAACATGGTTTGGAGGAAAAAAAAATAAACTGTTCTTTTTAGTAATTTTGAAGTGTTCTCAAGGAAGTAAACATGCCTGTTTAGGTATTTATAATGCAGTGGACCTCCTATTTTGGTGAAAGGAAATAACGTAGAACTTCTTATCCCCTTGTGTTTTTTCCTACCAATATTTTCTTCCAAAAAGAAGTAGTTCTCTGGCTTGAATTTCAAAAACACTGATAACCATTTCAATAAAGAAGATTACATCTGAAATTGCTATTGCTAAATTCATATTTCAGACAAATAATTCCAGTTTCTGATTTAGATTTTTGTGAGACATCTAGAAATTATATATTTTACTTTATTTCCCACAAAAGTAGAAAAATAATTTCTCCAGTAGTCAGTTATGAAGGGGTATTCACATGTCTTCTTCCCTAATAAAGTTTGAAATAAACAACCTCCCCTCCTCAATTGCAGAGAATACAGTAAAGACCCATTTCAGGTATCCATGACCATGAATCAGGCAGTTTGGAAAGCTCCAGGTTGATGTTGTCTTTGTTCACTCTTCAAGAACTGTAACAACCTCTGAGACCAGGTAATACAAGTCAATAAATGTTGCCAAAATTTTAATCAGCAGTATTAAAGTTGCTACCTTGAGTGTCTTCAGAAGTTTGAGACTACTGCATTAAGTGACATCCTGTCATAAATAAATACTGTGGGGCATGGATAAGGAGGAATCTTCTAATCTTTTAAAACAGGAATACAAAATATAGTCAAGTAAATCTAATAATCTCTTAAAATAGTTTTTCTAAATAGTGAGCTAAGTATTCATTTTGTTCATATCCCAAAATTTTATTATCTGTAGAATTATTTTTCTGTAAGTAAAAATGACAAGTTTGTAGTTTAAGAAATTCACAAATTATGCTAAATGTAATGGAAGATAAAGTTTGGAGAAACTATTAGAAATATAAGTTTAACATTACAAATACAGGTCAGCATTGAGGTATCATTTGAATATTTATAGTTTACTAAAATATTTTAAGTATTAGTATTTAAATTCTTTCTGTGGTATCACCAGATCAGAGCATTTCTGATACCCAAGAAATAGTTTCACAGGTGATCATTCATCTGTTAAAATATTGATGTTGCTTCTGAGATTAAAATACTTTTCATTAAGTTTTCTTCTAAGACTTAAATCTTAGTCAAAATATCAGTGAACATACATTATATATACATTCTTTTTAAAAAATCTATTCAGAATCTGTGTGGGTAGATACATAAAATTACATTTTGGGTTATTTAACTATATAATTTTTTCTCAATAGATGGTAATATTTTAGAATCAGATTCGACTTCCTAAGTCTTAGTTAATAAAAGAAGTTATCTAGTAGAAAATTCATTTAATGTAAAACTTTTTTTTTGTTTTAAAAACAAATAATGTAAAAGAATATTTAAATGTAAAATATCCCTAATGTATAATAATTTTTCTCATTTTATCACCAAATGTTAGCACCATATGTATCTCTTTGGATATTTCATCTATTTTCTTCTTTGTCAGTATTTGAAAACTTTGTCATGAAAAAAAAATAGGATAGTATTATAGCCAACATCTGTTGAGCCATGTATGCCAGGCACTGTTCTAAATCATTCTCAAGCAAGAGTGTAGGTACTTCCAGCATTTCCAGTTTTACAGATTAGGAAGACCCAGAAGGCTGAGTGACAAACCCAAGATTATACTGCCAACAGGTAGTACAGTTATGTTTTGCAACCTTCTCTGGAATGTTATTTTCGTGTCTAGTATTTAGTGTATACTCTTTAGTTACTATTTATGTTGCATTATTATTGTATATGATATTATCGTCCTTGAAGTCCTTCTGAGTTTTACTTGTATAGTAGGCCAATTCTCTCTGTAATTGATACAATACTAGTTAAGACACTGGCTGGACTTAGTGACTTGCACAAAAGAAATTATGGTTTCACCACAAGGATCAAAACAGAGAGTCATTATGGTTTATTTACATATAAAGAGAAAGGAGTATAAAGAACTCAAAGTTATAATCTCACCTCTGCTACTGAGTCAATGTTGAGTGTTTATGTTCATTAGTTGTTAATAGCAAGTGCTGCGAGTTCTTGTATTGGGAACATTTGTGAATCTGAGATATTAAAAGGCTTCTAATTATAATATCTTCTGATTTTGTTATGAAGTATTTTTCTTTCTGTTCCCAAAGCATCTAGTTTGAAGTTTATTTTGTCGTATATTTCTCCTCAGCCATCATTTTTAGAAGGGCCTATCCTACTTATTATTTTTCTTTGGTATGAAATGCTTTTTATTTTACCTTTATTACTAATTAGTATTCAAGAGATTTGGGTAAAAGTATGTATGGTTATTAATTTGAAACAGTCTCTGGAAATCTAATTTATTTCTTTAAGAAAGAACCAGCTGGTAGAAAATCAAGTATATAAACAAATAACTGAGATTTCGAGTGCTCTGAATAGCTTAGAAAGAAAAAGTTAATATCTCATTTGCAAGATTTTTTTTTTTTTCAACCAGGTGTGGCAGTTTTGCTAGATACAGTGATAAACGGTTCCTCATTGTCTGGCTCAAAGTTGAGTTTGCTTTGTGAGAATAGCTAGAATTAAAACATTTAAATGTTTTTCAAGATCAGTGTATCTTGGAGGCATTTTGATGACTCAGGGCTGATTTTAGCTGCAAAAAGAATTATAGCAGAATTGCAAGGAGAAGGAACAGATGTTTTTTAAGTTTCAGGATGAGTAGGTTGGTTGCATAGCACAGGGTAATTGGATGATGTAAAAGACAGTGACTGTGAGAATAAGCAAGGAGATACTCTCAGGGTGGTTTTGGTTTAGCAAAGGATGAATGAAATAAGGGAACATGTATATGGTACAGGTCATTAGATGTCATGAAGTGGGGATTTCTGGAGTGAAATGGAGCCGTTCAGGGAAAAGGTAGAAATATATATTGATGAGGGTAAGTTACTACTGGTGATGAACTATTCCATTCTATTGTATCCTGTTAAAAGATATAGACCCCAGGCTCTTACAGGAGTGATTCTTATGTATAACAAGTAAAATCTTAAGTCTGATGTTGATTTTCAAATACTTTTACTGGCCCGAATAATTTATTAAATCAGTGAAATCAGAGAAATTATGATTTGGGAGAAAAAAAAATAAGGAAAAGTCTTTGCTTTGGAATTCCACTCCTTCTTGGGAGTCTGACTTGGTGGTAGTCCTTAGCAGATCTACCTTCCTCGAGGCTGCAGTTTGTTCTTTTAGCCAGAAGAGTTAACATCCATCTCTCCTAAGTGACTTGCGGTTGTCTTCCTCACTTTTCTCCTTAAAACCTTACACTCCTTGCCTGGGTGGCTCATTCAGTTAACTGTCTGACTCTTGATTCTGGTTTGGGTCATGATCTCATGGGTCTTATGATCTCAGGGTAGTGAGATCAAGCCCCATGGCAGCCTCTGCATTGGGCATGGAGCCTGCTTAAGATTCCCTCTCTTCTCCCTCTGCCCACCCCCATTTAAAAAACAAACCAGTGGGTTAGTGGTTCAGTGCGTTAAAGCATCTGCCTTCAACTCAGGTCATGGTCTCAAGGTCCTGGGATTGAGCCCCGCATGGGGCTCTCTGTTCGGCAGGGAGCCTGCTTCCCCCTCTCTCTGCCTGCCCCTCTGCCTACTTGTGATCTCTGTATGTCAAATATATAAAATAAAATCTTTAAAAAACAACAAAAACAACAACCTTACACTCCTTGATAGTCTCTATTTTAGGCATTTTGACACTCTCTAAATTTGGTCTTCTATTTATGACCTTCAGAACCTTTAATATGTTTACCTTGCATTCGTTTTTTTCATTTTTACCACCAACATGGCTTCCTGCTGCCACTGTAACAAATGTAAGTTCCTCTCATCAGCCTTTCCCATCCCATTGTACCTTTATTTTCCTTAACTTCCACTTCTTTGATGTTTGCAATTCCCTGTTCCCTTGACTATACAGACTATTCTCTTGTCCATTATATATCTCAAAACTTATCTGCTAGTCAAAAAGGAACATTAGTTAAGCGCACACACACACACACACACACACACACAAGGTATTTTGGTGGAGACCTGGGGCTATAAAGATTATTGTAGCCTGACCAGTGAAGTGGAAGAAATCACTTTGAAAAAAGATAATGAAGAACTCAAGTATAGGATATGATATGTCAGTTGCTTGAAATTAGCTATAAATGTCAAAAGTCAAAAAACTGTGGACTGAGGCAGTTGAGTTAGGATTTACAAAAGAAGCGCAAATTGTGATGTCCTACCCATTAGGTGAATAGCAGGATGTGTGTGTGTCAGAGAGTGTTTGTCTTTGTCTTTTTTCTCTTTAGCCCCTGAAGGGATAGAAGGATACCATGTGATTCAGGAAAGTAGAAAATGCAAAGTTGTGGAACCATAAAGACTTGCCTTGTATATAAGAGCAAAGGCTTATGTAAGAAACTAACAGGAAATATGGTTGAAGAGGTAAATTTTATTAGAGAATTTTTTAAAAATCCAACCATACTAACAGTAAGACTGTACAGACCATTTTAAGAATTTCTAAGTTGGAACAAGACAGGGGGATGCTAATACCTTTTTAGAGAAACATTAAAATTTTGAGGACCACGTTCAGCATAAAGAACTGACATTTTCCTGACAATTCATGTCAGTTTTCCAGATGGCTTCTTTAGCCCCAGCTCAAGAAACTAATAATAAAAGTCACTGACGTGGGCAGTGACGAAAGGGTCCTGGATTCCTAAAGTCATAACTATCAGGTAGTAAAATATTTTTATATCTTCTTCGTATTATTTGAAGTGTTCATTTCTAAGAGAAAAAAAATGGAGCCAGTATAAAAACAATTCAGATTAATGTTTCTTTTAGTTGTTTCTGACATTGTGTTGCTGCTCAGGTTGAACAATTATTTGTGACAAGAGGTGGATGCACTGGAGAACTTTTCTTAATATGGCTAGTTCTATCTTTGAATCTGACAGTTCAAGTCATGGAAGAGCCTGCCTTGGTATGGTTGTTTTAATTATTTTCATCTCTTTTTTGTGTCTTGAGAAATTAAGACTAAGCCTAAGTCTCTTAGACATATTTTTCAGAGGAGAATTGTATTCTGGAAAAAGACAACAAAGTGATTGGTTCAAGTTTGTTCACTACATATTTTTATTGTGAAAAAGAAATTAGTTCATTATACCCTTTCTAGCATGGAAGGTGATAATTACCCTTTATTGTTGCATTCACAGCTTCTTCAAGGAGTTATCTTCAAAATTGTAACTTTTAAAATACAGCATCAAGAACCTATGATTGAGTTAAAATAAATAATAATTTTTGAAAGACTTTATTTTTTTTGAGAGAAAGAGAGAGTGCGAGTGAGAGAGCACAAGCAGAGGGAGCAGTGGAGGGAGAGGGAGGAATAGACGCCCTGCTGAACAGGGAGCCCAATGTGGGGCCAGATGTCAGGATGCTGAGATCATGACCTGAGCCAAGGGCAGCCGCTTAACTGACTGAGCCACCCAGGCACCCATAAATAATAATTACTTGTGAATAATACATAATTCCAAATACCTACTTCCTATAGTGTACTATTTTCATTAAACATTTTTTTCATTATTTCTGCATGTTAGTCTGGAAGCAGAAACGTATACTGTAGTGATATATACTGCCTAGTAGTAGAATTTGCATGTTTCTGGTTTGATATATATTCTTTTTTAGAAATGGTAACTTTTGACATTATTTTCAAAGTTAAATGTTTATGTTATTATGATCAATGATAATTTAAAAAAACTTAGCTCTGTCATTAATGGAATTGTAACATGATTTTAATTGTTCTGGGTATGAATAGAAATAAAGTATTTTATAAATAGCAAAAAGAAATAATTTTTACTGAGCACATATTATATGCCCAGGATATATTATACCTTCTAATATTTATAGCAATCTTAATAAAGTAGCTATTTGTATTTACAGATGAGAAAATTGAGACACAGAGAGGTTAAATAACTTACCCTTGGTCATGCAACCAGTAAATAATATAATTGGCATTGGAAACCAGGTTTTTCTGACTCCCTAAGCCCACTTTCTATGTCCTTACAACACTGTTTTTGTGTAAATACTGCTGGCTTAAATTTTTCATTCAAGAAAATTGATCAAGTATTTCAAGGGAGTCGGCCCATACAACAATGCATTGAAAAGAATGAGCTCTGTAGAAGTACGAGAGGTGGCTCAGTCAGTTAAGCATCTGCCTTCTGATCAGGTCATGATCCTGGGGTCCTGGAATCGAGTCCTGCATCGGGCTCCCTGCTTAGCAGATAGTCTGCTGCTCCCACTTCCTCTGCCCCTCCCCCCTGCTCATGTGCATGCTCTCTCTCTCTCTCCCTTTCTCTCTCTCAAATAAATAAATAAAACAGTTAAAAATAAAAAAAAGAAGTGCAAGACAATAAAGTCTTCACTTACCCAATGTCGTCATCATTAAGTGAAATATTTCCGATATAGTTTTTTAAAGCAAGCATTTAAGTTAATTTCTTCTTTTGATATATTTGAAGTATCCCTACCTTCTTAATGTGCTTTGCAAATTATATAACTTTTATTTCAAGTGTCACCTCAGGCTGTTAGCTTGTACTTTAATAAAGTGATGGCCTCAGGAATTGTTAATGTCTTTTAAGCCAGCTACTGCCTCGGAAAGTGGTCCAAGATTACTTTGCTTTTGTAGTTGGTGATTTGCTGTCAGCTGTCATTTCTCAGTCAGATTCTGACAGTTCCTTTCTTACTGCTTCTATTTTTTTTACTTGCCAATAACTTAAGTGCCAAGATTTATAGGGAAAATTAGGTAACTAAACTTTAAAGCAGTGATGTTAATTTGCAACTAATTATATATATCAGTAAGCTTTGACCAGTGGGGCCTAAAGGTGTCTCTGCATCCTCCTGGAAAAGTACAGTACTTTCACTCACGGACATTGTGTTCCTATTTTTTCTTTTTTTAATGAGGGGGAGTGCTAATTCTTCTATGTTCTTCTCAAGGCAGAATATACTAATGGTAGTGTTTTGTATATTTAAAGGACCTACAGACTTACCTTTTCTCTCTTTTAATTTCATACATTGCTCTTGTGATCCTAAATATTTGAATATGATTCTACTTACTTATTTGAATACAGCCGAGAAGGCAAAAAGCATCAACTGTTATGCTCCGAATCTTCGTTTGCAGTGGGTTTTTTTCTTCAGTGAGCCTGTTGCCTTTACTGTTGCCTTTACTCAAAGCCTCCCTTTTGTCACTGTGGCAGGAGCTGATGCTCACTGGTGCTCACGACCATACCAAGTGATGTAAAACCAGTTTGAAGCTTAAAATACTTTCCCAGCGTAACTTGCACATGTGTGTCTTCCAGTTTTTCCAGCAAAATGACTGAACCCCCTCCGCTTTCAGTTGCCTTGTCAGGCGGTGCCTCACAGCTTTCCCTTTTGTCGTAGCAGCAGCCGTGCTGTGTGCTTTATAATCTCTACTCCTCTTTTAAGTCACATGCAGATTTAGATACTTCGCTGGTTTCTAACAGCACAGAGCTCACCTCTGGGTCCAAGTGCTTATGGTTTATCATCAAGGTATCAGTATAGTTCCAACTTTACATGGTCATCTTATTTTTTTCTAAGATTTTATTTATTTGACAGAGAGAGAAACAGTGAGAGCAGGAACACAAGCAGGGAGAGTGGGAGAGAGAGAAGCAGTCTTCCTGTTGAGCAGGGAGCTCGATACGGGGCTCAATCCCAGGACACTGGATCATGACCTGAGCTGAAGGCTGAGCTGCCCTGGTGCCCCCAACATGGTCATCTTAAAGAAAACACACAGGAACTTCAACAAAAGCTGGGAGCTTTGCTACCCAATTAGAAATACACTAATGTCAGATTCTAAGCACTCTCATAGAGTGCTTTAGAATTTTTTTTTTTAAGATTTTATTTATTTGATAGTCAGAGATCACAAGTAGGCAGAGAGGCAGGCAGGGGGTGGGGAGCAGGCTCCCTGCTGAGCAGAGAGCCTGATGCGGGGCTTGATTCCAGGACCCCAGGATCATGACCTGAGCCAAAGGCAGAGGCTTTAACCCACTGAGCCACCCAGGCAGCCCTAGGAGGGACCTCTTAAAGAATGGTTTTATCTATTGTATGGTTTATAATGATCCTTTCCGAATCTTTATTTTGGAGGCTTACAACTTAAACATAGGATGTTGAGTTGTCTTGCATACATAAATAATATGTATTCAGAAATAGTTCAGCCAGAATGCCACAATTAGCACCATTTTTCCAACAGCATTTACTCACTCTGTGCCTGTGTGTCACATTTTGGTAATTCTCATGATATTTCCAACTTTCCATTACTATTACATTTGTTATGGTGATCTGTGATCAGTGATCTTTGATGTTACTATTAGAGTTGTTTGGGGGATGCCACAAACTATACCCATGTGAGATGGCCAAGTTAATTGATAGACATTGTGTGTCTTGGGACTGCTCCACCAACTGGCCATTCTCTCTCTCCTTGGACCTCGCTATTCCCTGAGACACAATACTGACATTAGGGCTGGTAATAATCCAACAGTGGCCCCCAAGTATTCAAGTGAAGAAAGAGTCATGCTCTCCCTTTAATTCAAAAGGCAGAAATGATGAAGGTTATTGAGGAAGGCATGTCAGCAGCCAGTATAGCTAGAAGGTAGGCCTCTTGTACCAAACAGCCAAGTTGTGATTGCAAAGAAAAAATTCTTGAAGGAAATTAGAAGTGCTACTCCAGTGAACACACAAATGGTAGGAAAGTGAAAAAGCCTTATTGCCAATACAGAGAAAGTTTTAGTGGTCTGAATAGATGGTCACACCAGCCACAACATTCTCTGAAGCCAAAGCCAAATCCAGAGCAAGGCCCTAACTCTGTCTTCAGTTCTTCTCAGTGAAGGTGAGAGAGGTGAGGAAGCTGCAGAAGTAAATTTTGAAACTAGCAGAGGTTGGCTCATGAGGTGTAAGGAAAGAAACTGTTTTCATGACATCAAAGCACAAGGTGAAGCAGCAAGTGCTGATGGGGAGGTTGCAGCAAGTTATCTGGGATATCTGGGTAAGATAATTAATGAAGGTGGCTACACTAAACAGATTTTTTAATGTAAATGAAACCAGCTTCTATTGGAAGATGCCATCTAGGACTTTTTTAGGAAGACAGAAGAAATCAATGCCTGGCTTCAAAGCTTCAAAGGACAGGCTGACTCTCTTGTTAGGGGCTAATACAGCCTGTATCCTTAAGTTAAGTCAGTGCTCATTTACCATTCTGAAAAGCCTAGGGCACTTAAGAGTTTTGCCAAATCTACTCTTCCTGTGCTTTATAAATGGAACAAAGCTTGGATGACAGCACATATGTTTCCAGCATGGTTTACTGAATATTTTAAACCCACTGTTGAGACCTACTGCTCAGAAAAAAGATTCCTTTCCAAACATTACTGCTCATTCATGAACAGATATTTCTCCAAAGAAGACATACAGATGGCCAAGAGACATGAAAAGATATCTGCTCGACATCACTCATCATCAGGGAAATGCAAATCAAAACTACAATGAGGTATTACTTCATACCTGTCAGAGTGGCTAAAATCAAAACCACAAGAAACAACAGATGCTGCTGAGGATGTGGAGAAAAAGGTACCCTTGTGCACTGTTGGTGGCAATGTAAACTGGTGCAGCCATTCTGAAAAACAGTATGGAGTTCCCTCAAAAGGTTAAAAATAGCACTACCCTATGATCCAGTAATCTCACTACTGGATATTTATCTGAAAAACCCCCAAACACTAATTCACAGGGTTACATGCACTCCTATGTTTATTGTAGCATCATTTACAATAGCCAGACTGTGGAAGCAGCTTGAGTATCCATCGATAGATGAATGGATAAAGAAGTGGTGTGTGTGTGTACACACACGCACATGCACACACGCACGCAGGAATATTATTCAGCCATAAAAAAGAATGAAATCTTGCCCATTGCAACAATGTGGTTAGAGATAGAGAGTATAATGCTAAGTAAAATAAGTCAGGGAAAGACAAATATGATCTTACTCATGTATGAAATTTAAGAAACAAATGAGCAAAGAAAAAAGAGAGCCAAACCAAGAAACAGATTTTTAATTATAGTTAAAAATATTGAACAAACTGATGCTTCCCAGAGAGGAGGTGTGTGGCGGGGCGGGGGCGTCACGGAGAGGGCATGAAATAGGCATTCACTTGTCATGATGAAAAAAAGAATAATAATAAAAATAATTTTTAAAACCCCACAAATATTACTGCTCATTGACAGTGTATCTGGTCTACGGCCATACCACCCTGAATGTGCCCGATCTCGTCTGATCTCGGAAGCTAAGCAGGGTCGGGCCTGGTTAGTACTTGGATGGGAGACAGTGTATCTGGTCACCTAAGAGCCCTGATAGAGACATGTAATGTTTTCATTCCTGTTAGCACAACATCCATTTTGTAGCCCATGGATTAAGGAATAATTTCAACTTTTGAGTCTTCTTACTTAAGAAATACATTTTGTGGGGCACCTGGGTGACTCAGTCAGTTAAAGTATCTGACTGTTGATATCAGTCAGCTCAAGTCTCAGTCTCATGGTTAAGTTCAAGACCCATGTGGGGCTCTATGCTGGGCGTGGTGCCTACTTTTTAAAAAAAGGAAGAAATGTAATGGTAATGATTTGACTGATAGATCTGGACAAAGTAAAGGATTCACCATTCTGAATGCTATTAAGGACATTTGTGATTCATGGGAAGAGATCAAAGTATCAGTATTAACAGGAGTTTGGAAGAAGCTGATTCTAACCCTCATGGATGACTTGGAGAATTTTAAGACTTCAGTGGAGAAAGTAACTGCTGATATGGTAGAAGGAGCAGGGGAAGTAGAATTGTAAGTGGAACCTGAAGATGTGAGTGAATTACTGCAGTCTCATGATCAAACTGGAAGGGCTGAGGAGCTGCTTCTCATGGATAAGCAAATAAAGCAGTTTCTTGAGATGGAATCCACTTGAGATGGAAGATGCTGTGAAGACTGTTGGAGAGACGACAAAGGATTCAGAATATCACGCAAACTTAGTTGATAAAGCAGCAGCAAGGTTTGAGAGAATTGACTCCAATTTTGAAAGAAGTTCTACTGTGGGTAAAGTGCTATCAAACAGCATTACCTACTACAGAGATACTGGTGAAAGGAAGTCAAGCAGTGCAGCAAACTTCATTGTCCTATTATTTTAAGAAATGGTCACAGTTATTATTCTTAAAGAATTGTCACCTCAGCCTTCAGCAACTACCTCCTGGTCAGTCAGCAGACATCAACTTTGAGGCAAAGACCTTCCACCAGCAAAAAGATTACAACTCTTGATGATGGTTAACATTTTTTTTTAAGCAATAAAGTGCTTTTAAATTAAGATATATATTTTTTTAATGCACAATGCTATTGCATATTTAATAGACTACAGTATAGTGTAAAAATCTTTTATATACAGAAAATCATTTTACTTGCTTTATTGTGGCAGTCTGGAACAGAATCTGCAATATCTCTGAGGTACGCCTATATTTTCCTGTATTATCTACCTTTGAAGATTTTACCTTTGTATGTCTTTACTTGCCACTGACGTGAGAAAGTATGTATCTCACACACTGTGGTATATGAACATTAGGTGCTCTATATATGAATGAGTAGTCTTGGAAACCTATTGAACTTTTTAGGAGTGCTTGTACAAAAGTATCATAACTGCTGGAGACCTCTAGTATAATAGTATCGCGTGCTTTAGCGAGACTCTGTGTAGATTAAGAAATAGATGTTGCCACCTCTAAAATAGAAAGTGTTCTTCATAATCTTCAGGGATACACCATATGTTGATTCCATATTTGCAGTAGTCAAGTGGCATCTTTGACATCATGTTTGAAATGTATTACCATATTCAAAAATTCGAGTAAGAGTCAAAATTGGTAATCGTTTTAAGTGTTTTTTGTTTGACAGTAGGGAAAGTAGCATAAGTCACTTTTGCTGGTACAAAATAAGAAACTCAGCAGACGGTTCTATATTGCAACAAATTGAAGTTTTCAAATGTTGCTTATATTTCTCTTTTGAGAGAAAACAGTTATTGTGTAGTAAATAGCTTATTGTAGCTTTTGAGAAAAGGGTGTATTAAAAACAGCTGTAGAGATAGGAAAAGTGCCTTTCCATAAATGGTAGAGAACAGTGTGACTATCTCACATTATATTCAACTAATAATGCCTATATGTCTCATTTACTTTTAAAAGAAAAGAAAATTAGTGGGCATTTTATTTGCAGGAATCTTGTTTTTGTGTCAGTGAAGTACATTCACGATTAAGATGTAAGCTTTTTTTTATGTCTAAACTTAAAACTTATTCTAATAAACAGCTATTTCTTTCACAATTAGATGGAACATTGAATTTATCATAGCAAACAAATTATCTGGTAGGTTATATCATCCAAAGAAAACTAGATTAATTAATTTTTTAGTCAAGGGTAGTTTTCAGAAATTCCCTGGTAATATCTCTTTGTAGTGGCTTTTAATCTCTTAAAACATAGGGCTTGCATGGTATGAGGCATGAATTAATTTTCCAGCTTTTGACAAAATTGAATCCTAAAACCATCCACATGCATGTGACAGTCACTTCTAGAGAGTAATTAGCTTGCTATAAATATAAGAGATTTCCTGTGTGAAAATTGCTCATGCTATTTAACCAATATGGAAATTTGGCACATTAGAGAAAGAATATACCTTATCCAAAAAAATATTGAACACTTTGGTTTTTAGTTTGTTTTAGCTCTTGTGCTTTTTTGTGTAGATTTAATTGTGAGAAATGTGGTGGGCTGGTGTGTGAGACATGTTTATGTCCTTTTTGGGGTGTGGGATTAACTTTCATAATTAGTTTTTAGAAATCTTTATGGAAATTTTTTCATGAATCTATTAAAATGCACAAGGATGATTTGCCGTTCAGTAGAAAATCAAATTAATCCCGGAACCCTAGGATAGACTTTAGAACTCGACAAACCTGGTGAGATTCTTATCCAATTAATGTACTTTGGTGGATATACCTTGGTATTTCATCTATAAAATGGGAATAACAATAGCTACTTCTTAGAATTATTCTGTGCATCGTACAGAATTGTGTGGACAAAGCACCTACCACAATACTGGTTTATAAAAGTCATTTTAAAAAATTGTGTTTCCTTCTAACCCCATCACCCCTCCTCCAAGGCATTTAATAAGCCATTACAAATAGAGAACTTGTTCTTTTATTACCTCAGGATTCAGATCATTAGGATCTTCAGATATGCTTTCTTTTTACAGTTTTCTTTTTTCATATGAGAAATTATGACATGAGAAACTGAGTGAGTAAATAACACCACAGGTATGTGTTTTGCATATTTGTTATAGAAGACTTGGGGTGCCCCAGACTTGATACTTGTCTGCTGAGAAAAATAGGACACATGGGGTACTGTGCTCAGGAGCTATGTTCATGACACAGAATTCCAGCTTAAAGAGATATTTTGAGCTCAAGGTATGCAGTCTCAAAGCCAGGTTTTACTTTGGCTTTAATTCATAAATAATCTCTTGGAATAGCCAACTTTTTTCCAATCCAGGTTGGCAAAAAACAGAATGCAAATAAACCAAATAGTCCATTATTTGCCTTCATTTACTACCATTAATAGTTTTATGCTAAAGCATGTAAGAATGAACCACATGGGGTTTCATTTCTTCAATTTATTTAGTTTTATTTTCTTATTGTTCACAATGAAGTTAAAGGAAATGAAATGGAAGAAAATTTCTTCTGTTTATGTAATACATTATCATGTTTTCCTACATAAATTGAGTGCTGAATAACCCCAGGAAATAACAGGAAAGCAGACTAACAGAGTTGTGTCCCCTGATGTCTACCAAATGGTTTACATAAGTTAACTCATTCAGTCCCAACAGCAGCCATCTGGCAGATTGCAAGCATTGTGCTCCAGGTTACATGGCTTAAAAATTGAATAGCTTAGAGCCTAAGGATTGTGTAGCATGAAGTACAATGCACATGGATCAAAAGCTCCTGAGTCAGGATTTTAATCTAGTTCTGCCTACTCCAGAGTTCTTACTGTTCTCTTGTAATACTCTTGTAGTACTCTTTCCTAAATTATCTCAGTAATCTGGCAAGGTTAGGAAAATGCCATATCAGATTGTCCTTAAATTGCATGTTATTTAGTTATCTGTAAAGAAGTAAAAAAAGGAAGCAGTGTGGTATGTCGGAAGGAGCTCAGAATTGGATGTGAGACTTTGGGTTCTCGTCTTTGTCTTAAAGCAATTTTTTTAATCAAATATACAGTTTTTCATTAAATCGTGTCAAGGATCTCTTCTAGTTGTTTTTTTTTTTTTTTAACCCAAACTAAAATACACTTGTAATTATTTCAAATAACTTTAAGGGTTTAAAAAAGTACCCCAATGTTTATAGCAGCAATGGCGACGGTCGCCAAACTGTGGAAAGATCCAAGATGCCCTTCAACGGATGAATGGATAAGGAAGATGTGGTCTATATACACTATGGAGTATTATGCCTCCGTCAGAAAGGACGAATACCCAACTTTTCTAGCAACATGGACGGGACTGGAAGAGATTATGCTGAGTGAAATAAGTCAAGCAGAGAGAGTCAAGTATCATATGGTTTCACTTATTTGTGGAGCATAACAAATAATATGGAGGACAAGGGTAGATGGAAAGGAGAAGGGAGTTGAGGGATATTGGAAGGGGAGGTGAACCATGAGAGACTATGGACTCTGAAAAACAACCTGAGGGTTTTGAAGGGGTGGGGGGTGGGAGGTTGGGGGAACCAGGTGGTGGGTATTACAGAGGGCACAGATGCATGGAGCACTGCGTGTGGTGAAAAAACAGTGAATACTGTTACGCTGAAAATAAATAAAAAATTTAAAAAAAAAGAAAAGAAAGTGAAAATATTCAAAGTCAAAATAAATGCTTTGAAAACTTTATTGAGACAATACGGATAAGAGCTTTGGAGTCAGGCGAAAGTAAGCTTGCAACCTTCCATGACTGAATAGTAACATATGTCTGCTCCTCCTCATAAATTTGATCTAGCTTACTAAAGGGTGAGCTGTCAATAAGCAATGGTAAATTGGAATTACTCTTATAAAGCAGAATTTAAAATTTTTAGATCTATAGAAGGCGACTGTTCTGACATTCTTAAAAGAACTAGATCTACTCCAAGGTGCTTGGCAGTGCCTATATCAGAGACAGCAGTCAAATGAGGCCTTCCTCCTCATCCTGGGGTCAGGGGCTAGAGATAGCTTGGACCCTAGAAGCATTATGGTTGGTTTCTTTGTAATACAAATGTACGCCCACCTACTTCCCCCCAGATGGTGGTAGGGGAAATTCTTTTGATTCACAGGAATTTGATTGCATGGTGATACCAGTGATACTATTTGTTGTATAAATTACCTGTATCTCTAAAAAAAGGAGAATGTGTTCCTATTCTTGGATCAGAGTGGGGGTTGAATCTGATACATTTCCAGATAGGGTGAATACTAGAAACTCCAAGTCCTATATCTGCAGATCTGCAGGCTATAAATAAAAATAAGCACATACATCCAAATGATGAAATTAAAGACTGCAGGACTGATCACCAATGATGTAGGATTCTATTCCTGTATATGCCATTTTCTGACTAAACAGGCAGTTATGTATATGTACATCGAGGACTGGGATTTGTTTATCACTTTAGGACTTAGGAAGGTTCAAAAATGAAAGCAAAGGTTACTGTTCTTATCCTGTCTTCATTTGGAAGGTTTAATTTATTCTTGTCTAAATTTTAGAAAAAAAATTTTTTTAATATCCAGCACCAGCTGCATGCTTTCTAAAAGCCCTGGATTTTATATGTAAGATCTGAAAAAAAAAAAGTTATATATATCACATGCATACACATGTACTTGCAAAGCATGTGCACATGTACACACATACAGCCAACACAGAAAACAAGTATAAAAGAATGAATAATAAAAGTATAAAAGTATAAAAGTATAAAATAATAATAAAATAATAATAATAAATAAAATAAATAATAAATAATAATAATAAATAATAATAAATAAATAATAAATAAATAAATAAATAATATATAATATAATAAATAAATAAATAATAAATAAATAAATAATAAAATAAATAATATATAATAAATAAAATAATAATAATAATAAAAGTATAAAAGTATAAAAGTATAAAAGCATTTTGTAGTTTTCTGGGTAAATGTAGAGAAAAAGATGGAAAAAAGAGTGAGCCTAGCAAACTGCTTGAGCTTCACCCTAATTCTCCATCCTGCAGTAGGATATTGTTTCTCCCTTCAAGAGTCTTTCCGCCAAAAGTATCTCCTGTTAAAAGGGGTGAGAACTATTAATAACAATAATATATAAATATAATGGAATGAATGTTTCATTTTAAATCTCATTCAAACAGTCTGTCTACTGTCATATCTTTCTCTGCAGTGATTACAGCTTTTCCATTTTCCCTTACATATTAAATATTTACCAGGATTTCATCTTTTATGTTTTTTCCAAGTTATATCTTACTTTCTGTAATTTTCTTTTGCAAAAGTATCTCCTCTAGAATTCTTTCATTTTATTAGTTTTCCTAATGGATATTCTAAAGACCCTTCAAATTCAAATTTAGATCTTATTAATAGGCTATTCATTAAATCATCTATCGGATCATTAATAAGTGGTAAATTATTAGAGACTTGAAACCAGCCCTTTGTACTCTCAGGGCAGACTTTTAGTGGCTTGTCATATATGTCTTTTCTCAGTCTTTGTGTAGTCTGAATATTATTACCAAGGCCGTTTTGAATCAGTTTGGAAGTCTTATTTCTTGAGAAATAAGGATCTGGCTGGTCATTATGTCTGTAGAGTTGGTAGAAAATATTGATGGAGATATTTTTTAAGATTTTTACTGTGGAAAATATATGTGAAATTATTTTAAGAAGAAAATAAAGGCTCATTTTAGAGAAGCAGCAGAAAGGTAGAAACCTATTTCGAATTCATCCTTGTTTACATGGATCCTAAGTCACTGTTTAAAATTAGACTCTTGTTGGGGCACCTGGGTGGCTCAGTGGGTTAAGCCTCTGCCTTCGGCTCAGGTCATGATCTCAGGATTCTGGGATCCAGCCCCACATCGGGCTCTCTGCTCAGCAGGGAGCCTGCTTCCCCCTCTCTCTCTGCCTGCCTCTCTTCCTACTTGTGATCTCTGTCAAATAAATAAATAAAAATCTTAAAAAAAAAGAATAAAATTAGACTTGCAAAACTAGCTCATAAGAAGATAAAGGGTTAATGTTTATGAAGACATTTTCAATCTGAAGAGTTTATGTTTATAAAGTTTGAATTCTTATCAGTAAAGCTGTATAAATGAATTACTTAAAAATTACATGTTATCTTGTGCTTCTCCTCTTGGCATCTCGATGACTTTATCTTTTTTCCTACTTCTGTGAACAGTATTGATAAATACAGGGTGGATGTGTCATCATCTTTCATATTTTAGGAAACACAAAATTCTTGGTTTATAATGAATAGAATGTCTTAACTATTTTGTATGTTTGTTTCCCATCTGACATAAAAATGCATGGTTGATGGTTTGTTTGCTTACTTTCTCTTCCCTCTTTCCCCATTCAGATCTCCCCAGTAGCTACCATCCTGTTTCCTCTTTGACTAGGAACCATACCCACATCCACAAAGTAGAAGACAAATTTCATGTGACAGCATGGTTTAAAAGGATTTCTACTCAGAAAGCTATGGTTGATCCATCTAATTACCTATATGACTTGGTCACTATGGTGGGTTTTTTCTATTTTGCTTTGGTTTTGTTTTCAGGTCAGAAGTACATAACTTTTCATGCATGTATGCATGCAAAAATTTTAATTGAGCACATACTGTGTCCTAGGCACTGTATTAAAGATCCATCCTGATTGAACTTACTATCAAGTTGGAGAATAGAGAATTCAGTAGGCTGTCTTTCTAAGTAAAATAAGAATAGGGTACCGTGACTGTATCAGTGAAGCACAAAAATCTGTTGAATCAGAGGATTTCCCAAAGAAAGTGATCCTGGTAAAAGAGAAGTAGCTAGCCAGGGGGAAAGAGAGGATGATGTACCAGACAGTGGGAAGAATAAGTACAAACGCCTGGCTCAAGAAGAGAACCGGGTCAGTCCAGAGGATGAAAGTCATTTAATAGTCTTTAATAGTCTTTAATGTTTTGTTTTGTTTTGTTTTTTTTAAACACATACTTATTGAGCACCCCTTATATGTTCAGCAGGATCTGGCAGTGAACAAAAAAGGGGCTCTTGTTTCGTTTGCTCAAGGAGCTTACCATCTAAGGGAGGGGTGTTCTGTAACAGAAGGAAGAAGTTATTGTAAAGTCATATGTCACATGGTATTTCAGGACCTGACAAAATAGGCTTAATCCTGTAGAGAAAAATGTCATCTTTAAGCATGAGCTCTTTTTTGCCAGCATGTCATGCCAACAGGACTCCGGAAGAGATGGGTGAGAGTCTGTGCCTGGCCCAGACAGTCACTCTGGAGGAGGAGATGACATGTGGAAGGTGGAAAGGAGCCATGGGGTAGGATCTAGCTTAGCATCCTGAGTAGGAAGATTCCTGTCCTGAGAGTTGTCCACCTCCATTTTTCATGTAATTCAAGACTAGAAAAGGTGAAATGCACCCCCTGCTTCTCCTTGATAGTTGCTTGAAATTGATGCATTATTCTCTATACTCTGTGAGGCTTTTTTCTAACTTGGGAGGTTGGTCTTGAAAGCAGTTTAGTGGATCTCAGCCAATTTTGTTTTTGTTTTAATGAAATAAAATAGAAGGGAAAATAGCAGAGATACAGTAAGTAAGGATATAAATGTTTTATGAAGTGTGTGTCTGTGTGTGTTATAGTAGGTTGGAATATAAACTTTTTCTTACATTAGATGAAGTAGGTCAAACATATTTTCTCCTCTTTGGTGAAGCTCATATGACTGCATGTAAAAATTTGGCCTGCACAATTATCCCTTTTGCTTGTGAAGAACTGTCTTGTACAACACAAGATCAGTGCACTGGACTAAGTTGCCAGAAGCCTGGACCCATGTTCCAGCCCTGCTCCTAAAGAGACATATGCTTTGGACAAAGCGTAGGCTTTCTGTAAAACTCAGGATTTTCAATCTGAAAAGAGACTTGGCCTAGGTGAGCTCTCATGTTCCCTTCCAACCAAGATTCTGTTTTGATTTACTACCCTTTTGTAAGGCAGTTGGGTGTAAAAAGTGAATTGTCTTAAAATTGAGCATTTTCGCAGCTTTATCAATTTAGAGAGGTTGTCTTAAGAGTAAACACAAAAACGTGAAGCAGAAAACTGTATATGGCTTACCACCACATGATCCTGGTTCCTGACGGGACATGCTTGTCCCTTCCTCTATAAAGCAGATGGCCCACTGCAGGCAAACAGATCCTGTGAATGAAATAATGAGCTTGTAAAAGCACTTGCCCTGGCACCTGAGTAATAGAGTCTTAAGAAATGCTGAATCAAGGGGCACCTGGGTGGCTCAGTGAGTTAAAACCTCTGCCTTCCACTCAGGTCATGATCCCAGGGTCCTGGGATCGAGCCCCGCGTCGGGCTCTCCTCTCAGCAGAGAACCTGCTTCCCCCTCTCTCTTCTGCCTGCCTCTCTGCCTACTTGTGATCTATCTTTGTCAAATAAATAAATAAAAATCTTAAAAAAAAATTAAAAAAAAAAAGAAATGCTGAATCAGGAAAAAGTTGCTTGAGATCTCCGTCCCTGCCTTAGACAGTAATGTGGGCTACTTATCACCAAAGTGAGGATGGTCAGAGTGCTGCAGAGAAACGAGTGCTTGAGAGGGACGGACACCTCTAGACCCACCATCTGCATATATTACAAGTGTTCCCTTAACTCCTTTCTGAGATGCCAGGGTGACAGACTATATCTCTCAGGTACCTTCTTACCACGGCACGCAATAGGCAACCTCAAGTTCAGGGGAATTCTCCAGTCTTATCCCCTCTGCTAGGTGGAGGCTGCCTAAAAGGGAAACCCACCGATAAAGTAACAGAACCAGTTTAGCCCATTCATATGTTTGGGTATTTGGGGTCAGTGTTCTTGCAGGAGCTTGCCTGTATTTTGAGATAGTAGCAGTTAAGCCGAGCTAAGCATAACAAAATAGTAACGTTCCAAGCGAGTTAAAATTCTCAAAGAGCTGTCTGCTTGGAGCAGTTTCTTAATGCTATGGAGCGCAGAACTGTGTGGCCATCCGAAGAGCAGCTAACAACCCCATTTGGGGCATTGTTAGACAGTTCTGTTGACACATGAATACATTTCATATGATTATCATAAAATTGTGGCCTGGAAATTGAGCAGCCATGGTGCTGCATTTCAGACTCACATTTATAATAAGCTGTAATAAAGTAAACATTTTAAATGGATATAAGAATAGGCATTACTTGTGATCACAAATGTATGTTCAACTGAAGTGCTTTCGAAACTCAATTGAACAAAGCAAACAAATTTCCTGGCATTATTAACATAATTGTTCTCTCTGTTGGGTTTTGATTTCTAAAAAGTTATTTAAGAAAAAAAATTGCTAAGAAAAAAATTGCTAAAAAACAAAACCAGCAAAAAGAAATATAACTAAAAAGGAGCTACTTTTCCTTTTATCATGTCAGATTTTTTTTTTTTAAGTCCCAAATGTTCACTCTGCTGCTTCCCCTAACTTGCCAAACCATTGCCAACCTTTTAAACTCAGAGTTCATATTTCATGGTTAGTTTTGGGTTATTCTTCCGTCTGCTCTGCCATCAGCAGGCCCTGGAGTGAGGCTACACAGCATTTATCTGCTAGTAAAAGTCCAGGCTGTGCAGTAGTTAAAGCAGGGACTTATTCCCTTTCCCTGTCCTAAGGACAGAAAAGGACTAGAATATCCATTTAACATCAAAGTGGGGGATGCGTAACTATATGTAAATTTAGCAGCAATTAGATGGTAGGATTTGAAGGACTACTGTTCCTGGAATATTCCAAAAGCAAAACTGGAAATGATAGTGGTAACATCTGAAGTGCGGTGGCAAGACAGTTAAAGCGGGGATAATTTGGAGCCTTTGGGCACAGCACAGTTCTAGGAGGTGACCGCTGTGTCTTCTGTGACAGCTGGCAGCTGGCAAACAAAGCAGATGATGTGTTCTCAGCTTGTTACTTTTCCATAGTGTTCTCCAATTTTGGATAAACCCCCCAAACACACATCCTTCCTCTATTGTCATTCGGCTAGAGCAGACCGTCACCTATCAAGTATGCTCCTGGCACAACAGGCCACCACAGTGGAAGCCGAAGCTGTAGGAGCTCAGGGTTGCAGGTATACTGGCCTAGAAGTTGGCAGAGGGGTACAGCATGGCATTTGTAGGAGGAGCACTCTTCAGAGACTCAGATGGTGATTTCTGATAGTCATGGCGTTGAGCTGACTTAGTCACCGTGAGAGGGAGGCACGCTAGTGTGAGAATATCCTATAAAAGTCCTGGTGATTTAAAAGCATTCCTGCCAAGCATATATGACTTGGTACATTACTTTGACTCAGCATCAAGATTGTGCTACCTTTTAGAGGAAAGGTGAAAAGCCACTGACCTTATTTTTTCAGACTTAGTTCCAAGTAGCTTAGTGCTATTGCCCAGAAAATAATAGATAACCAGAGCTACCTTATTCAGAATGGACTCTCTGAAGGCTTGAGAAGAGCAATTGAGTGGTGAACGTCCAAAGATGTAGGGTTTTTCTCTGCCTATGTAGTTTTGATTCCTGTTCTTTATTCGCACTAGGAGACATTCCCATTATCCTCACCAGAACAGGATTAGAACAAAAACCTAAGGGGATAGAGGGGGTGGGGAGGTGGGGGAACTAAATGAGAAATTTAATCTGGTTCCACATATAATCTTCAGGAGTTGTGAATTGTGACAATTCTGTTCTCTGAAAGATCACAATCCATTACTTCTAAATCTTTAGATAATAGCCAGTACTTTTGTGCATTTTATGTACATGCATAATTCTTTGCAGCAGTCTCCCCACCTGTTTGAAAATAAAAGCAGATAAACCAGTTGCCAGGACAGAAAAGGCTGTTTTAAATCACTGAAACCTACTAGAAATTTAAATAGCTCTAATCATCACTAAAATCTTTCTTTGTTGTGTATTACTCAGCTGAAAAGCACTTTATCTTCATTTCACAGACCTGGCTCCAGACACTTAGAACTTCCTTTGTCTCCTTTCCATATCTTTTCCCTCCATACTTCTGAGATTTCTGTTCCTCCTGACTTCTTTCCAGACCTCTTTTCTCCAGACTGGTATTAGCCAACCCATGGCACTTGAGGTTGGTGGGTTTTTTGTCTGTTTTTGTTTGTTTTTTTCACATGCAGCCTGAGTTTCTTATTTCTGTTTTAGAACATTGTTCCATTAAATTTAACATGACCTCCTACGAGAGCTCATGTGTGTCTCCTTTAGTTTGTGGTGGCTGCAAAGGATACTCCACTAGCTATTTAGGAATTTTTTTGTTATTTTTTGTTTGTTTGTTTTTTAGTTTTTTTTATTAAGTTCAATTAGCCAATATTTAGTATATCATTAGTTTTTGATGTAGTGTTCAGTAATTCATTAGTTGCATGTAACACCCAGTGCTCATCACATCACCTACCCTCCTTAATGCCCATCACCTGGTTACTCCATATCCCCACTCCCCCTCCCTTCTGTAAACCTCAGTTTGTTTCCCAGAGTACAGAGTCTCTCATGGTTTGTCTCCCTCTCTGATTTCTTCCCATTCAGTTTTCCCTCCCTGTCCCTATGATCCTCTGCGCTATTCCTTATATTCCACATCTGAGTAAAACCATATAATTGTCTGTATCTACTTGACTTATTTCACTTAGCATAATACCCTCCAATTCGATCCATGTCAATGCAAATGGTAGGTATTCATCCTTTCTGATGGCTGAGTAATATTCCATTGTATATATGAATCACATCTTCTTTATCCATTCATCTGTTGAAGGACATCTCAGCTCCTTACACAGTTTGGCTATTGTGGACATTGTGGATATGAACACTGGGGTATATATGACCCTTCTTTTCACTACAACTGTATCTCTGGAGTAAATGCCCAGTAGTGCAATTGCTGGGTCATAGGGTAGCTCTGTTTTTAACTTTTTTTTTTTAAGACTTTATTTATTTATTTAACAGAGAGAGAGATTGCAAGCAGGCCGAGAGGCAGGCAGAGACAGAGAGGGAAGCAGGCTCCCTGCTGAGCAGAGAGCCTGACACAGGGCTTGATCCCAGGACCCTGAGACCATGACCTGAGCCGAAGGAAGAGGCTCAACCCACTGAACCACCCAGGTGCCCTATTTTTAACATCTTGAGGAACCTCCATACTGTTTTCCAGATTTGCATTGCTTTCCAGCTTGCATTCCCACCAACAGTATAAAGTTCCCCTTTCTCCACATCTGCACCAACATTTGTTGTTCCCTGTCTTGTTAATTTTGGCCATTCTAACTATTTAGTAATTTCTTGATTTAGGAGTGAATAGTAATAAAATTTTCCTTTCCTCTTGTATGTTGGATTTCCTTGATACTACTAAGAGACACTATGATAGAAAGCACTAGATCCAAACATAGCCTTGAAAGAATGAAATACTCTGATCCTTTATGTCCTCATTACTATAAAAGGATAATAATGTATATAAGGAGCCTTGCACAGTGCTGGCTGCATAGAAGTTGTTTAATAAATGTTAATTCCCTCTCCTTCCCTTCCCTCTGAAGGAAAAATCTTAGTCGATAATTTTATTTTTTCATTTTTTTTAAAGATTTTATTTATTTATTTGACAGAGAGAGAGAGAGAGAGAGAGATCACAAGTAGGAAGAGAGGCAGGCAAAGAGAGAGGAAGAAGCAGGATCCCTGCTGAGCAGAGAGCTCGATGCGGGGCTCGATCCCAGGACCCTGGGACCATGACCTGAGCCAAAGGCAGAGGCTTTAACCCGCTGAGCCACCCAGGCGCCCCCTTAGTCGATAATTTTAAAAGTAAATAGTTCTGAAGAAAATAAGTATCTTAGATGAAAACATAAGTAAGTTTTGTGTACCAGTTATGAAAATAATGAATTTTCTCTTTCCTCCTGGCTTTATACCTCCTCAGTGCATGAATGTTCACACACATTAAAAGTACATTAATTAATAGAGATAATGGGGGATGCATTTTAATATTTGAATATTTTAGAATAAAAATATTTGCTTTGATGATCTTATGTTCCCATCAGCCCCAAAGTATTGGATTTTATGGAAGGGGATTGTGGTATGTTTTGGGCAAAAAAAATTTTTTTTCAAGGAAGGTTTTTAGGGAGTGTAACACTTGATGCAGATAATTTATTGTAATCATTTTCAAACTTCCAACATCTTCTGAGTAGTTTTTGATTGCCCAATACATGAAGCTGATGAGGCAGATTGAAATAAATCTATTGTGAATATCCTTCAAAGGATGCATAGAGACAAAAAAATAAAACCTTGGAATCTAAGCAGTGTTACTGTTACTCTGTACTTGTGTAATACCTTTGTCAGTACCTCCAGATTTCTTTCTCAAAGAAGAGGAAACATAGCTGCTGAGAAAGCATATGTAAAAATAGAATGTACTGTGCATGGCAGGGAGTAAAAAATGACTGTAAATGGCTGAGTGGACACCACAAAGGCAGGTTACAGGTGCTGTGGTCAGAATATCTCAGTGCAGGTCTGCATTGACCTGAGGTAGAGTCTTTTAAGAAAGGAGTCCTGAAAAGCTTTGTTTGTTCAGAGGGGTCCTGGTCATCACAAGAGCATTATCATTAAACTAAGGCCTTGTGTGTATCTAAGCTAATGATTCAAAGGTGTGTGGGTCTGTGGGCTTCGGTGCCCATTAGTGCTGCTAGAGCAAATTGAATCCTTTTAAAGGAAAGCATTTAGCCTAAGAGATGATCAGAAGGGAAGAACTTCAGCATTTTTGTTGGCATTCTAAGTGGTAGGCAGAACAGAGAGGAAATTTTCATTTTTCATAGCATTTTGGCTTTGAGCCCTATGCCACGTTGATCCATGTCGATCTCTTGAGGGCTCTGCACTAGAAAAAGAGCATTGTGAATAGTTGGGTTTAAAATGGATGGGAGGGGCACCTGGGTGGCTCAGTGGGTTAAATAAAGCCTCTGCCTTTGGCTCAGGTCATGATCCCAGGGTCCTGAGATCGAGTCTCGCATCAGGCTCTCTGCTTAGCAGGGAGCTGCTTCCTCTTCTCTCTCTCTCTCTGCCTGCCTCTCTGCCTACTTGTGATCTCTGTCTGCCAAATAAATAAATAAAATCTTAAAAATAAAATAAAATAAAATGGATTGGGAATAGGAGCATCTCGGTGGCTTAGTCACTTAAGCACCTGACTCTTGATTTCAGCTCAGGTTGTGATCTCACGGTCTTGAGACCAAGCCCCATGCACTGGGCATGGAGCCTGCTTAAAATTCTCTCTCTTCCTCACCCTCTACCCCTGACCATTTATCAGATTCAATCTGACAAATATATTTTATGGATTATTTGCATTGGCTACAGGACAGGCATCTTAAAAAATAAGCAAAGCATTTTAAGTCTTTCATCATACTTATAACTGTTTAGGAAGGAAAAAGAGTGTTAGACATGCATTTTGCTTTTAGCCTTCTCCTTAAAATGGCAGATTTTGAAGTGTTCCTTGGTTGTGTATTGTTTTTATTATCCCAAGCATGCACTGAATTCATGATCTGCTTCTAATTCTTGTTGTGCTTGGTACTAAACAGGCAGGGAGCGATGTCATGTCACCAGGTTTGGCCCTCTGCTTAGTAACATTACCTCACCTTACCTGGCAGAGCTGCCTGTTTGTCCACGTGACCTTTTCTTTTTGCTAGTTGTGCCCACAAAAAGGTCTTCAATCCACTAATGGCTTCTCATTTGGTCTAGGAATCAGACAAAAGCTTTGCAGCTGTGAAATGCAGTCCATTTTAAAATTAACCTATTGTAAATCCTTAATGATTGAGAAATTCTGCAATTTGCTATGATTTGTGGTTTGTGCTGCAACTAGAATAGCAAACAGCAGAAATGATGCAGGTCAGAATGGTGTGCGTTTGGAGAAAGGAAAGGAAAAGAAACTTGGTAGACATTGTGCTTGGTTCAAGCTGATATGTTATGCCCTTTGTCCATCTCCCATCCCCAAACTCTCCCAAGTGGAATGTAATCTTTAGAAATAGTTGCTCAAATTACAGCTTATTACACAAGAAGTAAAATTCCACAAGTGAAATCTATCTTTGCCTCCTTTAATACATTTTCAACCTAGAGCCTAGATTCTTAAGGATAGGGAGGGCCCATATTTTTGACCCACAAAGACCTAGTTTTTGAATTTTGATACCAAAACACATGAACTTTGTATCCTTATGCAAATTACTTAAATTCTCTGGGCTTCAGTTTCTACATCTATAAGTCATGTTAGATATTTACACAGATTAAATTCGATATTATATTAGAAGACTTAGTTGGGATACATTTCTCTGTCACTTACTAGCTATGAGACCCTCATCAAATTACTTAACTCCTCTGTGCCTCTGTTTCTCTACCTAGAAAAATAGTGATACTCCCTAAGGTTGTTACGAGGATTAAATAAATTAACCCATGTAAAGCACTTAGAACAGTACTCCACGCTTAGTAAGTGTTCAATAATTCTTAACCATTCTCGTTGACAGATATTAAGTAGATAATCAACAAAAAATTAAATTTATAGGTAATGATAAATATTCTAAAGGAAAGGTGTAGGGTTCTCTGAGACAATTCATAGGAGCTGGGAAGATAAGCAAGGACTTTATCACTTAGTACTTTGTAAGGGAAACCATCAACAAAGGATGATGTGATTGGATTTACTTCTTTAAAAAATTGATGTTCTTTTTGTTTGTTTGTTTTAATTCACCTTTTAAAATTTAATGCACACTAAGTTCACTTCTTTGGTGTATAATTCTGTGAGTTGAGACAAATGCACACAGGTGTATACCCACAACTGGAATCAAGATACAGTAGTTCCCCCTTATCTGCAGTTTTGTTTTTTGTGGTTTCAAGTTACCTGCACAATCAACAATGTGCAGATGATCCTCCTTCTGGCCTATGGTATCATCAGAAGGTCAGTGTTAGCCTAACACTAAGTCACAATGCCTACGTCACTCACCTCACTTCATCTCGTGTAAAAGCTTTTTATCGCCTTTCTTTGTCACAAGAAGGAGGTGAGTACAGAACAATAACATATTTTGAGACTGCATTCATATAACTTTTATTACAGTATATTGCTGTAATTGTTCTTTTTTATTATTAGTTACTGTTGTTAATCTCTTACTCTGCCTAATTTTAAAATTAAACTTTGATAGATATTCATGTATAGGAACAAGCATAGGATATGTAGGGTTCAGTACTATCCACATTTTCAGGGGTCAGCTGGGGGTCCACAACTAAGGAAGGAGTACTGATCTCAGAGTTCTGTCACCTCTCCCCAAAATCCTGCAGGACATCCCTATGTAATCATTCCTCCCACTCTCAAAGTCCATGACCACTGATCTGTTTTCTGTTCCTATAATCTTGCCCTTTCCAGGATGTCATGTACATGGAGTCACATACTCTACAGCTTTTTAAGTCTAGCTTCTTTAATGTAGCTTAACCCCATTTGAAATTCATCAGTGTTACTCGTTTTATCAGTAGTCCTTACTGCTGCATAGTATTCATTTTTATAGCTGTACTAAAATTTGTTTATCTCTTCAGTGGTTGAAGGACATTTGAGTTGTTTCCAGTTTGGGATAATTATATATAAAACTGCTATAAACATTTGTATTCAGGTTTTTCTGTGAACCTATGTTCTCATTTTTCTTGAGTAATACCTGAGAGTGGGGTTGCTGGTTCTTGTGGTAAGTGTATGCTTTACTTGATAAAAGAAACTGCCAAACTGTCTTCTAAGTACTTATACCGTTTTGGCCAGCAAAATGATACAAGATTTCAGTTGCTTTACATTTTTATCATATTGTTTTGATATAATTTTGATAATGTTCATGTTTGTAAATTTTATTTATTTTGGACATTCTAATAGGTCTATAGTGGTATCTCCTTATGATTTTCACTTATGTTTTCCTGATGACTAATGATGTGTTGAGCATATTTTCATGTCCTTATCT
Source organism: Martes martes (assembly GCF_963455335.1). Taxonomy (NCBI): domain Eukaryota; kingdom Metazoa; phylum Chordata; class Mammalia; order Carnivora; family Mustelidae; genus Martes; species Martes martes. Next base: position 41,752,779 of record NC_137893.1, read on the forward strand.
GCGAATACTTATCTTCCTTGGTGAAGTATCTGTTCATGTTGTTTGCCCATTTTTATTGGTTGATAGATTTTTTTTTTTTTTTAATAGAGAGAGTGCATGGAGTGGTGGGGTGGCAGAGGGAGAGGTAGAGAGAAAATCTTGGGTTCTGTGCTCAGCGTGGACTCTGATGCGGGGCTCAGCCTCAGGACCCTGAAATGATGACCTGCGCTGAAATCAAGAGTTGGATGCTTAGGGGCACCTGGGTAGCTCAGTTCGTTAAGCATCTGCCTTTGACTCAGGTCATGAGCCCAGGGTCCTGGGATTGAGCCCCACATCAGGCTCCTTGCTCAGTGGGAAGCCTGCTTCTCCCTCTCCCTCTGCCCTTTCCCACTGCTTATGCTCTCTCTCTCTCTCTCAAATAAATAAAAAATAAATTTAAAAAAGAGTTGGTTGCCTAATCGACTGAGCCACCCAGGTGCCCTGTGTTTGCCCATTTTTAAATTGTTTTATTATTGGTTTTAAGAGTTCTTTATGAATTCTGGATACAAATCCTTTCTCAGATATGTGACTTGCAAATATTTTATATATATATAGATATATATATATATATATAACAATATTGAATCTTCCAGTTCATGAGCATTGGTGTATCTTTCCATTTGTTTAGATCCTCCTTGATTTTTTTCTTTTATTGGTGTTTTATAATTGTCAGCATACAGATCCAGCGTATGTTTTTCTTATTCATACTTAAGTATTTCATGTTTTTGAAAGTTATTATAAATGATACCATTTAAATTTTAAAATTCTAACCATTCTTTGCTAATATATAGAAATATAATTGGTTTTAGAATATTAACCTTGTATTCTGCAACCTTGTGAAAGTTACTTATTAGTCCTAGGAGCATCTTTATAGATTTCTTCTATGTAAGTAATCATGTCTTCTGTGAATAGAGGCCGTCTTAGTTCTCCCTTCCCAACCTGTATGTCTTTTATTTGTGTTTTAAGCAAGGGAATGACGTGATTGGATTTGCATTTTTCAAAGACCAGTCTAGCTGTATTGTAAAGAATTGATGGGCTGGGGGAAAATGTAAAAGAGCCTGTTGTAGGAATCTGAAGGACATAGAGGGGACAAATAGACATGTGCAGAATTGGTAGAATTGGAGGTAGAATTGGTAGAATTGTGCAGAATTGGTAGAATTGGTAGACCCTGGTAATGAATTAAATATGGGGGAGATAAAAGGGGAAAGGAAATCAGGAGGGCACCAAGGTTTTTGTCATGAGGAACTAAGTGAATGGAGTTCTTATATATTGAGATAGAGAAGTACATTTGAAGGAAGATAGAATTGAGTTTTGAATATATCAGGTTTGAGAAGTCTATTGCAATTTCACATAAAGATGTCAAGTAGGCAGCTGGACCCTCTCTCTATATATATGATATAGAAGGGTATATATAGGGTATACCATATGAGAGGAAGAGTTTGGGAATGAGTCAGACTTATGTGGAACCCTCTTTAAAGGCTTGTAGAGAACATTATTTTCAGTTCCTTCAGCACACCAAGATCTTAAGATTTGTTTTCACCTCAGACCTTTGGACATACTGTTAATCACCCCCGTGACTCCCTTCTTTCCCCACCTGCTCTCATTTGTTTCCCTCTCTCTCTTTCTCCTTCTTTCCCTTTCCTTCCTTCTTTCCATAAACTGGCTTCCCATCATATTGTAGATCTCAACTTAAATATCATCTCTTCAAACTACCCACCTAAAACCAGATATCTTTCTCCCAGCATTAGTTTCTGTTGCATATCTGTTTTCTTCAAAGCTCTTATCATAATTTGTAATTTGTTACTTGACTGTTTACTAGACTATACTCCAAAGGACAGGGATTGTGTCTGTCTCACCAGTCTACAACTCTGTGCCTGACACGTGGCTGCTCAGTAATATTTGTCAGATGGTGGGAAGGATGGATCCACAGGGCATTGCTGTGGCCACATTAGGTCCAATGTCTTTGTGCTTTCATGTGACTGACTTCTTAAACTTACATGTGAAGAGGTTTTTTTACCCAATTTCAGCCACATTATGAGCAGGAAAATAACCTAATTTGTTTCATTCTGCATTTATTGTCCACGGAGTACCAGACATTGTAATAACTGGTGGGATGTGAGATAGCATTGTGGCATTGGACAGGGAGACCTGTATTTAAGACTTGGCTGTTCCATTTTCTAGGTCTGTGACTTTGGGTGGGATATTTACTCTAAGCTTTAGGCTCCACACCTGTTGAAGGGCAAGAATATAATTCCTACCTCATAAGATTGCAGTGCAAATTAAATGAGATTATGTGTATGCGTCACAGATTTATAATGCTTGATACATACTAAGTGCTCAATGAATAAGCTGTTAATATTCGTTTATATAAAATGAGTCACGTAGTTCTAGAAATGGTTGATATTGCTTGACCAATGGGTGGGGCAGGGGGAGACAAATCTTTCACTTTCTCTACTTGTTTTTACTGCCAAAAGCAAAGGTGCTGCTTTTATTTATTTATTTTTAATTTATTTAGCTTCAATTAATAACATATAATGTATTAATGTGTTTCAGGGGTACAGGTCTGTGATTCATCACTCTTATATAGAGAGGTGCTGCTTTTAATACTGTCATGGCAAAGACTGGTAGTAGCGTCACCTCCATGGTAGGCACCCAGAAACAGAGAGTAAAAATGCATTGTTTATTCAGATGACAAACAGGATATTAAAGCCCTAAAACCTTTTGTTTTGTTTTGGGGGAAAGAAAGAAAAGTAGAAAGGAGGAAAGAGACAGAGAAAAGCTAGAGATAGTACTAGCTGGTTAGAGATAGTACAAGCTGGTTTGATAAGCTGAAGCTCACAATTCTCTTGTGAATTGTGAATTCTTGTGAATTCTTGTGAATTCTCTCATGAATTCCATGAACGTCCTCTCTGAGGATCTCTCCGGGACTGGGTACTGTGCTCACAATGGGGAGGTCAATGGGGAATACATATTTTAGTGATCTAGATCAAAACCAATGAGATTAACTTGATAGAAATTCTCACTCTCTATCATGATCTATATTCTACACTTCAGGCAAAGCTGTTCCCTACTCTGGTTGGTTTTCACTAAGTGCTAGATGCAAGCCTACATGTGGGTTTAGAGACTAGGGTCTGGGGAAGGATGAATGAATGAAATGAATGAAAAGGACTTAGGGCAGAACCCCTGGAACTTTCTTGGTTCATTTTGCCTAATACACAGCATCTCTAAGCCAAAAGAAATACCTAACACCTCCATTGATTGAGGGGATGGAACCAAACAGTTTAATAGGTATCTAGATTTTAACAGCTTAGCATATGTTAAGGATTGCATAACTTCTCAAACCTTGGAGTCAGATTATACACCACCAGCTTCATTTATTGCTCTGCACTGATTTTTGTGGTACTTGGTTTTTATCACAGTAATTACCCAAAACTCAGCTTTGCAAAGGTATAATGTCATCTCAAGGAACCTCATATTGAAACTGTGAACTTCCTCCAACTAATAGTTTGCATGGTGTCCAGCACATGCCACTGTTTCCCCAAAAGTTTAAAATATCCCACAGTACCTCTGTGAGTTTCTTGCAGCACACGAGAATACCTCATTACACAGTTTGGGAACTGTGGTCTTGGGGCCTGATTCCAAGACTTTGTTTTCTTTAAAATTTTATCTCTTCTTATTTTTCTGTGTCACTACATTAAAAAGCAACCTAGTGTTTATTTTCTTTTATGAAATAGTTTTTTAAAATTCATTTTTAAATTTTTTTATAAACATATAATGTATTTTTATCCCCAGGGGTACAGGTTTGTGAATCGCTAGGTTTACACATTTCACAGCACTCACCATAGCACATACCCTCCCCAATGTCCATATCCCCACCACCCTCTCCCTCCCCCCTCCCCCCAGCAACCCTCAGCTTGTTTTGTGAGATTGAGTCTTTTATGGTTTGTCTCCCTCCCGATCCCATCTTCTTTCATTTTTTCTTTTCCTAGCCCCCAGCCCCCCCGCGTTGCATCTCCACTTCCTCATATCAGGGAGATCATATGACAGTTGTCTTTCTCTGATTGACTTATTTCGCTAAGCATAATACCCTCTAGTTCCATCCACGTTGTCACAAACGGCAAGATTTCATTTCTTTTGATGGCTGCGTAGTATTCCATTGTGTGTGTGTGTGTGTGTGTGTGTGTGTGTGTGTGTGTGTATGTGTATATATATATATATATATATATATACCACATCTTCTTTATCCATTCATCTGTTGATGGACATCTAGGTTTTTTTCATAGTTTGACTATTGTGGACATTGCTGCTGTAAACATTCGGGTGCACGTGCCCCTTCGGAGCACTACGTTTGTATCTTTAGGGTATATACCCAGTAGTGCAATCACTGGGTCATAGGGTAGCTCTATTTTCAGCTTTTTGAGGAACCTCCATGCTGTTTTCCAGAGTAGTTGCACCAGCTTACATTCCCACCAACAGTGTTGGAGGGTTTCCCTTTCTCTGCATCCTCGTCAGCATCTGTCATTTCCTGACTTGTTAATTTTAGCCATTCTGACTGGTGTGAGGTGGTATCTCATTGTGGTTTTGATTTGTATTTCCCTGATGCCGAGTGATGTGGAGTACCTTTTCATGTGTCTGTTGGCCATCTGGATGTCTTCTTTGCAGAAATGTCTGTTCATGTCCTCTGCCCATGTCTTGACTAGATTATTTGTTCTTTGGGTGTTGAGTTTGCTAAGCTCTTTATAGATTTTGGATACTAGCCCTTTATCTGATATGTTGTTTGCAAATATCTTCTTCCATTCTGTCAGTTGTCTTTTGGTTTTGTTAACTGTTAACTTGATGAAATCCCAATAGTACATTTTTGCCCTTGCTTCCCTTGCCTTTGGTGATGTTCCTAGGAAGAAGTTGCTGCAGTTGAGGTCAAAGAGGTTGCTGCCTGTGTTCTCCTCAAGGATTTTGATGGATTTCTTTCTCACATTGAGATCCTTCATCCATTTTGAGTCTATTTTCATGTGCGGTGTAAGGAAATGGTCCAGTTTCATTTTTCTGCATGTGGCTGTCCAATTTTCCCAGCACCGTTTGTTTAAGAGGCTGTCTTTTTTCCATTGGACATTCCTTCCTGCTTTGTCAAAGATTAGTTGGCCATAGAGTTGAGGGTCAATTTCTGGGCTCTCTATTCTGTTCCATTGATCTATGTGTCTGTTTTTGTGCCAGTACCATACTGTCTTGATGATGACAGCTTTGTAATAGAGCTTGAAGTCTGGAATTGTGATGCCACCAACTTTGGCTTTCTTTTTCTTTCTTTTTTTTTTTTTTTAAAGATTTTATTTATTTATTTGACAGAGATCACAAGTAGGCAGAGAGGCAGGCAGAGAGCGAGGAAGGGAAGCAGGCTCCCTGCCGAGCAGAGAGCCCGATGCGGGGCTCGATCCCAGGACCTTGGGATCATGACCTGAGCTGAAGGCAGAGGCTTTAACCCACTGAGCCACCCAGGCACCCCCCCCTTGGCTTTCTTTTTCAATATCCCTTTGGCTATTCGAGGTCTTTTCTGATTCCATATAAATTTTAGGATTATTTGTTCTACTTCTCTGAAAAAATTTTGATAGGGATTGCATTAAATGTATAGATTGCTTTAGGTAGCATAGACATTTTCACAATATTTGTTCTTCCAATCCATGAGCATGGAACATTTGTCCATTTCTTTGTGTCTTCCTCAATTTCTTTCATGAGTACTTTATAGTTTTCTGAGTATAGATTCTTTGCCTCTTTGGTTAGGTTTATTCCTAGGTATCTTATGGTTTTGGGTGCAATTGTAAATGGGATTGACTCCTTAATTTCTCTTTCTTCTGTCTTGTTGTTGGTGTAAATAAATGCAACTGATTTCTGTGCATTGACTTTATATCCTGACACTTTACTGAATTCCTGTACAAGTTCTAGCAGGTTTAGAGTGGAGCCATTTGAGTTTTCCACATATAGTATCATATCATCTGCAAAGATATGAAATAGTTTCTTAAGGAATTTTTCATTATTAAGAATTGGGAAAGTTGGGCATATAGAAAGTTTGGAAAATATAGCATACACAGGTAAAAGTCATAACTAATTCCATCATCCACCAATAACCATTGCCAGCATATCACTGTTTTATCTGTCCGTTGTTCTATACAGAAATATTTTATATTTTGAGTAAGAGCTCTGACTAACTCTGACTTTACTGGAAGGTAATAATCTGTAGTGTAGTGGGAATTTCATACCCTGAAGTTGTGACTTGTCTGTGCTGACCTTTAGGATAAATAAAGCAGAGTTCTAGCTGCTCTTTTTATTGGCTACTTTGATTAATTGAATGCCTGATTGAAGGACTTGAAGACCCCACCATTCCTGAGGGAGAGACTTCCTTCTGTTCTGTTTCCAACCTAGCAAATGCAAAGTATGCTATTTATACATAATAGTAGCTATAGGTGTAACTTTTTTTTTTAAAGAGGGTAACTTGTCAAGTGTTTTACTTTCTCCAGTAGTGGATGTACTTTCTAAAAGTGATATATCAAGGCCCTACTATAAAGTAGTATTTCCAAAAGATTATTTATCTAATAATTCAGATTTAAACTATTTGTGTTGTTCTGATACCACAAGGAAAACTTTTATAATTCCATTTCATTTCTGACTTGTTATTTTATTTTCTTTGCCTTTATAAGTACTAGAAATTGAAGTTATTTACATGAAAATAAGATTTTTGTTTTATCTACTAAAGATATGTTTTTAAAATTTACTCTCTGTCACTCTATAGAGGTAGAACTTGAATTATCAAAGAGTAGAACTATAACTTCAAAAAGAAAAAATGGCCAATTTAGTTTAGCTCCAGAGAGCAGTTCACAAAAGATGGAACAGAAACTTCTAAGTAAAATGTGTATTCATCTTTAGAATCTCATTGTCATTCTCTCTCTCTCTCTTTCCCTCAATAATACTTTTAAATTCTAACCTAAACATGTGGTGACAGTACTTTAAATTCTAACCTAAACATGTGGTGACAGTACTTTAAATTCTAACCTAAACATGTGGTGACAGTACTTTCTTAGCATAGCCTGGACTGTTGAGGAGTTATGTTGTTCTTAAAAATCCTGGTAGAGGACCTCATGGCTGACTTTAGGGCTGGGGCAGAGAAAATACAAGGATGAGCCTGGAGAATAGTATCTTGGAATTGCCAGAAAGTAAATGCTGAAAGTAAGTAAGTAAGTAAAAATGGAAACAAAAGGACACTGGAGCCAACCTAAGAGAATTCCCAGTGCCAAAACTGGAACAATTTGACCAACAAAATAAATGACAGAAGGAGTTTATTATAAGAATAAAATAAATATCCATGAGTTCATACTGATACAAATAAGCAAATAAATAAATGAGGGAAATGGGACAAGTGTTCTTTACAGAAAAAGTCCAGATAATAAATGCAGAAGAGATGGAGAAAAGAGAAAACCCCCATTAGAACACCACAGGAATAATTGCTGTGGGCAGAATTCACAGATGAATGCTGAAATTAACGAGCAAAACTTTAAGGAGAGAGTATTTGCATAGTCTCAAAATATCTCTCTCAAGAAACTTAGTAATGTCTGTGGTGGTTTTAATAAATGTCCACAACTTTTTGGATACTCTTCCTTCCAGGAAGTGGAGCTTTCTTCCCTTATCCTTGAGTGGGGCTCTTTGTTCATAGTGACTTGTAACTAACCCACAGAGTATGGAGAAGAGAACAGTAGTAACTTTCCAGTAGTGAAACGTGGCATATACCATCTTAATGAAATGCTCAGGGATAGCATCACCAGTAGTAAGTCATGTTGCTAATATACCTTCCCTCCAGATATTACACAACGAGAAAGGCACTTCACCTCTTGGCATTTGTCCCCCCAATCTACAACCTCAGTCTAATCATAAGAAAACATCAGAAAATTCCAACTTGAGGAGCATTCTACAAATATCTGACTAGTACTCTTCAGAAGCATCAAGGACGGTCTGAGGAACTGTCACAGATCAGAGGAAGCTAAGGAGACATGATGACTAAGTGCAGTGTGGTTTCCTGGATGGGACCCTGGAACAGATAAAGACATTAGTGGAAAAACTGAAGTCTGGATAGTCTGCGGTTCAGTTAATTGTTGTGCCAACATGAATTTCTTTGAATTGATAAATGCACCGTGATACATAAAATGTGAACATTAGGGGAAGCTGGGTGATGGGAATACTAGAACTCTATACCATCTATACACAGCTTTTCTGTAAATCTAAAATTATTTCAAAGTTAAAAGTTAAAAATAGAATCACTCCAACTCACTGATGGACTTCTCAGTCTAAGGATATTTGTTATTTTAAAGTGTCTCCAGAGCAAATTAATTCAGAGAAATGCCCCACCTCTCAAGCCTTTGTGCAGTCTCTCTATAAAAGAAAGATTAGCTTTAAAAAAAAGATTTTTAAAATTTATTTATTTGAGAGAGAACACAAGTGGAGGGAGAAGCAGAGAGAGAAAGACAAGCAGGTTTCCTGCTGAGTGCAGAGTCCAACACAGGACTCACTCTCACGATCCTGAGATCATGACCTGAGTCAAAAGCAAGAGTTGGATACTTAACTGACTGAGTCACCCAGGCACCCCAGCATAAGCTCTTTGTAGGAAAACAGCTCTCCCGAAACAGGGACAGTAAGTTGTAGAGTTTCATCCCACCACTAGAAATAGAAATGTAACTTAGCCTGCTCAGGAGAGGTCAGTTCAACCAACACTGATGGTTTGCCTTTTGTAGGTTTATGCCTAGCACTTAAGTTATAAAAAGTAATCTCTAAGAACAGTGCAGAGTGGAGCACCTGTGATTGTACCTGACTCTACTGTGGGCTCTTTATTGCAGGTATTATTATTGAGCTACTAATTTAAAAATATCCAGAGATATTAGGGGCACCTGGGTGGCTCAGTGGATTTCGGATCAGGGCATGATCTCAGGGTTGTGAGATTAAGCCCTCTGTCAGGATCTGTGCTGTATGCGGAGTCTGCTTAAGATTCTCTCTCTCCCTCTGCCCCTCTCCACCCACCTTCTCTTTGTCTCTCTCTCTCCCTCTCTTTAAAAAAAAAGAAGCAAACAAACAAAAAACAAAAACAAAAATAACCCTCCAGATATACTAGATCCAGTTTCATTGGATTGTCTCTTCACCTCATTTTATTGATAGATCAAAACAGTATAAAAAGTATGGTACTCAGGGTGCCTGGGTGGCTCAGTGGGTTAAAGCCTCTGCCTTCGGCTCAGGTCATGATCCCAGGGTCCTGGGATCGAGCCCCGCATCGGGCTCTCTGCTCGGCAGGGAGCCTGCTTCCCTTCCTCGCTCTCTGCCTGCCTCTCTGCCTACTTGTGATCTCTGTCTGTCAAATAAATAAATAAAATCTTTAAAAAAAAAAAAAAAGTATGGTACTCAACAAGATGGATACATGAACAAAATATTTTTCAATATAAAATACATTGTATATTGCTCTTTAAAAAAACAGTAACATTCATTAATTCAGTATAATAGTACAGGTATGAAATCTTGATTTATAAATATTTTATTCTTATTACTTTTAAACTCTTAATAGTTGATTATAGAAGGCCTAACAGGGTCTTGTTTTAGTAAATAATAATATGTACTTGGCTGAGGGTGGTTACTGTCATAGAATTAGAATTTGGATACTAAAATTAAAGTCCTCCCCTGTATGGCACTCATTCTCTTGATCTGACCATTAGTGACAACTGTCTTAAGTTTGTACACATATGAGAAGTATTATTTCTGTCAGTTAAATATATCTTACTACCAAACCAAATGAGTACCTTGTAATGTTTCTACCTTGGGAATATAACTGATGTGATCAGAAGAACAACGAATTGTTCTTGAACGTGTATGTACATTTAGGTTACCGCAGTGGCAGATGCATGCATTTTTCGGAACGCTATTTCCCGGTTGTTGTTAATGCATGCCCAAACAGATATGCAGATACTTAATAATGCTGCTCAGTTGTTGTAGTCAGATTGAGCAACACATAATTTATAGCAAATCTGAAACCAGGAACACAAGAATGATGAGCTATATGATAAAGACTTGCTAGGATTGCTGGTCAGTGAAAGTACTGACTGCACATTGTTGATACAAGCCTGTCTTGTGTAGTACATATGATACAATTTTCTTGACACCTGTTTTCAAAGTATACCTTTCCATGTCATCCTGGTTTCTTTGGTGAATTTACTTATAAAGTGTTTTTTGTTTTTGAAAGCAGTATGCAGTATATTCTTTCCTAATTTTAATTTAATTAAGAATTTTATTGGTTGGCCACTATGTGCCAGATACTTTCATTTATTATTCTTCCAGGGTTCCGGTAAATTAGGAACTCCTTTGCCCATTTTAGAAATTATAAAATGGAGGCTCTGAAAGGTTTAGAAACTCACCTTTGTTAGATCCTACATGTGATAAATGTGGTTACCTAGCTGAATGAGTTGCCTGATACTTGACTATAGATAATGTATCAAAAGTAAAAGGAGGTGGATCCTTAGAAAGAAGGGGAGGGGAATTGAGATTAGAATAATGAGTATTTGAGAATAATTTTAGCAAGTTTGCCAAGTGGAACATCAGTCTTTTGGGCATGTCTGTTCCACAGCCACTGAATGTATTGGTCCTGTTGGATTTGTTGAAAATGCAAATAATCCAATCCAATGTAATACTCATTAAGGGAAAAGGAATACAATTTGATAGTATTTATGAAGACATGCACAGCCTAATCTGTGAATTGAAAGCATCTTTTAAAAATTTGCTTCCCTTCATATTCCTAGGTGGTATTGAATCTGTGGGTAGAAAAATAAGAGCATTTCAAATAATGCTAATGAAGTTTAAATGATTGCAATCTACCATATTGTGAAGAAAAGTTGTTAGCTGTGAAAGATGAGGACAGAATTAAAATATTACCATGACTGGCATTTGATTTGAAAACTGCAAAGATAAGCTTAGGTTCCTATTTATGAAAACTATCCTCACAGCCTGATGAAATATCTTTTAAAAGGTTTTATGGTTACCATGGATACTTGTTAGCTTTGGTAGAGTAAGTTGTAATTCATATTCCATCATCTGAGGTGAAGGAGCCAAAAAAGCCACCCAACTAAAATCTAAGGTAGCTTCATCTGTATGTTCACAGTAGTCTGAAGAGATCGAAAGGGTAACTAACCCAAAGATTAGAGTTTGGGTTAGTTGTTACTTCTTGAAAAGCAAAATATTTAGCATGCACATTACCTGGATCTCATCCTAATGTTTACTCTCTATGTATAACTTTTTCTTTCAAGTGGTGAAGGGAACTTCTTAGGTTGTGACGTAGGAATCTAGATGGTGAGAGCCTTCTGAATGCTGATGAACCTAAGCAGCCTCCTCAATTTCTGAAAGCCATAGGGACGCAGAAATATTGAAGGCATTGGTCCCTATGGTAACATATTTGCATTTGGCCCAGAAGTGGCTGGTTTCTGCTTAGCCTCTTTTAATTGCTATATATTGACAGCCTTTTTCACGACTATTTTTAAAATGTCGGATTAATGAGCATGTGTACAAGGGAGTGCACACCATATCCTTCGGCTTGATTAGACACTTCACATGACAAAAAGCTCTGAGTGAAGAGTTACTGAGGTGTTTTTGGCATTCCCTAATGTGTCTGTCACACAGTGGAAGCAAAAAACCTTTTAAATGATTTAAATATTTTCCTCAATTCTCTTTTAAAACAGGTGACAAAAGAGCTAAAACAGTATGACAACAAAATTATAGAATGCAAATTTGAGAATAACAGCTGGGTCTTCATGAGACAGAGAACAGACAAAAGTTTTCCTAATGCCTACAACACTGCCATGGGTGAGTATGACAACCTACCGATGTTTGTTACATTAAAAGAGAGAGAGAGAGAGAGAGAGCACACACGTTAAGGTTTATAATCAAAATGTGCTGTCTTTGGTGTTCTGCTTGATGGGGCACAGGGTCACTCGGACCCCTCTCCTTGCTGGCTGTGAAAGGGGCTGTGACTGTCGGCTCCGGCTGGCTTGTAGGTTCCTGTCTGTAGGCCTGTGGGCTTGTGCCCATGCACCCAAAAGAGAAGTGTAAAGGGCAGGATAATGGGCTGTATACAAGTTGAATTTGTTGAACAACAACAACAACAAAAGCCATGATAATTTCAGATCTATTCAGAACTATAAAAACCATTGTTTGCCAGATGGTAAAAGACAAAATTAGCAGGGGAAAATGTAATTTCCAGCTCCTAAAATAGCTTTACAAACAATGGAGAACAAAGTAAATGAAAACCATTTAAAAAAAAAAAAAAAAGCCTCCTAAAACCTGCTGTGCTATCTTTCAGAGAGTTCTTTGGGTACAATATAAATGCTTTGGGAATTCAGAATAGTAAGTTTCTTTCATGGAGAACAACAGAAATTAATTAATTTTATAAGGTAAACCTTATAGTAGCAGTAGCAGTTGTTGCTCTGGATTGCATTTTTAGTGAAGCTGGAAAAAAAAAACCCAAAAAATGGATAAAAACCAAGATTAAAGGTTAATAGAATTGTGTGCCTTTAGACTGCTCAGTCAGTGATGATGCTGATTATATGATAAGCTTATGAGAAAATACAGAAATTGCCAGTTTCAGTTTTGCAGTTTATGAAAGTTACTATTGTACATTTAAGGGTTCTGTTGGAACTAGCATCTGTGTTCAGACAAGATGACTTAATTTTGAAAATGGGAATAATTAAGCCACTGTCCTCCCCCCACCCCCAAACTAGATATGTAAATACAATTCACAGGACTGGTGGTCAATTTTGATCACATAAGAAAAGATGCCATATTTATTCATAATTTTATTAGAATACCTTATTTATCTCAAACAAGTTATTAAAATAAAATAGTACAATCTGTCTGCTCCAGTGGAACCTCCCTGTTCGGTAGAAACAGTGGCAGGTGCCGTCATGACAGGGTGGAGTTCCTTCTGACAGATGAGACTGGAGGATGGTAGTGCACAGTTTTTTGTAGAAGTTTTGGTTGAGTATAGACTGTAGCGTGATGCGCTGTGGTACGTTAAAATCCTATGAAAGCAGTTTCGGAGAGGGGGAAAATGATAGTGACGGAGTGGTTGTAATTCAAATACTTAAAGTTTTAGTTTAAAATTAACGGTACAGGAAAGAGTATCCACCAGAAGAGCACTTGTTTGGGGGGGCAGGGGAGGGTGGAGAGTCGTTTCATGTGTGAAGCCTGTCACCCCAGTTGGTGAAATGAAAGTGTTCAGCCTGTCGGGACGAAAACCTTTCCCCTTTCACATCTCCCTGTGGTGAGTCAGCTGCCTTAATTAACCCTCACGTGAGACACGTGTCTCCCTTTGTCCACAGCTGTGTGCAACAGCATCTCCAACCCTGTCACCAAAGAGATGCTGTTTGAGTTCATCGACAGATGTGCAGCAGCTTCGCAAGGGCAGAAGCGGAAGCATCATCTGGACCCCGACACAGAGCTCATGCCTCCACCACCTCCCAAAAGACCTCGCCCTTTGACCTAAGACCCGCCCCTGACTCAAGGATTGAGAGGAAAAATGAGTGGGAAAAGATGCTGTTGCCCCATTTTTGCAGCCAGAGAAATTGGAAAAAGAGTGTGGCTTGATGTTGATACACATTTTGAATTTTTTTTTTTAAAAGAGTATTGTAGCCAGCCTGTAAATATCTGATGCATTTGTTTCCTCAGTGCTGCAATACCTCGTGGACTTTAAACGTTTTATTTATATCTGATAAACACAGCCTTACCTTGTGAATCTGAAGATTGAAATATCCAAAGGTTTAATCGAGATTGAAATCAATGAAAAAGAGGCCTTGTTTGTATATGGATAACTTTCACCTTTAATTTATAAAGTTAGTAATCTGGAACTGTGAGCGCAAAAAACACTGTATTTTTTAGAAGTTGTATTTCAACTATGATAAATTTTCCTTTTCAAAAAAATCTAGGCAATGGCATTAAACATTCTTGCTATCATTTATCATGGATTTCCTACATTTCTGAGACTCTTGTATTCAAAAACAAATGACAAGGTTGTTAAGTATTGTACTATATAGAACAACTTGGTCTGGCTTATATCATTTTAAGTTTTTTTTTTGAAATGTTAAAGTAAAAAAAGTAAAGCCCTGTTTTTGTGAGTTGCATCCTTTTTAAAGGAAGTATATTGAGTATTTTCATGTTTCTATTCTTGGAACTAAAATATCAGCGATCCAATGTGTCATTCTGGCAGTGGTTTTGAGTTACTTCCTAGAACTTAGATATCCACCACCGGGTCCCTTTTATGTAGTGTTCTCCCGGGAGACTCCTTTTTTTTTTTTCCTTTTAAAAGAGCCAGGGCTACTTCTGCTTTACCTCAGTGGTATCGACACATTGTAAATTGCATTAAAACACACAACTCACTGTGATTATGGGAGTGATATCAAATACAGACGATGCTGTGTTAGTTCCCTTGAACAAATGGCAAAGGACATGCCAGCCGACTCCTTTGATTAGAAGGTAATGCCCATGGAATAGAATGCTGTCACTAGAAACCACTCTCCCACTGCTAAATGCAGAGGCAAAGAGTAGACATCTGTAGGAACTAAACATCAAGGAAGCCAAGACATTGATTTTCAAAGCCAGGATTCTATCTCTGTTCTGTGCTGGGGATGCTATTTCTGTTACACATCTGAATTTTACAACATTACTGATAGATAATGGATTTAAAGAGCAGCTAATTGGTCATCTGCCGTTGTTGAGAAGCTGTGTTCTGATTGGCTTGTGAAGGAACTCTGAGAATTAGCCTACTAGAGGCTAAGGTATTTATTTTTAGAGGTACAGGTTTTAAGTATGTATATTTAAAACAAATTTTCATGATCTGAATTTTATATATGTATATGCATATACATGTGTCAGTATATGCATCCGTGTATATTCTTCTACTAATACAATCAGACATGAAAAATGCAAATGAGTTACCCAGCAGACTATCTGACAGGATTTCTATATGGTATAGCACAGATTAACCAAAAATGTATTTACATTCACCTGCGTTTTGATGTTTTTAAACAAAGTTTTCTCCTGCAGTGCTTTTCTATATGAAATACTAGAGTCACGCTTGGGCTTTTCCTTTGTTCTTTCCAAGTTATGTAACGCTTAGTGAATGTATCCAGAAGGTCATTTTAGTATTTCATTCCTAGAGTGCTTTTGTGAGTTTGGGCACTAAAGGGATTAAAACACCTGACTGCTGCAATGACTGCTGAAAGGTGGGAATTTGTCAAGGTTCCATAGTGTCTTCTACAAAGTGGGTCTGAAAAAACACCTATGCAACTCCAGATAGTCTGACGCCTGCTTCACCAGGATTAGTGACTCGTTTCACCCGATAGGTCGCTTTCCTCCAAGCCTGTATAAATGCAGAGCCCTTTTGCAGATATAAGAGCTAGTTTTTGCCAGTGATCTTTAATGAAGTTAAATGTTTATGGTAATTGTAACCTTTTAAATTGAGTTATGTGAAAAGAGCATCTCATTTTTAATACACCCGGATATTTTCCCCCTTGCCTTTGTGCATTTTCCAGGACTTAATTTTCTTAATTTGTTCTTTCCTTTCAATTACAGTGAAGTATAATCGCTGGCCTGATAAGTAGATCCCCTTTGGCCCCTGAACACAATGTCATCTGCAGTATCATAAAAAGTCATCTAGAAAGTCAAGGGGGAAAACTGAGAGGCAGGGATTGGGACAGCAAGAAGGAAGGAACCCCTTCCCTTGTCAGCCCACTTCACTGTAACTATTTTCTGACACTGAAGTTTTGTAGACGAGAATAAGAAAACTTTGCTTTCCTGAGTTATCAAATATAAAAGCTTTTGCTTTGAATTTGGAGAAGATGTGGATGACTCGACTGCCTGGATGGTTACATTTGCTTTCCGTGAAATGCTCAGAAAATGTCAGGACATTCCTTCTCTAACTGTGTGTCCATGTGGATTGTAATAAAACTACTGATTTAAAATAACAGAAAGTGTATCCACTTTGTTTTGTGTCCCTTTATTTGACTAATGATCTCATGTCCTTTCTGTTGCTGCATTGTCCTGTCAGCCATGCCCCATCGTAATCCATCTGGTTTTGTTGCATTCTAGAATTAGCATAAAGACTTGGAAAATTCTCTGTTTTCTTCCTGAGAAACCAAGAAGTTGGATTGACTTGGGGGGTGCAGTTGGCACCTTTTCTTTTTGGAGTTTAAAGGAGTGGGGGGAAGCACAAAGCACATCTGTAAATGATACTTATAATATTATATTTCTGTTCATCCACCTCTTCTTAGTGCACTACTATATGAGTAGATATTCTGTTACATTATTTTTAACACATTTAATGCTTTCTGCAGTAAATATTCTGAAATAGTGACGTAATGACCGCTATCAGTTTTTTTGTTGTTGTTGATTCTTCATTTTTTTAAAGTATGGGATTTGCCATTTGTAATTTTCAAATGGTACCATTTGGAACTAGGTGCATAGTCCTTTCTAGGCAAAAGACCTTGAAAGTCAAGAACCAAATACTTGCAGATGAAGAAGACTAATGTGGTAGAAAAAACCCTGGGCTAACCCCAGAAACCAAGTCGAGGCTCTGCCTCTCATTGATTCTGTGTTCTCTCTAAATCTCACCCTCTATCCCCCCACCCCGTCCCCATCTATAAAATGCTGAGATCGAGCCAGATGATCAAAAAGAGCCTTTTCAGGTTTAACACGATTCTTGTGAAGGCTCATGCTTTGTAAATAACCCATGTTTACAATGAAGGCAATATTGCCATTACTGAAGATTTACCAAGCATTACGACTGTCCTAAACACAACAGCCCTGTGCAGGTAGGTACTGTTACTACCCTCCTTTTGTAGTTGAGGAATCTGAGACTCAGAGAGGTAATTAACCCAAGGTGATGTAGCTGGTAAGTTGTGAGCTGAGGCCCAAATATAGGTCTTTCTGACTCCCAATGCCTAATTGTTCAATACTCAAGGCTTTGTTGCAGCCCCAGCGTGGGGGCTGCTTCCGTGTCAGGGGCCCCAAACTATTTGTTTCTTTGGGGCTAACAGGGTTTCAAGCACCTCTCTCTAAAGCAGGGAGATGAAGTTGGGATCAGCAAAGTGGATATATTTTTAGGGACTTACTTAACCACTTATTTAACAATATTTAAATGTGAGTGACACAGAGGCCATGAAAAGAAGTTTAATATTCTCATTAAGATGCTAAATTTCAGAGACATAATTAGGAAGAAATAAGTGATTAAATTACACACCGGGCCAACATTTTTCTGATTGTCGCATAGTTAACTGTCAACTCTGATGCTTTGGCAGGTTGGTGTCAGCCTTGGTTAACCCAGAAGCGTCCTTCCTCCTACCGGACTCTGCCATCAGGGGACCAACCACTGTGCAGGGTGAACAGGGTGGTGGTGGAGGGCCTTCAGACCAGGGGCCTGCCAGGCTTCTAAGAAGACTTCACATTTCCACAGATGAGCGCATGCATCCAGGGTTGTCAACTGTTTGGCCATGGAGTGGCTTTACGAAATATCAGGTTGCCCTTATTTCATAAAATAAAGAGAATTTTTTTTAAGATTTTTTTTTTTAATCTGATAGCACAAGCAGGGAGAGCAGCAGAGGAAGAGGCAGGGGGAGAGGGAGAAGCAGGCTCCCCACTGAGCAGGGAGCCCGATGTGAGACTCGATCCCACGACCCTGGGATCATGACCCAAGCCAAAGGCAGACGCTTAACTAACTGAGCCACCCAGGTGCCCCAAAATAAAGAGAATCTTAACAACCAAAAAAAGAAGTAGGGCATAATTTAGAAGAAAAGGTGTGTCTTTACATAGGACAAATTTTGTTTTATGATTCTCTACGTGGTTCTTTGCTTCTACATTTCACCCCAAACTGGTGAAAACTTTTTCATGGCCCAGGCGAAAACTTTTTCATTGCACAGGTAAAATTCCAGGCAGCTCGTAAGCCGGCCGAGGGGCAAGAAAACCCCCCTGGTTCTGTAGCCCAAGGTCATTTGCATAGCGAGAATTTATCATAGTATACCTCGCAATTGTTGAGTCTACTTTGCCTTTGAGATATAAGGCATACAGGTGAAAAATGAATTGTCTGAATGTTGAAACCTACCTGGAGAGAATGAACCCCTCAGGTGTTTAAGGTACAAAAATAAGCATAGGCAGATAAAACACAGAAAAACAGAATGTGACCACAAATCAGACCCACAGAGTCACCAATGTATACAACTTTGAAGTTGGTGCACAGTCTGTTTTTCCTTTAGAATGCTGCCACCAGAATGACCTCTCAAGTCTGCAGACCTGTTCCTGCTGTTGCTTACCAGGAAGAGCTCTCTGGTCCGAGATGTCAGAGGCCTTCCATGATCTGGCTGCAGCCCGTATTCAGATTTGGGTCGTGTGCCTCCTTGTCATTCCCAGAACTCCATGTTCTCTAAACCCAGGAATCTTTCCTCATGGTGCTGCTCCTGCTTCTGCCAGAGACCCCAAACTCCCTTCATCTCAGGATCGAGGGGGCCTTCCTGCCGTAGGTAGCCTCTTCGATCTCACACTGTATCGTGATAGTCTCCACTGGTCTCCTCTCCAGACAAGGGTCTTGGCCCATAACACAGGGTATGTAACAGCAGCAGGCCCTCAGTCGTGTTTAGGGCAGGAGGTGCAAATGCCCTGTTGTACTTGCTGTCGAGACTCAAGATGTATTTGCTGTTGTCTCCCTCAGTTTAGCTTATACGAGCGTGATTTTTTTTTGTCACTTTGGCCTTCTCATCATAATAGCAGCTCTGAAAACATCTCATTTCTTCAGAATTTCTTCAGAGGCTGTCTACGATGTGTCTTCTTTTTAATCCTGACTAGAAGTGTCTTGTCTGTTCTTGCCTTTTGCGCTGGAAGTGAGTGCTTCTGAGGAAACTTCTCAGCAGGAGGAATCTTAAGAAACCGCCCTGGTCTCCTGGCCGTGAGACACTCTGAGGGGAGGTGTGAAGAAAGTCGTGTTCTCAATCACATCTTATTTTTTGGTGCAGTTTCACTGAGCCTGCCACGTCTTCATCTAGGAGGCTCCTTCTCCCTCCCCACCTACTCCTGCCCGGCTTCTGATGTTTTCAAAGAGAAATCTTCCAGTAACTGCTGAGGCTTTTCAGTTAGTTTTAAAAATAAATACCACTCCGTGATCCCCGAGAGTAAATTGGTGCTTCTAGCCACGTCTTTTAGAGTGGGAAAGGCAAGTGAAAGATATTATTCTTGTTGCTACTATCGAATGCTATCTTCCAGGATCTAAAGGAATAAGAAACTTTATAGTTTCTGTAGAAGTTCTGCTTCCCTTCTGAAAGCTGTCAGGGGAACATTGTGTAGTTTTGATCTCCAGTCTAAGCACACTGTGTGCTCTGATACACATCGATGACGAGGGCTGCTAGAGAGAGCCTAGCTGAGCCACATGACAACAGAAACTCTCCTGTAAAAAATTTCTTGAAAATTCTGCATGTGGGTAGAGTCTGTATGCCTGGACACAGCACATACAATTGGGATGACGCAGGAGGTGTGACGTGTTCCAGACCTTCATGGTCGGGCAGGGTGAATGGGCAGGGAGGTGCAGGCAAAGAACGTGGGGAGGGCTGCTTTGGAGCAAATTGTCTAAGGCTTGTATGAAAGACAGGGGAAGGAAATTCGGCTGTAATCGCTCTGACTTGAGCTAACCAACCAACCAACTGCCCTGGGCCCCCTTGATCTCCTTCCAGCTACCCTTTTCTCTGGTCCTTTTTCCTGCAAGATTCCTAGGAGGTGATTGCACTTAATCACTCCCTCTGCTTTCCTTGTATTTTCTCTTTTTTCTTTCTTTCTTTCTTTCTTTCTTTTTTTTTTTTTTTTTTTGAGAGAGAGAAAGCATGCAAGTTGGGGGCAAGGGAGGGCAGAGGAAAAGAGTCTGAAGCAGCCTATACACTCAGCACAGAGCCCAACTCGGGGCTCGATCTCACAACCCTGAGGTCATGACCAGAGCTGAAATCAAGAGTCAGACCCTCAACCGACTGAGCCACCCAGGCGCCCCTCCTTTGTATCTTTTGCCAACAGGCTCTGCCTCTACTGAGAATGCTCCTGTCACCACCAGCAGTGCCCTCTACAGGGTCAAATCCACGCTCCTAAGTGACCTCTCAGCACTATCAGCTTCTCACTCCCTGGTTGTTGTTTTGGTTTTGGTTCCCCCCACTCTCTTTCTTTTCCTTTTTTTTTAAATTTATTTTTTTTAACTCTTTTTAAAGGGAAATGTCAACCATATACAAAAGTAAGGAAAATGTGCAGTGACGTCCCATCTACCCATATTTAGCAGTGATCAATTTGTGGTAGTTCCTGTTTGTTGAAGGAAGTCCCCCATCTCTCTTCACACACACACACACACACACACACACACACACACGGTTATTTGAAAGCAAATCACAAACTGCCCCTCCTTGTTGAACCCTTGCTGCCCTTGGCTTCCAAGCCACCATATTGTCTTGATTGTCTTTCCTCCTACCTACAGGGTCTCCCTTGCTGAGCCCTTTTTACCTTCTCTGCCTCCTAGTGTTGTAGTGACCCAGGTTCAGTCCACTGGCCTCTGTGTATGTGTAGCCAGAGAGTGTAGATTTTCTCTAGGAGATCTCTCCTTGTCCCTGAATGCTAACACCACCTATACACAAACAATTTCTAAATTTATTTTTAGCCTGGATCTTGCTTGTGAATTCTAGAGTCAAATATCCAACTGACAGCTTGACATCTTCACTTAGATGTGTAATAGTCACCTCAAACTTAATACACCCCAAACTGAACTTTCCTTCCCCCATAGACTTGTTTCTCTTCCCACAGTCTTCTTGTAGAGCTTAGTTAATGGCAATTGCACTTTTCCAGTTGCTTCAGAATCATCCTTGATTCTTTTCTTCTCTGACACTCCACGTCCAATCCATCAGCAAATGCTGTCAGCACCACCTTCAAACTGTAACCAGAATTTGACAACTTCTCAACCTCTACAACGTCTCTCATCCCATCTCTTGCCTACGTTATTGCCATAGCCTCCTAACTGGTATCCTGGTTTTCATTCTCCTTCATCCCCTCCTCCGTCTGTTCTCCACACAGCTGTCTGTAATATTTTTTAGAACATGTCACTCAACTACTCAGAACCTTCCAGTGCCTTCCACCTCATTCAGAATTAAATTCTAAATGCATACCATAGCCCACAAAGCCTACATAACATAGCCCCCAGCCGCCTCTTCGGAGCTCACCTCTCATCCTCCTCCTTGTTCACTCTGCGCATCCCACTGGTGCCCTTGTGGTTTCTTCATCTTGCCAAGCATGTTCCTGCTTCAAGGACTTTGAACTTTTTCTTCCCACAACCTAAATGCCCTTCCCCTAGCTATTCCTAAGGCTCACTGTCCTTTCATTCAATTATCTAGATGAATTCCACCTCATCAAAAAGGTCTGGCTGACCATCCCACCTAAAGTGCTACTCCCCACCTGGGTGGCTCAGTCAGTTAAGTGTCTGCCTTCCCATGGTCCTGGGATCGTGCCCCAAGTCGGGTTCCTGCTGGGCGGGTAGCCTGCTTTTTCTGCTGTGTGCACTCTCTCATCTCTCTCTCTCTCTCTCAAGTAAATAAATACAAATTAAAAAAAGAAAATAAAGGCTACTCCCATCACCACCTACCTACCCCCTTACCCTAATTCATTTTTCCACAAGCACTTATCCAACATGTTTACATGTTTTCCTAGTGTCTGACTCTCTTCTCTAGAATGTAAGTTCTAGAATGTGAACTGAGAATTTGATTTCCTTCACTGCTGTATTTCCCCTGCCTAGGCCAGTCTGGCACGAAGTATAGAAGTTTAATAAATATTTCTAAGTCTGTAAATGAACTAGGGTTGTGCAGATAGGCTGGGAACAGATTATGAAGGGATTTGAATGTCCGGCTAAGAAGTTAGGCTCAATTTAGTCAACAGTAAAGAACTACTGAAAGCTTTTATACATGGGAGTTCTTTGTGAGAATTTGTCCAAGGAGGCAGAAGAAAGAAAAGCAAGATGATAGGCCAGTTGAGAGGCTACTGTAATAATCCCTTTGAGAGAGAAAGAACCTAGAATAGGATAGCATATACAGAAATGGAGGTGAGGGATGGGACAGGCATTCAGGAGAGGGAATCATCAAGATTCAATAATCGGTTGAGAAGCCAAGGTTACCTTCAAGGGTTTGAATCAAGGTGGGGTAATGGTGGGGCCCCGCCCAGAAACAGGGATGTGAGAAGGAAAAGCTGACTTGGGGCTGGGATGGAGAAGGAGCTTCAGAGTAGGATGAGCTGGGGGTGCTGCCAGGAGTTTCAGAAGGAACTACCCAAAGACAGAGGCAAAATTTAGAATGGCATTCAGACAGACTGCTCGCAAGATTTGAAATTTGTTCGCACAGCAGTGGTGGTATAAAACAGTGTGAGAAGAAGGTATCAAGTAAAAAGAGGGTCAGTAACCTCCATGTTAGTGGATGGAAGAAAAAAATGACAAAGTACAGCATCAAGATGTAAGTTCAAATAAAGATCAAGAAAGTAAGGAAAAGAAAAGTCAAGAAGGTACAACCTTCAGGAGCTGAGAGAGAGAAGGATGTCTTGATAGAGGAGGCAGAAAATAGTTCCATTTGCCCTAGGAGCAAGTCATGGAGAGTGAAGGACTGAGAAAAGAGTAGGCAGATAGATAACCTTCAGAAGCATGAATGGGAATGGCTAAAGTCAAGGGAAAAACCAGACAATATGAGGACATGGAAGTGGTGGGGTTTGGGGCTTAGTCTATCAACAGATGAATGAATATTCCTGAGGGTAGTGGTGATGCCATGTATTCACTCCATGATGACCTGTCTAGAAAGTTTCCCATCCTCTGTTTCAAGATGCCCATGTGTGTGACCAGGGGCTTATGGGTCTGCTGTAGAGGTGTTGATCTTCTTAGTTCTCAGGCTGGGGGTGGGTGCTGGACGGTTGCCTCCAGCTGAATGATGTCTCTGGGCTCCCGAAAGGGAGAACCTGGGGATTCCTGCAGGTGAAAGCTCAGGACCAACCTAAGTACCCAGGAGACTGCTGCTCCACCGTGGAGATGAGGGGGTGCAGGGGGGAGGCTGCTCTCAGAGCATGACACTGCCCTGCCCAGACAGAGAGCCCGTGGAGCACTGAACACACAGCCTGGGCTATTGGCCACCCCCTCCACCCCCACCCCCCACTCCTGGCAACTGACAAGGGCATTAAGGCCTGGCGCTGACCCTGCCTTCCTGTATGTTAGCTATTCCTGTCCACTGTGACTGACAGACTACTGTGGCGGCATCCATTTTAGGTACAAGGAGACCTCTTTAACAATGCACATGCATTCTGCACATTAGGGCCTTGTCATTATTTAGAAATAATTTATGTAAAAATAATTGTCTTGGAATGGAAGTCCATTTGCTTTATCATGAGTAATGTCAGCAAGAAATCCCCATGAATTTATATGTAGAAGTGAAAAACGGAATGTGACTGGATTCTTTAAATATAATTTCGACAGTTGACATTTTTGAAAGGTTGCCCAAAAAAATGGTTTTAATTTTTTTATTCCCCACATGTGCAAGGTTTCTCCTTGATAGTGACTACCAAGAAGCTGAAGAGATTATCATTAAAAAGTTTTGGTCAGGATTTTAGGATGGCATTTAAAGCAGTAAACCTGATATTAAAAAGGTATGTTCATGGGAGCAAGCCCCAAGTTCTCATTTAACATTTTGAAATGATTTTACTTTGAAATTTCGTATAAAGCTGTGTCTTCCCTAAGACTTTTTGTTTTATTTTTTCTTACCACAATTTTTTAATCTAAAGAAAATTGAATGGACCTTCCCCATCAAGACCCATATAGACACCTTTAATGCTTAGCTTACCCCAGGGTTCCCTCCAAGATTGTCATGTTCTGTGTTTGCCATGATGTGAAAAGGGCTGGGAACATTGTCTGATGGCCAAGGATTGGAGATTGGCAAAGTGAAAACAGAAGAAAGTTGAAAAGATGAAGGATTTAACCCCACATCGGGCAAGAAATCAAGCAAAATTGGAAGGGTATGATGGCTTGGGTGAATAGGAGAGAGAGAGACCAGATTGAAAGATCAGAGTGTGGAGCCATGCTATACTGAAAATGACAGGGCACTGCATTCCATCTCTCCTACACTTGTATTTTCTTTGCTGCCTCACACCAGTATCAGAACTTTTTTGTTATACAATGACAGGAAAGCAAACTTACCCACTCTAGATAATTAAATAGTCCAGAAGGCAGGAATGAGTTCAGGAATGGCTTGATCCAGGAGTTTTGCAACTCTTACCTTCAAGTCTCACTGGGCTTCCTATGGTCCTTCAAGAATCACATCTCAATTCACATCCATCATAAAGAACAACTATCTACCTACTAAGAGCCCCAGGGAAAGTTTCATTACATTTCATTTCATCTGACAGGTCATTTGTCACTTACTGAACCAGTCCCTGTGGCCAGGAAATATAACGCCCTCTCTGAATGGCCAGATTTATGGCTGGTGCCCCCTGTACAGCTGAGAATGGAACCAAGTCTCCAGATATCTCCTTTGTTTGCTTAATTGCTTTTATTGCTTCTTTTTGCCGCCCCCCCCAACAGAAGGTTTATTCATATTCATTAGTAATTAGTAATAATTACTAATTCATTAGTAATAGTCAAAATATTAACCAGCTGATAAGCACTGGTGCTGACAAATCAGAACAGCTCTGGAGGAGCATACCGAACATTCCCTGCCAGACCAGGTGTTACTCCTCTCTGGTTGTTAGGTTGTAGGGAGGTCTGGGAATACCACAAAGAGGCAGCATAGCTGGGAGGAGGAATTTGCTGCGGGTGATTAAGGAAGTGGCTGTTTCCCAACTAGTATTCAGCTAGTATTGTCTTTCAATATTTACAAACTGTGTTGCTATAACAAGAGTAGTGGCACTGCTAGTATTCCAGCTATTTTTGTGCATGTTTGATCCTTCCCACCACCATAGATAGACCATCCTCCTAAAGGCTGGGGAGGGGGCTTGTTTATTCCTGAATCTCCCATAGCACCAACAAGGTACATTTGTCCATTCGCTAACTCAACAAGCATTTC
Source organism: Martes martes (assembly GCF_963455335.1). NCBI lineage: Eukaryota > Metazoa > Chordata > Mammalia > Carnivora > Mustelidae > Martes > Martes martes. The sequence continues at coordinate 41,777,942 of NC_137893.1, forward strand.
TTTAGCCCAACAAATACTAGGTAGTGAATAGTTTAATTGAACGAATGCAAAAGCCTCCTTTAAAAGGGTTGCAAAAAAAAAAAAAAAAGTATTACAGTTAGAGAAAGATCCAGTTTCATTTAGGAGAAGGAGTAAGCGGAAAGTTTGAGGAAACTAATATGACTCTAAGGGAATTTATGATAATAGACACAAGTTGCCAAGGAACAATGACCAAGATTTATCTAGAGCTTGTCCTGGTTACAAATACATTTCCCCAGATTTCTTATTGATGGGATCCAGTGGAAGGGGTGTTCGTCGGGTGCAAGGCAAGAGGAAGCCCAGATAGGTAAGCAGAAGGGATGGCACTGGCCTGGGGCAAGAAGCAGGGGAAGAGTAACAACCACCAGGAAGCTGGCTGGAGGAAGTTTGCAGCAGTGGGTTGGGGGTGGGGAGCTACCTCCTGGCCCCTGATCACCTCCTGGGATCCTCCCAGAGAGAAGAAAAGCATGAGACAGAGTTTGAGCTGGAAGTCATCTTCTGGGGCATCGGGTCCCATTTTAGAGGTAAGTAAAGTGAGACCCAGAAATACTAGGTGACTTTGCACAGCTGGTCCCCATCTTTCTGATTCTCTGCTCCCTTGGCATTTTTCCCTGTGAAGATAAAGATGGGGAGGAAAAAAGGATTTCCTCCAGGTAGGCAGACAATCTGACCTTGGACAAAGCCTGTAGATAGCCCAGATGTGACTGCCCTTTATCCTGTTTTCACCCTGGAGCTTGAGCAACAGGAGGTGCCCAGATGCCCATGAGGAGCGCAGGTGCACACACACACCTCCAGGGCTTGGAAGTTTATTCAAGGTGAAGCAAAGACCACATGTACCGCTGATGGATGCTCAGAGTTGCGTAACCTACAAGCACATGTCTACTTAGAAAAGTTTGATTTTGATTGCCATAGAAGGCAAAACATCTTAAAATGAAGTTGAGCTATCTTTGGGTAGGATGCAAAACCGCCCATGGGTATATCACATCAGAAACGATGTGTGATTTCTTCCAGTCCCTCAACTCAAAAAAGATGAACAGATTTAACTGATGCATTCTAAAAATAAATAAATAAATAAAATCTGCTTTGAGTTTGAAACCAAGTATAGAAGTTCCAGGGTCTTTTTTTTTTTTTTTTTTTTTTTGGTGGGGGCAGTCAGGAGATGACAGGGTAAAGGACAGTGAGATCCCCCCCCCCCAAAGTTATAAACAAACTGTTTTAGCTCTGAGCATTTTGTACTGGCTATAACAAGATGACTAAAGGTCGCAGAAACAAGGTTGGCTTGGAAAAAATTATGAATGGTGGTTATACATTTAAATCCTCACACATACGCCCAAGGCGATGTTTTCTGAGTTGGAAAACTAACACTCCATTTTTAAACCTGTAGTGTCAGTAACGGAACAAGTCTAACCCAAAGCTGACCGGACTCCTAGGACTCAGATCAGGAGACAACAGCGTCTGCCTTCTGGGTAACCAAGAGCGAATGCAAACCTGGGCGCTCTCAGGCTCCCCGCTGGTGCCTCTGGGGGGTCGGGGGCTCCAGGGTGGCCTGGGGGCGCCCCGCGGGCCATGTCACTCAACCATCTATGCTAGCAGCCACGGGTTCCTCCGCTTCCCTTTTCTCTGAGGCACAACTGAGCTTGCCCTTCTTACATAACAAGGTTCTCTGGCGGGAAGCAGAATGTCCTTCACAGGTCATCTACTCTAAAAATCGGCAACTTACTAAATTAATTTTGTTGTATAAGGACCCCTTCCCCCGCCCCCCCCCTTTGGACTGCAAGTTGATTCTTCTCGTTCTCTTTTGTATTCTTCAGAAAAGAGATTTAATGTGTTACTGTGGTGCAGAAAATCAATGCTTTGGAATCAATGGTAATTTTTCAGGCTGTTTAAAATTATTCACATGGCTGGCTAAGTCTGCTGCTGATAGAAAAACACGGTTTTGTTGCAGAGGAAAACTTCAAGTTGGAAACCTCACCGCTGGTGTGTTTCTGTGCGTCTTTTCACGTTGGAACTTGAATATTTATCCCGTAACCCAGGCAGCAATCCTAATAGGGTGCTGAGGCTCTAGCGTGGATCCCTTTGAGCTAGCTGTCAGTGGGACCCCAAAAGCTGACCAGGGGGTTCTTAGGGGGCCGAGGAGGGGTGTGGGGCGGGCAGCCAGCAAGCACGCACTGCACAGACGCGAGATCAGGGCTACCAGGTGGACGAAGAGTGAGATATCAAGGGGAGGTTTGAAAGAGGGGGAGGGGGCCCTTGGTTGGCTCTGGAATACTGCTGCCTGGAGGAAGGGCCGTTGTCTTGGACAGACACTGTGGAGAACTTTGTAGTGAATGTGCCACATCTAGCCCGTGATCAACGCTCCTAGCAGCCCTGGGAAGAAGTCATTATTAACTCCACTGGACAGGGGGAGTGGATGGGAGCTCAGAGAGCCCAAGATCATGTGGCCAGGAAGAGGTGGAGCTGGGAATTGACCCCTTTTCTTTCTCCACGTGGCCTCTCGGTGGCATTTGACATGGGTCTTCAGGGCGGGGAGCGTTCTAGTCATTTCAGATTTTGGGGGGATGGGAGACAGAAACACATTTCCAGGGGACTCATGACTGCAGGTAGGAAGACACACAATTCTGCAGGCCAGGGCCTGGCTTGGTGTCAGGGGTGGACCTTAAAAACATAGAAGGCCTCGTTCTCTCGTAACTCACCCCGAGATCGAGAAGATGAGGTGTCTAGTGTGAAAACCCTGGAAAAATGATTTGCAGCAACTCGTATGCAGAAAGAATATTGATTCACATCTGCCACCAGCTCAAGCATTCCTGGCAGGGAGCAGTGCCTTCGTGGAAGAGGCCTGAATTCTTTGGCTGCTCTAGCAAACCCGGGCCCCAAGTACCAGTACCAAACAGACAGCTGGGCCCTGTTCTGTTTGTTCTTACTGTGGAGCCTCAGGCCCTGACAGCTGTCTGGTGCGAACACACTCCTAGGACCCTCCTTCTCCACTCCTGACCTGGATTCCTCATCACACCCACCACACAGGGTCATTCTTAGGTCCTTATCCCCCAAACCGTGCCTCTGTGGGATGGGAAAAACTGTCTCCTCCAGGCAAGGTGGCACAAAGATGGCAGAGTTGGCTCTCAGCCCCTTCTACGCCCGAGCAGAAAGCTTACTGTGCATCATAAGCGGTGAGCTTGGCTGTCCTCTGTCAACTCCTCCTGGAGCCGACCAAGGCCCTGCCAAGCAGCTCCCCGTCTTACAGCTGCCGCCTGGGGAATTGTTTCCCCCAAATCCACTCTTCTATCAACCCCGGGAAGAATCTGGATTGGACAGGGATTCTTAAAATGTCTAGCTCCAGTGACCACGTGGACAGTGCCTCTGAGGTGCTGGGGAGGAAGAGGTGGCGACCGAACAGATGGAAAGGAGGAGCCAACCTCCCGGAACCTTGTTTCCGGCTGTGAGGTCATGTGTGCTCCAGCCACACCAAATCACAGCCCCATACATCAGCCGGCCGGAAATCGTGCCAGGGGGAATGAACCTGCACAAAATTCATTAGGAACATGGTCACCATACACACCGTAGACAAACGCTGCTCAGATAAATTATCAGGAGTGGACAAGATGCCCGAGCGAATGTCAGTGACATCCCCCGACTCAATCTCTTGAGGGGAATCAGGACTGCAGTTGATGTGCGTTCTGGAGAAAACCAGGTCCTTCCAGCCTTCTCCCTCAGAGGCAGACGTTGTCCGTCATGCCACAAGTGACAGAGACATTCCTGAGAAGCTGTAAATAATTTGAGTTTGGAGAAAAAATAATTTATAATGTGTTCAAAGAGAACTCAACCTTTCACACCCTACTACAGTGAAAGATCTTCCTTTTGGAGGGACTTTTTTGTCAACTCCTAAACCATAATTCACCTGGAAGCTATCACTGAGCACCAAAGGTCTTGTTTCAAGGGGGAATTATAGGTAAAATTTGTGTATATATACTTTTTTTTTTTTTCCTGGAATGGTCCAGAACTTTGCTTAATGAATACTCAAAGGGTTCGGCAATCCAGAAGCAGTTTTTGGACAAGTTTGCAGTTGGGGTATTTGAGCACACCCTGTGTGAACTGTGTGGAACTGGGATGGTCGGAACTGGGATGGATGTGCTTACTGCCATGAAATACTTTTGGCCAGGTGACTCCCTTATTCTTGGCACCCAGAAGGTAATCAGAGCTTTCTGTGAGCATCTGTAAAGATGACAGAAAAAGAATCCTCGACATAAAGCTGACCTTGTCTCCTAGATCCAAATGGAGTGACCAACCTATGTTTGTCATGTGGGGTTCTCCTCTACTCAGAGCCCCTCTTAGACATGAAAGTTACGCCTCACATTGTTGCCTCACAACCAGCCCGTAGTCTGTCCTGGGCTTCCTAGAAGGGCACGGTCTGGGGACACGCTGTCCTGAAAAGTCTGTTTCAGGTTCTAGCTGTACTGTCCACTTAGGCTCATCCTTCAAGCTGGAGTTGCAGGCTCTGGCCCCATTTCTCCCTCAGTTTTGATCCTCCACACAAGGAGCAGTATGTCAGCAACATAAAATTGTCCCTGCGGTCAGCATGTCTTTGCTGGGAGTTGTCGTTAAATGCTATGGGGCTGCTGGATTTTGCATCATGCTGGATCTTAAGGGACAGTGAACTGGGCAGCAAACGTTGAGGCTGGACCGATGGCCACGATGGAATGTCAGGTGGAAAATGGGGGAAGTGGGCGATTTATTTATAGGTGACCAAGCGACTTATGGTAAAAGCTGCTTGCCCCCTCACTGGGACTTCGGGATTATGGTTTCCTTATCTTCCAGACCAAGTGCTTGTTCATGAACTTTGCTCAGTAAGTCACCACCCACAAGAGGCAGGGGGTGTGAGGGAGCCAAGGGCTCTGTGACCCACCAGGGATTGCTGGGCTCCATTCCTAGTCCTGAATGAAAAGGGGAGGCTCCTTCATTCTCCTAGATTCTTAGTCTAGGACTGGCCTCCAGCACCCAATTGGGTGGGCTGATTTAAGTCAGTGAATGGTGGTCAGATGGTGTCCCGCACCTCGAATATTTTCCCTGCTGTCCCTGCCCGTTGGTTCCAAGAGGGAAGATGTGAACCTGACATGCTGGCCTTGTCTGCAGTGACTGGTAAATAAGAATCAAGTACCCTTCTCCCCCCCCCACCTTCCACATGGCAAACATGCTGCCCAGGAGACTATACGTAATATTTCAAAGACCCAGAATCTCTGAGAGCAATCTTGATGAAGTTAACCAGGCTCCATTAGTGTCTTTTAGACAACCCCACAACATAAAGCATTTCCGTGCCAACGCACATGGCAGAATGTTTTCTTTTTGATGATTTCAGAGATTTAAAAATGTCAAAAAGATTCTGGCTGTAAATGTCCCCACAGTGATTTTGTCATTTTGCAGAGAAAAGAAAGCAAGTTTCACCACCACCCCTTTCAGAATAGACCAAGCTGCCGGGGCCCAGCCCCTCCTTCCACTACTCCTTCCTACCACACCCCCATCTTATTCATATTCTGATCTTCAACACACTTGAAAAGATGTTATTTCAAATGTTCTTACCAAAGAGAAAAATCTTCCTCGGTTTTCAGAGCCTGCCGTCAAAGGACTTCATCTGCATTTGGGTGGCTGCAGATGTGGGGGATGGAGGCTGGAATCACATGGGAGGTGGCAGAGCTGGGGCCCCCTGCCCTCACCTCTGAAGCCCCACAGGTCCAACAGGGAAGCCCACTGATCCAAGGTGTCACAGTCCAGAGGTGGGGGGACCCCAACCCTCCTGGAGTGAGCTGTGTGTTTACCTGGGGGCAGCAGTAAGAGCATATGCAAGAGCTCACTCAGGCCTTTCTTTAATTTTTTTTTTTTTTTGTATCACTTTTAGATCTTTTTAAAATTAACATATAATGTATTATTTGTTTCAGGGGTACAGATCTGTGAATCGTCAGCCTTATATAATTCACAGTACTCAACATAGCACATATCCTCCCCAATGTCCATCACCCAGCCACCCCATCCCTTCTACCCTCCTCCCCTCCAACCCTCAGTTTGTTTTCTGAGATTAAGAGTCTCATGGTTTGTTTCCCTCTCTGGTTTCATCTTCTTTCATTTTTCCCTCTCTTCCCCTATGATCCTTGGTCTTGCTTCTCAAATTCCTCATATCAGTGAGATCATATGGTAATTGTCTTTCTCTGAATGACTTATTTTGCTTAGCATGATATCCTCTAGTTCCATCCATGTCATTGCAAATGGCAAGATTTCATTTCTTTTGATGGCTACATAGTATTCCATTGTGTATATATACCACTTCTTCTTTATCCATTCATCTGTTGATGGACATCTGGGCTCTTTCCATAGTTTGGCTATTGTGGACATTGCTGCTATAAACATTGGGGTTCAGGTGCCCCTTTGGATCACTACATTTGTATCTTTAGGATAAATACCCTGTAGTGCGATTGCTGGGTTGTAGGGTAGCTCTATTTTCAACTTTTTGAGGAAACTCCATGCTGTTTTCCAGAGTGGCTGCACAGCTTGCATTCCCACCAACAGTGTAGGAGGGTTCCCCTTTCTCTACATCCTCACCAACACCTGCCATTTCCTGACTGGTTAATTTTAGCCATTCTGACTGATGTGAGGTGGTATCTCACTGTGGTTTTGATTTGTATTTCCCTGATGCTGTCACTCAAGCCTTTCTAATTCAGCATTCACTACCAATCCATAAAGGTTAAGGCAAAGTCAACTTGCAAAGAAATGAATCAAATAGCAAACATTGGTGGGGACCTTTTAAAACCAATCTGAGAAGACCAACTCAGTCGTTTGTTTGACAAGTATCTGTGGATGGTTTACTGAGTGTCTGTTGATGAGGGCAGTAACATGCCCCTTTTGTAAGGAGTAAAGCAGATAGGTGAGCAGGTGACATCATGGTCGGTGCTTCTCTACTCCCCAACATGCTGGGAGGCGATATGGGAGTGGGTTGAGGGGAGCTTATGACAGACCCAGGGATCGGGGATCGGGGATCTTGGATATCTTTCTTCCCAGTGGATGCCATGTCAGAACTAAGACCTGAAAGATGTAAAGTGAAGAAGTGGTCTGGAAAAATCATGCTGAATGCCATGTGGGCAGTAAATGGGAGTGCAGAGAAAGGAGGGGGGACTACAGGAAGAGGGGAGAGGGTGGCCTGACCTAGGGAAGTGACAGTGGGTGGAATAAGAAGCAGTGAACTTGGAAATGGATGGGATGCAGAGGGAGAGGGAGAGGAAGGGGTTCAGGATGAAGCCTGCCTTTCTGGCTTGGGTGACTCACTGGGTGGTGGTGTATTCTCTGATGGGGGATCCTGCTGGAGGAGGAGGAGGGAGAGAGGGAGACAGTGGTGCACCAGAGCCCTGGTTCTTAGAAGGGGCTGTGGGTGTAGGGAGGGAACAAAACTTGATGAGTTCAGGTTCAGGTAAGTTCAAGGTGCTTCTGGAACAGAGAGGAGGAGTTCAGCAGACAGCTGAACCCCTGGGAGGGGAGCGCAGGTGTGGGGGGCATCTGGGCTGGAGTGAGGTCTGGGAGAGCCTCAGGTAGTTGGAGACTTCAGTGAGGATTATAGACTTTCCTAAGTATTTTAGCAGCATCCTTAGCAATCAAGAATTTGGTGCTAATTACAGATAACAGCAGGCCTCATTTGCATATTAACAACTAAATATACTAATTACAAATTAGCTTTATCTATTCATTAAAACAAGCCCAGGAGGCCTTTTTACTTAGAAAGGCTTTGATAGCATTTAGTTAAATTACTGTGTGTGCACCTGGAAGTAATAACAGCTGCATTTCTTATATGCCATTGTATAAATCAGATGGGCAAAATAGAGGCTTCAGTGGATTTAAAACCAAAGAGGGCATTCGGTTTTGCATCCTCAGAAAGCCAAGGCATGCATGTGGGTAAGGAGAGTTTCTAGTGTAAGTACAAGGAAAATAAAAAATTATTCTGCCTTTTTTTTTTTTTAACGTTTTCTATAGCTTCTTCTTTCTGAAGAAGCAGGGTCCCCAGATGGTTCCCAAAAGGGCCTCTGAAAGCAAATGGATTTCCAATCTGAGAGTGAAAAGAAGCTGCCCCCCCACCCCCCCACTCCCACCCAGCTGGGCAGCTGTCTGGAAAGCAGCATCTCCTACCTGGAACAGGAGAGGGCGGGTCCAGGAGGAATGTCTCAGGAAAAAAAAAGGGAGGGGGAAATCCTATAGAAGGTTTGCTGTATTCAAAGGTATGAAAGGAGATTTGGGGCTCTGTTGGAGAGTTTTGGAATAAGTCATCGATAGTTTCGTTAAAAAACAAAGCAAACTGACAATTACTAACGCCGGGAAAGACAAAAAGCTAACTGAAAAAAATGTTCTGGTATATCAGGTGGCTCAGCTGTGCTGAAAACATTAAAGCAGTCGCTGATTTAGCTAACAGCAGTGATGTAACTATATTGAGAAAATGGAGAGGAGGCAATGGTATATATATGGGAGAGATGGCATCGTCTTCCACAATAAATCTAAAACTGAAAAAAAAAAGCACTCCATGTATGCTGCCTGCAAATATGGAGATAAATATCAGAAGACAGTGTCTTTGAAGAATGAGGATTAGGAGGGAGACAAATGGGTCAGTGACAGCTGTTTTCTATTTATGCTTCGTAGTCATCTTTGAGTTTTTAAGCCTATATATATATATTATATATATATATAATATATATATATACACACACACACTACTCTGATAAAAAATAAAAATACATTTTCAAGGGCCTCTAAGACATAGGAGACTAGTTTGTTTTGCTTCAATTGCTAAGCAAAGGCAGGGACAAACAATTGTTGTCTCAGGTCTCAATTTACCAAAGCAGAAATGGAGCAGCTGGGTGTGTGACCCTCTGAGATCCAAGCCTATGTTGCTGGGACAAAGGCAGTCTTAGTTGGTCAAAAATGCAGTCCTACTGTAGCACTCACCTGTCTCAGTGTCTCCAGGGGCTTCCAATCACCAACTTGAGAAAATCCCAATTCTGTAACATTGACCTTTACGGCCACCGTGATATGGCCTTTGCCCACCTCTCCACTTCCTAGCATTCTTCCCTTCACACTTGCACCTTCAGCCACCCTAAGTAGATCATAGTATTACAGTATACACACACACACACACACACACCCACCCATACCAGACTGTCCTTCTACCAACCTGTAATCTGGGTAACCCCTAACTCCTGCTCACTTACCTGTGAGCAGGTAAGTGACATCCTTGTCCAGAACTTTCCTTCTCCTGAGAGCCCTCATTGACCACTCCTGTGGCTTGCAGCATGCCTTGTGCTTATCTCTCACATTACCAGTAATCCCTCTCTCCCACCCCTCATGAGCCCCTCAGGGCAGGAACTGTGCCCTGTAGTGTTACTCAAAGGAATGCTTCCTCCAGGAACTTTCTGATGGGGTGACAGCAAGTCCCTCAATGGGTCGTCCTTTTGCTCCTCCATCCAGTCTCATTTGCCCACAAAAGTCCTGTCCTCACCAAGAGCCTGCTCAGCCTCTGCTTCTCTCTCCCCCGAAGGAAAGAGAAATCCAGGTTCAACTGAAGGAGGGAGAGTCAAAGATGCTCAAAAAGGATAGAAGGAAAGGCCTGGATTATATTGGGCTTTGTGATATTGGGCAGTGCCATAATTTCCAAGGCCAAAACCAACCTAGAGCTTAGAGGGAAGGTTTTGAAGGCCTGCCCACGTGTCCCCCAGCTGGGTAGTCTCTCATTACACAGTCCCTTCAAGATTCCTGAGCCCTTCCAGGAAGTGGCAAGCATTACATTCCACCATTAAGATTTCCTAACCAAGGAGCTCAGAGCTTGCTGCCTAGGGAAAGAAGGCCAGTGATGAACTCTGACCAACACAAAAGTCTTGTTCTCATCTCTGTCTGGCCAAGGGGGCCCAAACAGGGACATGTGTGGAGTACCACACTCCTGACAGTGAGAACACCCATCCTGGCCTGGCATCCTGGCATCCCAACAGGGATGGAAACTTCCAAAGGGAAGGCCAGCCAAGAGAAGAAGAAAACCTCTCAAGCAACAGTTAGCAGGCACCAGGAGGAAATGGCCTAGAAGCATGACAGGCTGTATGATGATGGTCATAAACTCACAAACACAATAGTGATGCCAAGCATCGTTTGAACTCTGGCTTTGTGCCAGGCATAGTGCTAATGCCTCCACACACATCAGCTCATTAATCCTGTCAACACCCTGTAGGGTAGATGCCATCACTACCGGCACCTAGCAGATGTGGTCCCCACAGCTCAGAGAGAACTCACCTGTCCAGGTCCTGCTGAATGGTAAGTAAGGTCAGGAGGGGTCCCACTCCCCATCTATGGCCTCAAAGGGTTTAAACTTTTAACATGGATGCTATGCTTCTATGGACCAGGTTGGCAAAGGAAGGAGAGGTAGAAAAGAGAAGAAAGATGATGGAATTTTTTTTTTTTTTTAATGGCTTAGGGGAGGCTTAGCACATTTTGAAGAATGAAATCGAATGTGTCCTGCCCACACCTCCTCCGGCCCAATTGCTCCCCAACCCAAACTAGCAGCCCAGGTACTTCAGGGGTTCTGGGGTCACTGTTTCTTCCTCAGTTCCAAAGTTGAATGAACTGTAAACAAGCAAATGTTCTAAATAATGCTCCCGAAGGTGAAACCTTAATCTGCATCTTGTCTAGACTTTCTAATGCCCCTGCAGGAGCACCGGATCTTATCAGTGTCTACATTTTTGACAAGCAATAAGCTCACACTTAGCCGGGCTGATGGCTCCGGGTGCCTTCCGCAGCTAGTTAGTAATTTCAGATGCTGTGGGAGGGAGTTCTCTGTGGAAGAATCACACTTTCAATCCAAAATTAAAGCTCAATTTGGTCTAATTGTCCTTGATTTTATCAGTCGCATAAAATGGCTGATCCCATATGCAAAAATAAATAAATAGTTGCGCAGCTTCGAAATCCCTTCTCTTGGGGGCCAGATCCCATCAAGTTCTATGCTGTCTCTCATGCTATTTCCATCCACCAAACAGTGCTGATCTTTCTCTGTCCTCTTCTATTTTCTCTCCTTTCTCTGCGCTTCCCCCAGCCCTTACCAAAAAAAGAAAAGCATAGTGTCTCTCTGTGTGTGTCTATCTCCTCTGTCTGTCTTGTTTAATTTTAGAATGGAAGTTCCTTAAGAGCAAGAATAGTTCCTTCATGAGATGATGACACTCAGAAATCTGGAAATGCCTATTTAAATGGTAAATTGGTACATTGGAATAAGGAAAATAATAAAAGTAGCCATTTATTTATTCCTCTAGCAACAATTTCTTCACGAATAGAGACCATATTTTGGGCCTGAGATGTAGAGGTAGAGAGACTGCCCCAGGCCTCTGGTGGGAGAATGCCTTCCAAGAACATCCAAAGATTTACCCTCAAGCAGGGAAGGTGCTGGAAGGTGCCCAGCCCTCATGGGCAGCAAGGCTGAGTTCCAGCTTGCCTCTGCCTCTGGTTAGTTGTGTGATTTTGGACAAAGTCCTTTCCCTCTCCAGTCCTTCCCCCTCCTTACTCAGGAAAGTGAAGGGCCATGGGATGGTCTTCGGTGCATTCCAGTGGTGACACAAATACCTCTGGGAAGGAGGAGGGAGGTCAACAGTGATCCAAAAGACCTGATAGACATGATGGAGGTCCAGCAGCAGTGGTGACAGAGGGATGGATGGGAGCTGAGGCATTTGAGAGAAATTTGGGAGGCAGAGTCAATCAGTGGCCTGGTGCTCAATGGCTCTAGGATGAAAAGAGAAGGGTCTGGAGAGACACTCTCATTTCCGCTTTGGGGACCCAAAAGGGTGTGGAGGACATAGATCAAAGTGGCTATGGGCAGAGAAGGTATAAGATTTGGAATGTACCATCTGTGCTGATTTTAAAAATATGTCCACAAATTCTTTAACACAGTTCCTATCGTGAATATGGACTTGCCTTAGTGACTAGCTTCTAATAAATACAATGCAGTAAAAGTCATGCCATGTGACTTTTAAGACCAGGTCCTAAGACAATTCAACTTCTACCATGTCTCTTGCCTTCAGAATCCAGCTCCCGTGCTATGTGGAAGCCATGGCCAAGTGGGAAGGCCTTCGGTAGGTATCCCAGCCAGGATGCTAGCTGATAGCTGGACCACGCAAGTGAGAAAGCCTTTGGAGGTGGCTCCGACCCAGGCCACCATTGACCATAGCCTCATGAGAGACCTGGAATGAGAACCACCTAGCTGGGTTGAGTCTAGAGCCAGAACTGTGAGAAGTAACACAGACTTCTATTACTATTGTGTTGTGTCACTATGTGATAAGCAGAACCTGCTCCAAATGGAGAAGGGTGATAGATCATTCTGGGAGCTGGCAGAACACAAGGGGTCCAGGAAGAAGAGTTAAAAGGACAGAGTTTAAAGAAAAGGTTATTTACATAGGTGTGGGCAAGGCTGAGAGAACCATTAAGGGATGATGAAGTACCCAGACAAAAGCAACAGAAGGAGTCATTCTGCCCTCTGAGCCAGATAGGACAAAGGGGAGGGGACAGTGTGACAGAGCCTCGTGGCCATGACAAATGTGAGGGACTGAGAAAGATGAGGACCTACTAGAATATCAGCCAGACTGCAGAGGAGGGGAGGAAGGAAAGGGTTACAAACGCCCCTCACTCTTTCTCCTCTGGCCCCCCCACCTCCTGATGACATTTCCATGAGCTGACTCAGCGGCAGGCCCGAGGACGAGGGCAGCAGTAATGTGGTGTGTGGAGCCCAGGCCCCCAGACCACGCGGCGATACGGAGAACACACGTGGGCAACAGCCAATGCAAAGTGATCAGCAAAAATGAATGAACGAAGAGACAGGGTCTAGGAAGAAAGGCAGGAAACGCAACATTTAAGGACAAAGTGATGCAGAGATGCCTACGAGCGAGAAGATCAAGATGAGATCTCAGGGCAAGCGAAGCAGGTGGGAAAGTTCTGTGGCTCCTAAAGCCACCAAGGGAAGAATCTGTAAGGGAATTAAGGGCCACATCCACTTGGTAGGTTCCTACATTTGCAGACAGCTGGCCCCTCCTGTTCTCTAAGAAGGGAAGCCGTCTGCCCTTCACCTTGCAGGCTGGTCTTGCCTTACCTTCTGGACACTTGGTGCTGAGAGGGCAGGGAAGAGCAGTGCTTCTTTTGTCACATGTGCTGTGTGCAAGGGGACTCAGTCTTCGAGGGCTGCTGAGCATGGGGCTGAGTGGGGGGCATGTGCACGGAGCCAAGAGGGCCCCCAACAGTGCAAGTGGAACCAGCCTGGTAGTTGTTTTTGCTGACCAGTTGGGTGGGCTGGCGAGCAGAGGCAGTCTCTGATCCCAGTCTGTACCAACTGGAGGAATTCTCAGAGCATGCGCCTTGCTTACAATGATTGTCCTAGAGGACGAGACAAGCTGGCTTCCCTTTGCGGTAACACTACGGTTTGTTTCCGCCTGCCCTGAGGCCTTGTGTTCCTGGTGCAGGGCACGCTGGGGATGGGGTCACTGGATGGTCCTGAGGTATGGACAGCGGGGACAGCAGGGAAGCTGATTGCTTCAAATTTCGATATAAGATTCATGTCCAGGGACTTGGGAGGTCTTTGACTCACATTTAGTGCTTAAGTCTTCTCAGAAAGGGCTGTAGAAGGAAATGAGGCATGATGGTTCAGACTGGAATGGTTAGGACTGTGTCTGCCATTTCCATATGCCACGCCATTTCTCGGACTTAGGATCCAAACCCTGTGTTGAGCAGGGCTGACCTGGAGAAAGTTCTGTGATGACAGCAATGTTGTTCTGCGTGGTCTCATGTAGTAGCCACTAATGGCAGATAGCTACCAGAAAGTGGCTAATGTGACTGAAGTACTGAATTTTAAATTTTCTGTCATTTTAGTAACTGCAAATGTAAATGTACAGAGCTACATATGGCTAGTGGTTCCTGTAGCGGGGACAGGGCAGGCAGAGGGTGATGCTGGGCAGATTTTTCTTTTTTCGGTTCTGGGTCCTTCATGGGGGCCCAGAAGGGGTGAGGAGCAACATCTTTGCTCTGGGGATCAGAGGAAGAAAACGACTACCTGCTCTTTAAAAGGAAGTGCCCGGGCTGGAAGTTAGGTGGGATCTGGCCCAGGTGCTGCCCACAGGGAAGAAGCTAGATCTCAGGAGGTCTGAGGTCACGCTGGGGTGTGGAGGGGGTGGGCAGAGCAGATGAGTAGGGAAGATTTTCCCACTGCCCACAAGCCAGCACACTTGCCAAAGCTGAAGAGGGAAGAGTTTAGGACCAGAGAATTAAGACAGAATAAAGCTGGAGAACTGTTGAAAAGGGGACGAAGGAAAAGGAGGCAGATGCGTGGAGTCCCTTCCGAGCAGACCTCCCCCCCGGAACCCATGCCCATGTCACCTGCCAGCACAGAGCCAGCAAGAGTGTTCTTCAAGATGTGGGCCAGCAAAGGAACATTTGCTGGGAAGCATCTGGGTGGGGGGCGGGGAGGGGGGGAGCCAGACTGGCTCCTGTGGAGCTTCTTGGTGAACTAGGAAGGGCAGAGTAGACTCTGCCTTCTGTGTGCTGCTTCCATCTGGGGTCCTGCTGGCTAACACGCCAGTACCACTGACCTCAGGTGTGGTGCCTGGGAGCAGGTCCCAGACCCCAGTCCAGCTCTCACCCACTGGGAACCTGGGGATCTGTAAGTCAGCAGGTGCCTGGGGCTGAGAGGTGAGCAGAGATGCCAGCCAGGAGTTGTGAAGGAGCTCTGCAGGGCACATGGTTCTAACACCAAGGTTCCTGTTTCTGCTAGGATAGAAAGACATGTTGTATGGCCAATAAACACAGAATTTTTTCCCCCATTCTGCTAAATCACTTCCTCCTCCTCCTCCTCCTCCTCCTTCTTTTCTGCTAAATCACTTTTAAAATAATAATAGGGCAGTGGTAGCTGGCTGACATTGACCTGGAAACTGAATAGCTCCATGTCTTGGTTCTCAGCCTAGGGCATTTTTCTATTACTATCTTTCTTTCTGGAAGACACAGTGTTTTTGTATCAGCCAAGGCGGAGACCCAGTGTAGGTATGGGCGAGAGAACTCCAAGTCCTGCCTGTTACTTATGCATCAGTCAGTCAGGCCAGAGCCAGGGCCAAGGAGGAACTGGGTTTTCCTACAGGACACAGAAGACAGGAAGGCTGGTAGGCTTTCCATTCTACTCACTGAACAGGGGCTTGGAGAGGCCATGGGTCCTGCCATTCTCACTTTTTATCTCATCATCTATCCACCCATCCACCCACCCAACCATCCATCCATCCGCCCACCCATCCATTTTGAGTAAAAATCCTCCAATATCCTGAGTTCATGGCTTCACCTTTAGGGGAATGACGACCAAGCACTACACAAGAAGTTGATTTTGCGGCTCATATACTCCAACTACATATCTTTCACTGATGAGTGTCTGTACTTTTAAGCTTAATGCCTAAACCAATCGACTTCCCCGGGGAGAACATTCTGAGGCCACGAAGATTGAAGGGAAGGGGAGAGCCATCAAGAATGTATGCGAGGAGCGGGAACATCTCCTAGAGGGACTAAAACGAGAAGCATAGCCACATTTCCCCCCCTAGATTTTGGGTTCCACCGGGGTTTGGTTCAAGAAACAGCCATTTTCCACTCTTCTGCTCTGAGTGAGTGAGCTTTGCTAGCGGTGGCCAGAGCAGGAAGCCCTTCTGGGGAGCGGTCGATGGGGGGTGGAGGAACACGTGCTGGAGGGACGCCCCGCCCCCAGGGTCTGCACATGCACTGAGCCCGCTGAGCGCGTGAAGTGGGCGGTGTTCTCTGCCTGGTGCTCCCCCCAAACCACTCCACGTCACCGAGAGCTGAGACTGGCGCTCTGGTTCTCGAAGAAGCTCGCCACTTTACTCCTCTTCTGTTCCCAGAGCCGCCAGGCGATGTGTTGTCTTAAATAACAAAACTGTACACATGGCAATTCAGTTTCAAAGGAAATGCCTCGCCTAAGCAATAATCTCGCCGTGCCAATTGTGGGATGATCATTTTCCACACCAAAAACACACTTGAAAATGTTGGCTTTTAAGACACATAAACAGTGGAACCGCGAACTCACTTGTTGAAGCAGAGAGAACAGAAACCGCATCTCCTCAGAATGGCAAGTGAGGACGCGCAGCTGCTGCTACCCCGCGTCTTCCCAGCAGAGTCTGCCGCGCGCTCAGCGAGGCCGCTGGCGCCCTTTCAGGAGGGGGTCCCGGCCCGGCCTTGGCCGCACGCGCCCGAGGCTCCCCGAGGCCCAGCCGCGTTCCGAAGCTCGCCCAGGGTTGGCTGTGCGTGGTGATCAGACCTGGGGGCGACAGGCTGCCGTGGTCGACGCCACTCGGGCTTCCTGGCAGATGGGCGCTGACCAAGGGGCTTGCTTCCTCCGAGAGCGGGCTCTGCTCTTGCTTATCGCCTTTGGTTCAGCTTACTGCCGGGGCTGAGCGGCCATCTCGCCAAAGGCTGGTCTGGGCCCTGAGGCTGGCTGCCAGTGAGCGTTAATTCTCCTCTCACAAGGTGGAAGAACAAACCAACCAACGCAAACCAACACCCAGTGACCCTCTTCTGTTGGTAGGGAAGCAGGAGGGGATACAGTCCTATGCTCAAATGCAAACCCCAGACAACAGAGATGCCGTCTGTCTGTGGATCAGGGAGTCGGCCGGCTGTTGTTCCCTTTGTACCTCAGTCTATGGGTCAAGCTCACCTCAGTGAGCATCAGTTTGCAAGGTTAAATTTACCCTGATGCCTGAGCACAGAACTTTCCATTACAACTGGACGGGGGCTTCTGCTTCCAGACAAAAATGGGGAAAATGTATACCACCTATTCCTCATGCTAATTACAACTACAAACCCTGGACAAAATGCATATGGACTCGGCAATGCAGAGGAAAGAAGACAGAGGGCTAGAGAGCTGGTGATTCGGGAGTGACCCAGAGGTGAGGTGTGTGTGTGTGTATGTGTGTGCGCGGGCGCGCGTGCGCCTCCTGCATGTCCTAGCCTGGGCACTAGAGAACCCTGAAATTTGGAAATGCCAATTGACACACCAAAAAACCCCAGGGAAAAGCATGTCCTCTCTAGTCAAAAGATCTGGAAAAGGATGGACCCGTGTGATGGACTGTTTTAACTCTACTTGAATATATATTCTGAATATTAGTCCCTCTTCAGATATGTAATTTGGAAATACTTTATCTTATTTTGTAGTGTGCCTTTTTACTCTTCTGGTAGTATCTTTTGATGTCGAAAAGTCTTTCATTTTTATAAAGGCCAATCTATTTTCTTTTTTGTTGCCTGTGTCTTCAGTGTCATATCCAAGAAATCACCGCCAAGTCCAATGTTATGAAGCTTTTGTCTGATGTTTTCTTCTAAGAATTTTATTACTTTAGGTCTCACATTCAAATCCTTGATGCATTTTGAGTTAATTTTTATGTGTGGTGTTAGGCAAGGGTTCAATTTCATTTCTGTGCATGTAGATATCCAGTTTTCCTATATCATTTATTAAAAAAGACTGTCCTTTACCCATTGAATGATCATGGCACTCTTGCCAAAAAATAATTTGACATATATGCAAAGATTTATTTCTGGGCTTTCTATTCTGTTTTATTAATCTATATTTCTATATTTATTCCAATACCACATTGTTTTGATTACTGTATCTTTGTTTTGGTTATATGGGCTCCCTTTAATTTCATATAAATTTTAGAATGGGTTTTTCTCTTTCTGTAAAAAAATCATTGGGATTTTGATAGGGTTTGCTTTGAATCTGTACATTACTTTGGATAGTATTTTTTTTTTTTTGTCTCTCACTGTCTCTTTATTTTATTTTATTTTTTAAATTTTATTTTATTTTTTTCAGTGTTCCGAGATTCATTATTTATGCACCACACCCAGGGCTCCATGCAATACATGCTCTCCTTAATACCCACCACCAGGCTCATCCAACACCCCACCCTCCTCCTCTTCAAACCCCTCAGTTTGTTTCTCAGAGTCCACAATCTCTTATGGTTCATCTCCCTCTCCGATTTCCCTCAACTCACTTCTCCTCTCCATCTCCCAGTGTCCTCCGTGTTATTCCTTATGCTCCACAAGTAAGTGAAACCATATGATAATTGACTCTCTGCTTGACTTATTTCACTCAGTATAATCTCTAGTTCCATTTGTGTTGATACAAAAGTTGGGTATTCAAAAGTTGATACAAAAGTTGGGTATCCTTTCTTTTTTTTTTTTTTTTAAGATTTTATTTATTTATTTGACAGACAGAGATCACAAGGAGGCAGAGAGGCAGGCAGAGAGAGAGGGGGAAGCAGGCTCCCTGCTGAGCAGAAAGCCTGATGTGGGGCTCCATCCCAGGACCCTGAGATCATGACCTGAGCTGAAGGCAGAAGCTTTAACCCCCTGAGCCACCCAGGTGCCCCTGGGTATCCTTTCTTTCTTTTTTTTTTTTTTTTAAAGACTTCATTTTATTTATTTGACAGACAGAGATCACAAGGAGGCAGAGAGGCAGGCAGAGAGAGAGGGGGAAGCAGGCTCCCTGCTGAGCAGAAAGCCTGATGTGGGGCTCCATCCCAGGACCCTGAGATCATGACCTGAGCTGAAGGCAGAAGCTTTAACCCCCTGAGCCACCCAGGTGCCCCTGGGTATCTTTTCTTTCTTTTTTTTTTTTTTTTTTTAAAGACTTCATTTTATTTATTTGACAGACAGAGATCACAAGGAGGCAGAGAGGCAGGCAGAGAGAGAGGGGGAAGCAGGCTCCCTGCTGAGCAGAAAGCCTGATGTGGGGCTCGATCCCAGGACCCTGGGATCATGACCTGAGCTGAAGGCAGAGGCCTTAACCCACTGAGCCACCCAGGTGCCCCTGGGTATCCTTTCTGATGGAGGCATAATATTCCATTGTTTCTTAAATGCTATATATGAGTGAAATCATTTGGTATTTGTGTATCTCTGACTTATTTTGCTTGGCATTATATATACTCTCTAGCTCCATCCATGTTATTGCAAATGGCAGGAGTTCATCCCTTTTTTATGGTTGAATAATGTTCCATTACACACACACACACACACACACACACACACACACACACACACAATCTTCTTTATCTGTTCATCTATTGATGGGTATTTGGGCTGCTTTCATAATTATGCTAGTGTAGATAATGCTGCTATAAACATTGGGGTGCAAGCATCCCTTTGAATGAGTGTTTTTGTATTTTGGGGGTATAACCTAGTATTATGATTACTGGATTGTAGGGTAGTTCAATTTTTAATTTTTTGAGAAACCTCCATACTGTTTCCAAAGTGGCTGCACCAGTTTACATTCCTACCAGCAGTGCACAAGCGTTCCTTTTTCTCCACATCTTCACCAACACTTGTTTCTTGCATTTTCGATTTTAGCCATTTTGACAGGTGTGAGGTGATATCTCAGTGTAGTTCATTGTGTAAGTCTCTTGCCTCCTTTGTTAAGTTAATTCCTATGTATTTCATTCTTTTTGATGTTTGATTTGATGTTATTGTAAATAATATTTTGTAATTTTCTTTTCAGATTGTTCATTGTTTGTGTATAGAAATGGAAATGATTTTTTTTTTTTTTTTTTTTAAAGATTTTATTTATTTATTTGTCAGAGAGAGAGAGAGAGTGAGCACAGGCAGACAGAGTGGCAGAGGGAGAAGCAGGCTCCCTGCAGAGCAAGGAGCCCGATGCGGGACTCGATCCCAGGACGCCGGGATCATGACCTGAGCCGAAGGCAGCCGCTTAACCAACTGAGCCACCCAGGCGTCCCTGGAAATGATTTTTGTATGTTGACTTTGTATCCTGCTACTTTGCTAAATTCGTTTATTAGTTCTAACAGTGTATGTATTTGTGTTTATAATCTTTAGGGTTTTCTGCATAAAAGATTATATTATCTGCAAACAGAGATGGTTTCACTTCTTCCTTTTCATTTTGGATATGCCTTGCATTTATTTATTTTTATTGCCTAATTGGTTTAGCTAGAACTTCCAGTATTATGTTGAATAAAAATGGTGAAAACAGGCATCCTTGTCCTGTTTCTGATCTTAGAGGAAAAGCTTTCAGTCTTTCACCATTGAATATAATGTTTTCTGTGGGTTTTTCATGTATGGTTTTTATTATGTGGAGGTAGTTTCCTTCTACTCATAGTTTGTTCAGTGTTTTTATCATGAAAGGGTGTGGATTTTTGTCAAAAGCTTTTTCTGCATCCACTGAGATAATCATGTAGTATTCTCTTTCTTTCTGTTGATGTGGCATATGATTTTCATATGTTGAACCATCCTTGCTTTCCAGGAATAAATTCCACATGGTCATGATATATAATACTTTTGATACGTGACTGAATTTTGTGTGCTACTATTTTGTTGAGGACATTTACATCAATGTTTGTAAGGAATAATGGTCTGTAGTTTTTTTGTAGTGTTTTTGTCTGGCTTTGATATTATCAGGGTAATGCTGGCCTCATAAAATGAGATTGAAATAATTCTCTCCTCTTCAATTTTTTGGAAAAGATTGAGAAGGATTAGTATTCTTTAAATGGTAGAATTTACCAGTGAAGCCATTGAATTGGGGCTTTTCTTTTTTGGGGAGATATTTGATTACTTATTTGATATCTTACTAGTTATAGGTTTATTCAGATTTTTTATTTCTTTGTGGTTTAGTTTTGGTAGGTTTTATGTTTCTAGGAATCTGTTCGTTTCATCTAGGTTATTTAATTTGTTGGGGGTACATTTGTTCTACTCTCTTATAATCCTTTTTATATCTGTAGAATTGGTAATAGTGTCCCCATTTTCATTTCTGATTTTAGTAATTTGAGTCTTCTCTCTTTTTCCTTAGTTCATGTACCTAAAGGTACTTTCACCTTCATTTTGTTGATATTTACAAAGAATCGACTTTTAGTTTCATTGATTTTTTTTTTCCTTATTGCTTTTCTATTCTTTATTTCATTTATCTCTGCTCTAATTTTTATTGGACTCTTGATTTGGCTCAGGTCATGATCTCATAATGAGATCAAGCCTTTTGATGGGCTCTGCTCTGGGCATGGTGCCTGCTTAAGATTCCCTCTCTTTGTTCCTCTGCCCTCCCACCCCCAGCTCACAGCATGTGCATTCTCTCTAAAAAAAATTACAAAATTATAGTAATGGATCATTGAATGCCAGGGATTAGAGATAGTAAAGGAACTATAAAAGAGTAGAAAAGGGTTTTCATTGTGGGAACAGAACACTTTGATAACCTGATTAGGATGGTGTTTACATTAACATATCTATGTGCTAAATTGGTGAAATCTGAATACGGTCTGTAGTTTAATTAATAATACTGTGCCGTTGTCAGTTTCCTGGCTTTCATAATTTACTATGATTATGTAAGATGTTATAATTCAGGGGAACCTTGGTAAAGGGTACATGGATCTAGTATTTTTGCAACTTCTTGTGAGTCTAACATTGTTCTAAAATAAAAAGCAAAAAACAAAACAAAACGAAAAAACTGAATAGGAACTGTTTCTAAGTGTTGCCCTGCAAACAACTTGTGGCATTTCTGGTTCAGTGTGGCACTCAAGACTGGAGGGAGGCCCTCTCCTGCCTCTCTTTCCTTTGGGCCATCAAGTCTACCTACGTTTATGAAGAACATCTTGCAGGCAATTCAGACAAACAGTCGTGTTCAAAATATCTGTGTGAGAGGAGCTGAGGATCCCTTTTCCAGGTGCCATAGTCTTTAACCCTGCTTCCTCCATCTTTTCCTTTTACTGTTATCACTGAAGTTGATGTTGAAGAACTGAGTCGTTAATTCTGATCAGTCAGCTCATGTTTACTAAGCAAAAAGTATGTGCAAAAAGGAATATAATTTATTTGTTATTTTGGTGTCTATATGCATACAAACACAACAGACATCATGTGCTTAGGAGGGTTTGGCTTTGGCAAACCTCCAGGGTCAGAATCCAGGGAAGAGCACTCACTTTGTGTGTCTCCTCACTGTTCTGGATGTGCTCCCCTCTGGGGTCCTGTAGGCACTGTCATATTGTGGTATTTTTGCTAATTTTTGTGTATATGTCCCTCCTCACTGGGGCAAAGACCCTGTCTTCCAGAAAATTTTCATCCAAGCTATTGTTAACATTTGCTATCAGGACTAGGTCCTGTGATGGTCACTATAGACTTCTGTCCCAGCTGGCATAGCCACAACACCCTTTGAGATGCTACTTAAAATCTCCTTGACTGTCTGGTGACCCATCTGCGTGTCACCATCTCAACCTTAGAACCTTATGGGAGTTCTTGTCAAATGAAATCTAGATTGCTGCCCATTGTGGCAGAGGCTGATAGTGCCAGCCCAAATCTATTTCTCCTCTTCTTCCTTTAAAGAAGAATCCCACGGGACGCCTGGGTGGCTCAGTTGGTTAAGCGGCTGCCTTCGGCTCAGGTCATGATCCCAGCATCCTGGGATCGAGTCCTGCATCGGGCTCCTTGCTCAGCAGGGAGCCTGCTTCTCCCTCTGCCTCTGCCTGCCTCTCTGTCTGCCTGTGCTCACTCTCTCTGACAAATAAATAAAATCTTTAAAAAAAAAAAAAAAAGAAGAATCCCCAAGTATTTTGGGAGGTGGCAAGATGCTCAACTAATAGACCACATTTCCCAACTTCCTGGGTTTCTAGATGTGGACATGTGATAAGTTCTGGTGAGATATAAAAAAGTTTATTGGGTCGTACTTCTGGGAAAACTTTTAAAAAGACAGTTGTGAAGTGCCTTTTTTGGTGGTGGGGGTACTCCTCCTTCTTTCTTCTGCCTTCTGCCTGGAATCCAGATGTGATGGTTGGTGTTCCATCACTAGTCTTTGCTCATGAGGTGGTTTTCAGGATGAAAGCCAGAAGCTAAAGATACAGAGTTGAAGAATTGAAGGGGCCTTGGTTCTTGATGTCTGTTGCCATGCCAGGCCAGGACTGCCACCTGTAAATTTTCAGGTGAGAGAACAATAAACTTCTGTCTTCTCTATGCTCTTGCTATTAAGTCAAACAGAATTCCTAAGAGATAGTGTCTTGTGTGAGGTGCTGCTTTGGCCTGTCTACCTTGGAACTTATTACAAAGCCAGATGAGGTCACTGTGGCAGGTTGTGTGTTCTTCATGAACATTGACTGATATCAAGGGAACATGTGCTGATGTGTTTGAAGAGGAGAGTCAGTAACTGAGAGGAGTGTGGAGGTGGGGAGGAGGACACTTGGCTTGGAAAGGATGGGGGGGCGTGAGGAGTGATTGGGTGTGCATGAACTTTAAGCTGTACTTTTTGTGTCTGCTAGTAGGGGGTCACCGCCTTCTCCACTCCTGAGCTTTCTGAGTCACTCCGTCTGCCAACAGGCCTTGGGAATTGAGATCCTGCTACACCCTCCAGACCCACAGGGAAGTTGTCGCTGGTCCCAGTGAAATGAAACATGGGGAAAGGGCATTTGGGGGAGGCCTCCTGAAAGGAGTACTCTTCAGTGACTCACTGCTCAACTTCCTGAGGTAGAAATGAGTTAAGCAACAGTCAGCTTTTTGCCTGATGTTAGTCCAGGCCTCTGATTTAAAAAACACATGGGATGTTCAGGAAGGGAGAGTCAGGTCCGTTCAGGACTGAGCATTTTCATACGGAAGCTCAAGGCTGTGCACAGCTCACAGGCAGAGGAGGACTTAATGGAAGCCGATGGAGATGTTCTTTGTGGAAGGAAACAATGAGAAAGAAGCAGCTCTTGTTTTCCCTGGTGTCACCATGGTTCTGACTGATGACATTTCCACAGAACAAGTCCTCTTTCCTGCTAGGCTCATTTGTGTTCTTGTGCTTGGGCTCCTGCCCTCTGCTGTAATGGGGTAGCCACAGTGGATGTGCTCATGGCCATGATGAGTTTTATGGCCTCTAAATTTCTTCTATGAAAGAAGAAATGACAACTTATCTTTCTCTTCTCCCTCTTCCCTTCAGCAGTATGGCTTGGTTTTATAGCTCTGTCTTGTTGGGACCCACACCCCCAAGGCCCAGGTCTTGCTGGTACTAATACAATTGGAAGGCACAACCACACTCCTCTCAGCTCGAGATAGGAATTTAAATTAAACCTCATTTAGCTGGGCGCTCCCTTTTGATTTATCGGCAGATGCCTCTTGCTGTTTGAGCCTTGTTAAATTGCTAGCAAACACTTCACTGACCAGCTGTTCCTATTAAGCCAAAAGAGCGCTGCAGAGCAGGGTCAATCCCCTTGCACTTTGGATGGTTCTTATATGTTATCCCTGTGGAGTGGCCACAGGGAGGGTATTATCCCCTGTACCCTGGGAGCCGGCTGGTTAATGGCAGTAAGAGATTCTTCTGCCTATGGGTGGGAATGGGAGGGGGCAAGCTGCATTGGCCAGGGACCCGTTGCTCTGTTCTGCATGCTGGGGTCCTGCCAAGCCTCTGAATGAGGCAAAGTCATGATGCCCAGCCCCTGGTGTAATGTCAGGTAGGTATCTTTCCAATGGATAACGAGCCTAGCACACGTATAACCTTCTCCCTCACCAGCCAGGGGTGTGGCTTTGCTGAGCCAGAACTGACCTAACTATGGCTGGACATAGGTGCAGCTCACTCTGTGTAACCCACGTGTTCCCTAGAGGAAGAAAGGCACACACTTCCATCAACTGTCTCACAAACACTTGGTGACACGGACTGAAAAGCCTAGGGCTGTTTGCCTACATGTGCTGCATCTTTGTGTTGGTAAGAAAGAGTCCCTGTCCTTGTGGTGGACACAGCCCTGTGCTAGGGCCAAGGCCTAGGCAAGCAGCCTCCATGAGCTGCTCTGCCTCCATGTCTGGCCTCTGTGGAGCACCTTTGTACAGTGTAGGAGCTGCACAACTGCACTGGGAACCCCACTGATCACTCCTAGCTCAGAGGGAGCCTAATTGGCTGCCTACATTTTTCTCTCCACTATATACTTTTTCCACTCCTCAGTGTCCTCCTATCCCTGCATTCACTCCCTTTCTATTCTCAAACTAAGTCCCACCAGAGGCTTCTCTGGGGACAGAGTACAGGTCAGAGTGGCCTTGAGAGTCTTGAGGGAGGCCATCTAAAGTTGAGCTTAGGGCCTGACCCCTGGCTCAAGGCTCTGTGGGGCTTGTGTGCTGGACCCAGGCAGCAGGGAAGCTCTACTTCTAAGTGCTTGGTTGTAAGGAAATTGGTAGTATTGACTCATAGACCTGGATGGGACCCAGGAAGCCACAATCTCCAACATTGTTCTTACCTGAGATTCTTGTTCCAAGTGGCAGAGGCATCACTTTGGATTTACATGTTTCAGCAAAATGTCTCAAAGGCAGGATTCTGAGAATATCCCCCTGAGTTCATCGTAGGACCCCTCTCCCTACAGCTGTGGTCCCCCTGGGCCAGGGCCAGGTCTGGTGGAACACTTTGGGGCTGGGGGTTAATATCTCCTGAAAGTCAAGCCATATCCTCGTCCAGGTCTGTCTCAGAGAGAAACTCCACAAAGGATCTTTAAGACCTAATATCAGAGTGTCATTGTCTGCTGTGATCTCCCCTTCCTGTTCCCTCATGACACAAAGACAAGCACATAACAGACTCTGGGCCAAAGGGGGTTCCTGGATGTAGCCTGTCCAGGAAAGTGTCATCTTTTCCAGTTTCCTGGGTTAGACCCTCCAGGAAAGTGATGGGCTGTGAAAACCCAGGGTTCCTGATCTCATTTTCATGGGTCAACCTGAGCCTCCTGGCCACATGTCCTTTCCTGTAGTCTTGTCACATCCACACTGCTTTCTTGAGACACCGCAGAGTGGGCACATGCATTGGACAGGAATGAATGAGATAAGCAGGTTCTCAGGTTGCTTACGGAGCCCTCTCTGATGCTGCTCAGTATTTTACTTACAATTTTGGTGCCCACAACCGGCAGCCCTGATGTTTTCTAAGAAAAATTATTTCCTCTGTATGCTTCACAGTGGGATCTACTCCTTCTCCTAACACAAGCCTTATTTTTCATCTTTGTAAGGGTTTTTATTCTTGATTCTCTTTTGTTTTCTACTTGATGATCAATAATCTTCCCAAAGATGGCCAGTAGTTTTTGCTCCCTTCCCTGCAGGGGTTCATGGGGCAGCTCTGTGTCCTCTGCACAGTCCACACCTATGCAGGATTTTCCCAGAGCTTCACTACTAGCTCTGAGCAATCCTCCTGTTAGCCCAGTTTGGGTGATTTTCTCTGAGTACAGTTCCGGGTATTTTCCTCTCCCAAAACTCATCTACCATTTTCTTGTCCACTCATGGCCCTGAAATACTTTGTGGCACTTTGATCCTTTTTGCTCAGCATTTCCTTACAGACTTTGAGAATTCTTCTTCCCTTTCAGCATTGTTACAAGTAGTTAAGTGTGTTCTGATCTGAACATCAGGCTTCATGTCTGCATCCTTTAGGTTCAATTTTCTGTACTTTTCTTTGTTCTCCATTGGTTCTAAAAAATTATATTTGTCTCTCAGGCATAGGGGAGGGATAGAGTTTCAGGCTCTGGCCTTCCCCCTCATCTGCACACACTTCAGGTCCAGCTTTGATTACACTTTTGGGAAGCAGCATTAGATAGCAGAAATATTTCAGAACATGGAATCAGACCTAGACTGAATCGCAGCCCCTTTCTAGCTGTGTTACCTTGGGAGACTTATTTAACCTCTCTGAGCCTCAATTTCTCAGTATCAAATGGGATAATAGTCTTTGCTTCAGAGGATGCCCAAACAAAGAATACAAAGGATGGATTCATTTAATGGCCAGATGATGGAGGGATCATTTATGACCCAGGTGACTTGGCCTCCCTTTGCCTTTTTAGTCTTTATAATAAAAACAAGAGAGGCTTCTAAAAATACATTTTTAAAAGTTAAGCTGGGGGGACCCTGGGTGGTTCAGTGAGTTAAGCATCTGTCTTCAGCATGAGTCATGATCCTAGGGTCCTGGGATTGAGCCTCATGTTGGGCTTCCTGCTCGGTGCGGGGGAGGGGGGTGTCTGCTTCTCCCTCTTTCTCTGCCCATCCTCCTGCTGTGCAGTCTCTCTCTCTCAAACAAATACATAAAATCTTAAAAAAAAAAAAAAGCTGAGCTGGCTGTCCACTCATGTCCATAGCAGCATTATGTACAATAGCCAAAATGCAGAAGCAACCCAAGAGTCCACTGATGGATGAATGGATAAACAAAATGTGGTATATACACACAATGGAGTATTATTCAGCCTTAAAAAGGAGTAAAATTCTGACACATACTACAACATGGATGAATCTTGAAGACATTATGCTGTGTGAAATAAGCCAGCCACAAAAAGACAAATACTGTATGATACCACTTATATGAGGTACCTAGAGTAGTCAAATTCTAGAGACAGAAGGTAGAATGGTGGTTGCAAGGGGCCGAGGGGACATAAAATGGTGAATTGTTGTTTAATGGGTTTCAGTTTTGCAAGATGAAAAAGTTCAGGAGATGGATGGTGTTAATGGTTGCACAAAAATGAGAATGTACTTAATGGTACTGAACTGTACACTTAAACATGGCTAAGTTTTA
The DNA here is from genome assembly GCF_963455335.1 of Martes martes. Lineage (NCBI taxonomy): Eukaryota > Metazoa > Chordata > Mammalia > Carnivora > Mustelidae > Martes > Martes martes. Next base: position 41,805,507 of record NC_137893.1, read on the forward strand.
TGTTCTGTTATGTGTCTATTTTAATCACAATTTAAAAAAAAAGGTGAGCAGTCCATGTTTTTCAGTTATGTTGTCCTCTAAATGTTTGCAGGCAAGAGGAAGCTGTTTTACTTATATTTTTTTATAGTAATACATGCATATGAGTGAAAAAATTAAACAGTACTGTCATGGAAAATAACTATCTTCCCCTCTCTAGGGGACTTCTCCCCAGGTCTCACCAGTCACTGAGAATATTTTTAGCTGAGTAGTAACACTACCTCCAAAAGCTGGTGGGAGAGCCAGAACAGACTACTTCTAGGGAGGCCCCAGGACCACGCCAGGCTCTCAGAGGCAATGCCAGGCTCTTATCTCTGGGGAGAAGCTGGGCTGCAGAAGAAGAGACTCAAGCTGACAGGCAGGCGAGTTTGGGGAGAGGGACCCTGCTTGGCCTATCCAGGTCCTTCTGGGTTCTTCCCAGTTTTGGAAACCCAGAAATCAGTTTTGCCTAATCTAAAGAAAGAGGATAGTAGAGTTGTGCCTGGAGGAAGTAATAAAAAAAAAAAAAAAATGGCACCAATGACTGAGGTTGGAGGCAACAAATCCATTTGTACAAAATTGAGTGGATTACAATAACCAGTAGGACTCTCCAAGCATTTAGTCTTCATGGTAACCCTATAAGGCAGACACTACTATTTATCCCCATTTTTCATGGATGGGAGTTGAGGAAAAGAGATTGGTGAGCCCCACCATGGTCACATGAATCTGGGCCATTCTCCATGAGTACATACGTGGGCTCTGACACTGAGGAGATGAGAAGGAGAGCAATAGCAGAGGTCCAAGGGACCTCACAATCTTAGCCATATGTATCCACCTATGTGTCCAGGTCCTGGAAAATGGACGTATGAGAGCCCAGGTAGGTGCTGGAGATGGGCCACGATGGAGGAAAAGAGGGAAGTAAATTCTTCTGGAAGTATCAGCAGTCTGAGAGCTGGGGCTGAGGAGGCTGCATAAAGGAATTGTGAAGGTACAGTCTTCATGGGTGGGGGAGAGTGTGCTGGGAGAACTGGAGAAAGTGTCTTGAGAAAAGACATCCAGGGAAAGTAGAGGAGGCTGAGGACCATGGGAGAGTGAGATGTGGAGACCAAATGCTGAGTCTTCTATTCTGCACATTGAATGGTGCTGTGACCTGCTAGAGGGGTTGGAATGTTACAGGCAGGGTCAGGAATTTGAGATGACACTGAGTTGAGGCCACAGAGACTGTGATGGAAGGCATCATCCATCTGCCCATCTACCCTCCTTCCCTCCTTCCTTCATTATTTCATCCATCCAACCATCCATCTATCCATCCACCCATATTAGTCTGTTATGGCTGCAGTAACAAAGTATCAAAGACTGGGTGGCTTAAACAACAGAAACTTATTTTCTCACAGTTGTGGAAGCTGGAATTCTTAGATCAGAGTGTCTGAAGGGTTGTTGTTGTTTATTTTTTAAAGATTTTATTTATTTATTTTAGAAAGAGAGATAGTGTGTGAAGGGAGGGGAAGAGGAGGAGGGAGAGGGAGAGAATCTCAAACAGACTCTGCACTGAGCATGGAGCCCAAAGTGGGGCTTGATCTCATGACCCTGAGATCACGTCCTGAGCTGAAACTGAGTTGGACACTTGACTGGGCCACCCAGGTGCCTCCACAGGGTTGGTTGGTTTTTATAGAGGCCTTTTTCTCTTTGGCTTCTAGATGGTCATACTCTCTTTATGTCTTTTTTTTAAATTTTAATAAACATATAATGTATTTTTATCCCCAGGGGTACAGGTCTGTGAATCGCCAGGTTTACACATTTCACAGCACTCATCATAGCACATACCCTCCCCAATGTCCATTTCCCCACCACCCTCTCCCGTCGCCCCTCCCCCCAGCAACCCTCAGTCTGTTTTTTGAGATTGAGTCTTGTATGGTTTGTCTCCCTCCCAATCCCATCTTTTCATTTTTTCTTTTCCTACCTCCCCCCAACCCCTCCCCGCATTACATCTCCACTTCCTCCTATCAAAGAGATCATATGATATTTGTCTTTCTCCGATTGACTTATTTCGCTAAGCACGATACCCTCTAGTTCCATCCACGTCGTCGCAAATGGCAAGATTTCATGTCTTTTGATGGCTGCATAGTATTCCATTGTGTATATATACCACATCTTCTTTATCCATTACTCTGTTGATGGACATCTAGGCTCTTTCCACAGTTATTGTGGACATTGCTGCTATAAACATTCGGGTGCACGTGCCCCTTCAGAGCACCACGTTTGTATCTTTAGGGTATATACCCAGTAGTGCAATTGCTGGGTCATAGGGTAGCTCTATTTTCAGTTTTTTGAGGAACCTCCACACTGTTTTCCAGAGTGGTTGCACCAGCTTGCATTCCCACCAGCAGTGTAGGAAGGTTCCCCTCTCTCCGCATCCTCGCCAGCATCTATCATTTCTTTACTTGTTAATTTTAGCCATTCTGACTGGTGTGAGGTGGTATCTCATTGTGGTTTTGATTTGTATTTCCCTGATGCCGAGTGATGTGGAGCATTTTTTCATGTGTCTGTTGGCCATCTGGATGTCTTCTTTGCAGAAATGTCTGTTCATGTCCTCTGCCCATGTCTTGACTGGATTATTTGTTCTTTGGGTATTGACTTTGATAAGCTCTTTATAGATTTTGGATACTAGCCTTTTATCTGATATGTCGTTTGCAAATATCTTATCCCATTCTGTCAGTTGTCTTTTGGTTTTGTTCACTGTTTCCTTTGCTGTGCAAAAGCTTTTGATCTTGATGAAATCCCAATAGTTCGTTTTTGCCCTTGCTTCTGTTGCCTTTGGCGATGTTCCTAGGAAGAAGTTGCTGCGGTTGAGGTCAAAGAGGTTGCTGCCTGCATTCTCCTCAAGGATTTTGATAGATTCCTTTCTCACATTGAGGTCCTTCATCCATTTTGAGTCTATTTTTGTGTGCGGTGTAAGGAGATGGTCCAATTTCATTTTTCTGCATGTGGCTGTCCAATTTTCCCAGCACCATTTGTTGAAGAGGCTGTCTTTTTTCCATTGGATATTCTTTCCTGCTTTGTCGAAGATTAGTTGACCATAGAGTTGAGGGTCTATTTCTGGGCTCTCTATTCTGTTCCATTGGTCTATATGTCTGTTTTTGTGCCAGTACCATACTGTCTTGATGATGACAGCTTTGTAATAGAGCTTGAAGTCTGGAATTGTGATGCCACCGACTTTGGCTTTCTTTTTCAATATTCCTTTGGCTATTCGAGGTCTTTTCTGATTCCATATAAATTTTAGGATTATTTGTTCTATTTCTTTAAAAAAAATGGATGGTATTTTGATAGGGATTGCATTAAATGTGTAGATTGCTTTAGGTAGAATAGACATTTTCACAATATTTGTTCTTCCAATCCATGAGCATGGAATATTTTTCCATTTCTTTGTGTCTTCCTCAATTTCTTTCATGAGTACTTTATAGTTTTCTGAGTATAGATTCTTTGCCTCCTTGGTTAGATTTATTCCTAGGTATCTTATGGTTTTGGGTGCGATTGTAAATGGGACTGACTCCTCAATTTCTTTTTCTTCTGTCTTGTTGTTAGTGTAAAGAAATGCGACTGATTTCTGTGCATTGACTTTATATCGTGACACTTTACTGAATTCCTGTATAAGTTCTAGCAGTTTTGGAGTGGAGCCTTTTGGGTTTTCCACATATAGTATCATATCATCTGCAAAGAGTGTTAGTTTGACTTCTTCTCTGCCAATTTGGATGCCTTTAATTTCTTTTTGTTGTCTGATTGCTGAGGCTAGGACTTCTAGTACTATGTTGAACAGCAGTGGTGATAACGGACATCCCTGCCGTGTTCCTGACCTTAGCGGAAAAGCTTTCAGTTTTTCTCCATTGAGAATGATATTTGCGGTGGGTTTTTCATAGATGGCTTTGATAATATTGAGGTATGTGCCTTCTATCCCTACATTTTGAAGAGTTTTAATCAGGAAGGGATGCTGCACTTTGTCAAACGCTTTTTCAGCATCTATTGAGAGTATCATATGGTTCTTACTCTTTCTTTTATTAATGTATTATATCACATTGATGGATTTGCGGATGTTGAACCAACCTTGCTGCCCTGGAATAAATCCCACTTGGTCGTGGTGAATAATCCTTTTAATGTACTGTTGGATCCTATTGGCCAGTATTTTGGTGAGAATTTTCGCATCTGTGTTCATCAAGGATATTGGTCTGTAATTCTCTTTTTTGGTGGGATCCTTGTCTGGTTTTGGGATCAAGGTGATGCTGGCCTCATAGAATGAATTTGGAAGTTTTCCTTCCATTTCTATTTTTTGGAACAGTTTCAGGAGAATAGGAATTAATTCTTTAAATGTTTGGTAGAATTCCCCTGGGAAGCCGTCTGGTCCTGGACTTTTGTTTGTTTGGAGATTTTTGATGACTGTTTCAATCTCCTTACTGGTTATGGGTCTGTTCAGGTTATCTATTTCCTGGTTCCTATTTCCTGGTTCAGTTGTGGTAGTTTATACGTCTCTAGAAATGTATCCGTTTCTTCCAGATTGTCAAATTTGTTGGCATAGAGTTGCTCGTAGTATGTTCTTATAATTGTTTGTATTTCTTTGGTGTTTGTTGTGATCTCTCCTCTTTCATTCATGATTTTATTTATTTGCGTCCTTTCTCTTTTCTTTTTGATAAGTGTGGCCGGGGGCTTATCAAGCTTATTAATTCTTTCAAAGAACCAGCTCCTAGTTTTGTTGATTTGTTCTATTGTTTTTTTAGTTTCTATTTCATTGATTTCTACTCTGATCTTTATGATTTCTCTTCTCCTGCTGGGTTTAGGCTTTCTTTGTTGTTCTCTCTCCAACTCCTTTAGGTGTAGGGTTAGGTTGTGTATTTGAGACCTTTCTTGTTTCTTGAGAAAGGCTTGCACCGCTATACATTTTCCTCTCAGGACTGCCTTTGCTGTGTCCCACAGATTTTGAACCGTTGTGTTTTCATTATCATTTGTTTCCATGAATTTTTTCAATTCTTCTTGAATTTCCTGGTTGACCCATTCATTTTTTAGAAGGATGCTGTTTAGTTAGTCTCCATGTATTTGCATTCTTTCCAAATTTCCTCTTGTGATTGAGTTCTACCTTCAGAGCATTGTGGTCTGAAAATATGCAGGGAATGATCTCGATCTTTTGGTACCGATTGAGACCTGATTTATGACCCAGGATGTGGTCTATTCTGGAGAATGTTCCATGTGCACTAGAGAAGAATGTATATTCTGTTGCTTTGGGATGGAATGTTCTGAAGATATCTGTGATGTCCATCTGGTCCAGTGTGTCATTTAAGGCCTTTATTTCCTTGCTGATCTTTTGCTTGGATAATCTGTCCATTTCAGGGAGGGGAGTGTTAAAGTCCCCTGCTATTATTGTATTACTGTCGATGTATTTCTTTGATTTTGTTATTAATTGGTTTATATAGTTGGCTGCTCCCATGTTAGGGGCATAGATATTTAAGATTGTTAGGTCTTCTTGTTGGACAGACCCTTTGAGTATGATATAGTGTCCTTCCTCATCTCTTATTATAGTCTTTGGCTTAAAATCTAATTGATCTGATATAAGGATTGCCACCCCAGCTTTCTTCTGATGTCCATTAGCATGGTACATTGTTTTCCACCCCCTCACTTTAAATCTGGAGGTGTCTTCGGGTCTAAAATGAGTTTCTTGTAGGCAGCATATTGATGGGTTTTGTTTTTTTATCCATTCTGATACCCTGTGTCTTTTGGTTGGGGCATTGAGCCCATTAACATTCAGGGTAACTATTGAGAGATATGAATTTAGTGCCATTGTATTGCCTGTAAGGTGACTGGTACTGTATATTGTCTCTGTTTCTTTCTGATCTACTCCTTTTAGGGTCTCTGTTTGCTTAGAGGACCCCTTTCAATATTTCCTGTAGAGCTGGTTTGGTGTTTGCAAATTCTTTCAGCTTTTGTTTGTCCTGGAAGCTCTTTATCTCTCCTTCTATTTTCAATGATAGCCTAGCCGGATATAGTATTCTTGGCTGCATGTTTTTCTCGTTTAGTGCTCTGAAAATATCATTTCAGTTCTTTCTGGCCTGCCAGGTCTCTGTGGATAGGTCCGCTGCCAATCTAATGTTTTTACCCTTGTATGTTACAGACTTCTTTTCCCGGGCTGCTTTCAGGATTTTCTCTTTGTCACTAAGACTTGTAAATTTTACTATCAGGTGACGAGGTGTGGACCTATTTTTATTGATTTTGAGGGGCGTTCTTAGCATCTCCTGGATTTTGATGTTTGTTCCCTTTGCCATATTAGGGAAATTCTCTCCAGTAATTGTCTCCAATATACCTTCTGCTCCCCTCTCTCTTTCTTCTTCTTCTGGAATCCCAATTATTCTAATGTTGTGTCGTCTTATGGTGTCGCTTATCTCTCAAATTCTCTCCTCGTGGTCCAGTATTTGTTTGTCTCTCTTTTGCTCAGCTTCTTTATTCTCTGTCATTTGGTCTTCTATGTCACTAATTCTTTCTTCTGCCTCATTTATCCTAGCAGTGAGAGCTTCCATTTTTGATTGCACCTCATTAATAGCTTTTTTGATTTCAACTTGGTTAGATTTTAGTTCTTTCATTTCTCCAGAAAGGGCTTTTATCTCTCCGGAGAGGGTTTCTCTAATATCTTCTATGCCTTTTTTGAGCCCGGCTAGAACCTTGAGAATTGTCATTCTGAACTCTAGATCTGTCACGTTACCAATGTCCGTATTGATTAGGTCTCCAGCCTTCGGTACGGCCTCTTGTTCTTTTTTTTGAGGTGAGTTTTTCCACCATGTCATTTTGTCCAGATAAGATTTGCTTTCTCCTGCTGTGGAATTCCGCTGTTCTTGGTGAGTGAAGTTGGTTTTGGATGGGTTTCTTGTTGATCTTCTGGGAGAGGGGCCTGTTGTAGTGATTCTCAAGTGTCTTTGCTGCAGGCGGAATTGCACTGCCCTTGCCAGGGGCCAGGCAAAGTAATCCGCTCGGGTTTGCTTTCGGGAGCTTTTGTTCCCTGAGCGCTTTCTGTAGAGTTCTGGAGGACGGGAATGAAGATGGTGGCCTCCCAATCTCTCGGCCCAGAGGAGCCGAGAGCTTGGGGTTCCGCTCCTCAGTGCGCCCTCAGAGAAAAGCGCCCAACCGCCCCGCCTCCCTGGCCTGCAGTCGCGCCTTGAGGAAAGCAGTCAATTGCTGGAACCTGGAGAAAAGCGCCCGGTCGCTTCCATCTCCGTGGCCTCCGGCCGCGCTCCGAGCCCACCCAGCCTGCGACCGGCACCAGGTAACCCTGGGCTGAGAGCTTGCTTCTGGCTCTGTCTCTGTAGCTGGCTTCCCCGCTCTAATACCTGCGAGCTCTGCGGCACTCAGACACCCCCCAGTCCTTCTGTGACCCCGCGGGACCTGGGGTTATGCTGACCCCGCCTGGGTTTCCCCCCGGTTTAGCCTCTGGAGTGATGTCTCCCAGTGGAGCAGACTTTTAAAAGTCCCGATTTTGTGCTCCATTGCTCTGCCGCTTGCCGGGAGCTGGCCCTTCCCCCCAGGGTCTATCTTCCCGTCGCTTTGGATTCACTTCTCCACAGGTCCTACCTTTCAGAAAGTGATCGATTTTCTGTTTCTAGAATTGTTGCTCTTCTTCTCTTCGATTTCCCATTGGATTTGTAGGTGTTCACAATGGTTGGATAAGCTATCTAGCTGATCTCCTACTACCCGATGTCGTCTCAGCCTGCTACTTCTCCGCCATCTTGACTCCTCCCCCCTCTTTATGTCTTTACATGGACTTCTGTCTGTGTGTGACTGTCTCCAAATTTCGTTTTCTTACAAATTTACCAGTCCTATTGGATTAGAGCCCACACTGATGACCCCGTTTTACCTTAATTACCTCTTGAAACATGCTATCTTCAAATGTAATCATATCCTGAGGTACTAGGGGCTGGGACTTCAAAATACAAATTTTGATAGACACAATTTAGCCCATAACACTTTCATTCCATCCAGTCACCTTTTTATTCATCCATCTGTACTTCCTTTCTTCTGTTATTCCATTCATCCATTTATTTATTCAGCAAATATTTATTGACTCTAACGGGTCAGGCATTCAGGGGATATAAAGGCCAAAGATGTCCATGGACAGTGGAGACATAGGCAGTTATAAGCCAGTGGGAAATTACAAGAAAGAGGTGTTCCTAATGAGAGGGAAAAGATCAAACAAAGGAGATAGGGGTGGGGTGGCATGATGGGGTGACTACTGGAAGGCATAGTGCTTAAGCTGGGTATTGAGTACAAATTAAAGTGGCCAAGAAAATGGAGGAAAGGGAGAAGGGCACTCTAGGCTGAAGGAACAGTGCATGAAAAGACACACATGTGTAAGAGAAAAAGGCACAATCAGGAACTGCAACAAGTTCATTCTGCCTGGAATGTGCATGTAGGAAGCATTGAGCTGGAGGGGTGGATATGAAAGTGCTGTCTGCTCCTGGTTGTAAGGGGCTTGAGTTTTATTCTGGAGACAGTAGGGAACCAAGGGCAGGTTTTAAGCAAGCAAGGAACAGGCCCTTTCTCAGCAATATTTAACTATATATTTTACTTTATCTAGCTTACTCTCTGCCACTCCCACCAGACTGTAGGCTTTCCTAGGGCAGAAAGTCTGGTCTCTTTGGTTCATTGCTGCATCCCTAGCACCTAGAACATTTCTGGCACAAACATGGAGTAGGAGCTGCATGGGTGGAGTGGATGATTTGGTTCGTGTTTAGAAAGCTCAGTTGGACAGATATTGGGTAGAGACCTATAAGTGAACTGGGAGAGATCCTTATAAGAAATCATAGTGTGTGAAAAGCTGTTTGAGCTGACAGGGTGGTAACTGAGGCCTTCTGGAAGTTCAGGCTCCTTGGAGAGGGTGCCCAGTGCTCTCCTGCTCTGATTTGCTGACTGCTCTCTCCACCTCAGCGAACAGGTCAGTGAAGCTCATCTCCCCGACCAGTCCTCTTCTCTTACTCCTCAGTTGGAGCCTGAAAAGCCCATCACTGATTTGATGTGTACTTGTTTGTGCATTCAGCAAATGTTTTTTAAGCACCTACCATGTGCCAGGTACCACTCTAGATGCTGGGGATACAGCAGTGAACGAAACAAAAATTTCTGTCCCCATGGCTGGTATTCTAGCTGGGGGAGGCACCAATTACGAAAAAGCATAATAACTAAGTATATAATATGGTATGTTAATGTAATTAATATAGAAAACCTCACAGAACAGGATCAGAGGTGGTGGGGTGGAGTGAGATTGCAGTACAACACAGAGTGGCCAGACTGGTCCTTAGTGAAAAGGTGACACCTGAACAAAGATCTAAAGGAAGTAGAGGAGTGAGCCTCATGGTTGTTTTGGGAGAAGAGAGCTCCAAGTAGAGGAACAGCGAGTGTGGTGGCCCTGAGGTAGGAGTTGGTCTGAAGTGGGTGGGTGATATGACTTGAGCCAAGTGAGTAAGAAGAGGGAAGGAGAGAAGGTTGGAGAGGAAGAGAAGGTGGTAGTTTGTGTGTGTGGACATGGGGAGGTGGGTCATGGAGCCAGGCAGATTATGCAGGCCTTGAAGACCATTGTATGGGCTTCTGTTTTTATTGAGAGTGAAATGGAGAACTGTTGCAAGGCTTTGCTGTGTCTGGTCCTGGAATTTCGTGAATTCACGAAGTCTTAAATCTGAGTATCTGAGTATCTGGATAGCATCTGAGTATCTGGATAGAATTCCACAGAGGCACATAATGCGGGAGTGCTCTGAGATACTTCCAAATATTTGTGGTGCAGAAGGGAAGAAAGACAGGTCCAGCTCCTGGAGGGCATGGAAGAGGAAAATTTCAAGTAAAAGGTTGTCCACTGCAACCTCTGGCTCACAGGATAGAAGTTCCTTTCTGGATAATTAAAAACCAGAAGAAGCCAGTGAAAGAATGTCTAGAAGACCAGGGATCTTTCTTGACCAACCAGGACATGGTCCTACCTGAGTCTTCGATTAGACCAAATGGATTCTTCCAGTAATTGCCAGTTCAGAAATCCTACTTATGCACTTACTTCCTTTTGTTAAAACAATTTCCGACACTGACTGTGTAACAGTATGAAATTATATTCTGGAGTCATGCGGGGGTTTCCTTCTCCCTCCCCAGGCCTTCTCCTTACTACTTGTGGAATAACAAACACAATGAACATTGTTGTTGTCAAGTCCCTGTCACAGGAATCTCTGTGAAAAGAGATATTACCAGAGTGAGATGAATTATTTATTCTCTGGAGTTGGCAGATTTCACTGTGGGACTTGAACACCTGCCCTCGAGAGGCTGGCCTTGCTCCTGGGACTCAGTCCCAGTCAGGTTTAAGAGTGCGGCCAGCACACACTTTGTGGAGCTGAGTTTGTTGCCTGGAATGGAGCAGAGGGGGACAGGTTGCAGAAAATACAGGCCTGAAAACGAGTGTCCACATTCTCAGTCTCTTAATGTGTCTTCCATCATCAGCTGTCAAGATGGGCGAAGCAGCCTTGAGTGATGTTCTTGACAATGTGGAGTGTTTCACATTTTTCTAATTCTCTAAAAGACAATTTTATACCAAGAGATTATTATCAACTTTGTCCCTGTGGAAGTTATCGATGCCCTGACTTTAGGGCTGACAAAGTAATGTGCAGTTTATGGCACCTGTCACCCAGATGGAAGGGAAAGTCATTTCTTACCAGTAAGCAGAATGAAAGGAATTTAGGAGATTAGGACAAGCCATATCATTACTCTGAGGTGAAGGAGATGTCAGTCAGGGACTATCAGCTTGTTAGGGAAAGAGAAAAGAACATTATAGATCTTGACTCTAGAATTGACTGCGTCTGACTTGTAAACACATCTAGTATTATTAAGATTTCCCCAAGCATCTGGGAGGCCCAGGAGAATGGAAAGAACACAGATACTGAGGTCAAAAGTAAGTTTCAATTCTGGTCAAAATCTGTCACCTTTCTGGAATTCCTCCCTGAAGACCAACTCCAACATGTGGCTCTAATGATTCCTTTTGATGGCACCCACATATCAAGGTTTTGAACTTTTAACTGACATCTTAAATAGACACACTTATTATTGGAAACATTACATAAGTTCAACTCAGGTCTCAAATGTCGTCAGTTGACGTTTATGTTCTAATGCAATTTATAATTCTTCACAGAAAGGTTAACATTTAATTAAAGTACTGCTGGAAATTTCCTTTTTGATAAACCTGGGCTTATGCTTTCTTTTGCTTGGAGTGGAGAAAGAATAATCTTCCGTGATCTATAGGTCTATGGTGAAACATAGTCATTTCAGGATCCGAGGGAAGCCAAAGGCAGAATGAAAACAGGGTTTGCTGCTCAAAATCCACATCTCTAGGCCCTCAGAGAATGGCAGCACCTGTTGGAAACTCCCTTGGCAAGGGAAGTGGTTGACTGGGCCCTTTGCCAAATGTTGGGTTCTTCTCCTTTTGTTTTTAGTTGGAAACCAGTGAAGGTTAAGCTAAAGGCAGATTGGTGGCTTCTGGAGTTAATTACTCCGAAGAGAAACAGTATTAGTTATGAGAAGAAAACTTGGAAGGCTATAGGCTGGGGAACATGAAAGATATTTTATATATTGCTCACAAGCTTTATATGAGAAGGAAACATTTTGCAGCCTAAAGTGTATGATGAACTAGCCCACTATTAAAAAAATAAAAACCACTATTAATTCAATCCAGAGTGATACTGTTCTACACTTAATTAGAGCAGAGGTCTTTCCAAGTCTACCTCTCCTCTAGGTCAGATTTTGTGCTCAGAGTGGGTGAGCTAGGTGGACATCAGCCAGGGCAGTGGGTTTATTGATTTCCAGAGGAGGAAGAGGATTGTAGCCCTGGACATACACTCTGTTAAACATGTAGAATAGAAATCTGGATCCCCTTTGCATTTTCTTGGGCTGAAGTTTTATGAATTGAGTGTAGAAAAAAGTTGCTTGTGACTTTTTTTTTTAACACTAGGGAAACGTTTTGATTTTATAGAATATAGTTTGGTGCCAACTTTTATTTTTAGCCCCTTGCCTATACAGAACTTGCTGAAGGCATTAAAAATAAGGGCGTAAGAGTTTTATCAGGAGAAAACATTTTTTTAAAAAAATTAGCTTTTGTTTAAAAGACAAACAAAACTGCAGCTACAAGTGCCTCTCCGAATTATTAGAGTTAATAGCTTCTGAAAACTTATTATAAAATAATGACGATATTCATATACAGATCAACAAAAAAGTCGTTATTATATGGTATATGGAGAGGGGCCAGATGACCAGAGATTGAAGTCCAAGGCAGTACAGCTCTTCTGTAAGTGCCTTCTTGTTTGCTAGCATTGTGCAGTTCATGGAGGCTCACCAGTGAGCACTGAAGTTGGTGACTGTCATTGCCAAATGCCTAATGGTTATTAATCTGATGTGACTGGCTCTTGTGTGTTACTTGTTATTTCTTCAGACACATAATCTGATAATGAGCCCGTCTGTCTGATCCATGAGCTCCATGGTAAACTTAGTCGGGGACTTCTGAGTGAATCTGGAAGAACCTGTGTTGGACCAGGGCCCAAGATCTTTTAGCACATTTGATCTGGAAGTCAGAAATCTAGCCAAACTATGAATGATCTAAGTGACAGCAGGAGGCATAAGGGCAGCATGAATTTTAAGGAACTGGGGAGAGCCAGTACTGCCTTTGCTTAAGCCTGTGCTCCTTGATGCCAACTGGAGGGCCACGGGTCAGTCTATAGCATCTTAAAATGTAAAACTGCATTGACACAGAGATGGGTCATAAATAGTGACCAAAAGCAGTGTTTCTAGAGTATCTTCCCTTGCCAGCTGTGTGATCTTGGGCAAGTTACTAAATGCCTCTGTATCTCAGTTTCCATATAGGTATAGGGGGATCCTAACAGAACGTACCGCACAGGGTTGTGGGGAGGATTCAGTGCGTTACCCCTGTAAAGTGCTAAGCAGTGCCTGGCTGCTGGCTCAGTGCATCTATATCACCATATGCGTTAACTTGGTTTGTGTGTTAGGGGAGGAGGGGCTGGTCTTCAGCTGAATCTCCTAAACAAAAACTGCCAGACCTTGGCTTTTGGCAGGGCAAGTGAGAAAGAGGTTAATTGTTTTAGCCTTTCTAAAAGAGCGCTGATGGGAAATATAAGCCTTGGCAAATGAACTAGGAACAGATAAATATACTTGATGTTTTTGGTCACATCCTCTATTATTAGTAAGAAGCACATTTCCTTTTGGGGTGAACATTAGGGACGAAAATAAGGCTCTTCAGGATACCACCCCTTTTATTAATGCTATTGAAGCACTCGGGCTTGCATTGAGGCCGACTGGCAAATGCATCCTCATAAAAGCAAATGTGGTGCATTTAGGATTCCATTCACTTTGAGCAGAAAGAAGGGGGATTTGGCGCCGGAAATGCAATGCATGATCTTGGCAGTGGTTATTAATATTCTTAGATGGGGGAGTTCAGGCTGCAGCTTTTAGGGGTCATAAGGTAGGGAGCAGCTGAGTGTTATTTTGAGGCTGCCAGAAAAATCTGCAAGCAGGGAGGCATACATTTGCTGTCTCTGTACAGGCAGGTTTACCCTTAATAGCAAATGATTTCGCCAGAGCCTATTCTCAACTTCAGCAGGTAGATATTATATCTTTCAGTGAGTTTCACTTGTATTTGAAACCAGCGAAAGAACAAGAAAGAAAAAAAAAAATCAAAGCCTTGCCTAATGGTATGATTCTCCCCAAATCCTTTAAGACAATTTGCCTTCCCCAGCATTACCCAGTTTTGTGACTTCTTGTATTATGAGCAGAATTTTCTTCAGTGTTCGGTTTTCATCTGAAGGGAAGCCTGCAGCACCATGGGTGCTGGGGAAGCTTGTTTGTCTAGGACATCCAGTCATGCTCCAGGAACAGGGAACAGTGGGATGCCCTTCTGTGCAAGGAGTTCTCAAGCAGCTTTGCAAATTGGAAGGAGGCAAGTCTCCTCTGGAGCTTCCTCTATCACCCAGATACTTGTCTGACATGTGCTGAGGCTTTGGGGATGTCAGTGAAAGGAATCCGAGTGAATTTTGGTGAAATGCCTCAGGAGAAAGATCAGCTGCTTCCAAAAGCATTTTATATAAATAAAACTTCACATGTAAACCTAAAACAGATTAATTGACCGCTTGAGGTGGTGTCTGGCTACAAACATGGATATAACAAATCTGGTCCTACAATGCCCAAAGAAACGAACAATGAAATTACTGCCATCAGTATGATCCCAGAACTCTTCCTTTGAGCATGGGAACACACAAGGCTCAGACATTTTAAAGTTAGAGACTTAACACTGAAATGAAGTTCCAAAGAAAGGGTGTGAACTTGAAATCTTTTTTCTTGGAGATTTTGAGGAGAGCTTGGATTATAGGGAGAAGAGATACTGGGAACCTAGGGAAAACTTGTAGTTTTATTCTTTTCTATGATTCTACAAACTTCAGCCAGAAACTTGCCTTTGTAAATATTCAAGTTACATTTAACACAAAACCAATGACTAGAGGGCTGATTCAGTATTTAAATTGTTCTGGACAACTTTTTAAAAGCTGATTTGGCATTGGTATTTTACGGAGGAAAAAAGGACAATCATGGAAAAGCACAACCAACTGTGACCGATAGAAGTGGAAAAAACCTAAGCATAACAATGAGAAGCCTTATGGACAGAATTGCAAGAAGACAGCCCAAGTACTCCTCATCCACATGTGCAATTATGTATGGATGAGAAATTACAGGGACTAATAATTACAGCAGCAATTGTCCACTTGCAGAACAATTAGCCCTTTGCTCCTCATTCTGAGAAAGTGACTAATTGTACCCACGGCAAGCCAACTATTGGCACATTTGTTTTGGAATGAAAGTTTATGCTTGTCAGAAAGTGCCACCTATAGGAACACGAGATCTGGGGTTGCCATGGGACCCAGTGCTCAGATACCCAAGGCTTTGAAATACCCACCTGCTAGCCCAGCCAGAACAGTCATGGAGGTATGTGAGCAAGTGGGTAAGAATGCTAATGCTGGAGCTCTTGTGGACCACATTAAGCCATATGGATAGATGGATGGAAAGTAAAAATAGATTCAGGTAATGATAACAATTATACTTAATGAGTACCTTTCACCGGAGATCATAAATGTCTTCTAGTTAAATTTCACAGCCTCCTGTGAGACATCAGGAGAAATATTTGTAAGCTAAACTATACTTTTCAGTCAAAGAAGCAGAAGCAGTTTAGGGAGTGGTGAATAGCATTATGTTTGAAATGGATAGAGGATAGAGGAATAAAACCCAGAGATCTCTGACTTCTTGCTCTAGAAATTACACTCCTGCTTGTTTTGTTTAGGTAACATTTTTCTTTCTTTTTTTTTTATTTAAATTTATTCATTTGACAGACAGAGATGTCAAGTAGGCAGAGAGGCAGGCAGAGAGAGAGAGAGGAAGGGAAGCAGGCTCCCCGCTGAGCAGATCATGACCTGAGCCGAAGACAGAGGCTTCAACCCACTGAACCACCCAGGCGCCCCTAGGTAACATTTTTCAAGATAAGGTATGTGATGCATCAAGTGGGCTTCAATGCACCAAGTCTGGCAAAAAGAGGTCCTCCTCCCCCACCCCACCTCCACCAGCCCTCAACATCCTCACATTACTTAGCAGTGAGGTTACATTAAGTTTCTGGTTTGATCAGCCAAGGATATAGTCTTACGAGATGTGAGGGAGACACTCAGGGCAGGAAGAGATGGCCTATTGCTGAGCAGCTTCCTGTGGCCCCAGATTGCTTTGTGGCAGGCATAGCTGTTGGCAATACTGTCCACACACCCAGGTCCCCATCAGTCTTCACTGCTGCACAGACCCAGACCTGAGCTCACATTAGCATTCCAGAAGGTATTTTTTTTTTTTAAGATTTTATTTATTTATTTGAGAGAGAGACAGTGAGAGAGAGCATGAGAGGCGAGAAGGTCAGAGGGAGAAGCAGACTCCCCACGGAGCTGGGAGCCTGATGCGGGACTTGATCCCGGGACTGCGGGACCGTGACCTGAGCTGCAGGCAGTTGCTTAACCAACTGAGCTACCCAGGCACCCGAGCATTCCAGAAGGTATTACTCAAGCAACCATGCATTTCAATTTAAGAAATAGTCACATATATTCCTGAAGGCCATTGTCTCCTAACACATAGAGTCAGGGCCCAGGGACCCTGAATGTCCATTCTGCCTCTAGTTTTTTAGGGTCATGGAGCAGGTCAATGTCTAACTCTGGGTATATTCCTTTTTGTCTGGGTATTTTAATAGTTTGGTCTGAGGATTTGATTACCAATCTCTTTGAAGTGCACCCCCTGATCCTAGGTGGCTAGTCTGGTGTTTGTTTTTTGTTTTTGTTTGTTTTTTTTTATCAGACAATATATTTGTGAATCAATACACAGGGCCCTGTAAAGTATGGGGCCCAAGATGGGGTTCTTCTTGGCCAGGTTGAAGGGCAGTACTGCTGAAGAATGTAGCTTTCTCCTCCATGCTCTCTTTTCCTTTGAAAGCTCAGTACTGTGTCCCCTTCTTTTAGTGAAGTCTCAGTGGACTTCCCCTGTCTCACTGCTTGGCTCAGTCATTTTGTGTAGGTCCAGGCGGGGTATGGGCTGCCATCTCAAGTTCTCTGGCCTGGGGAGGTTGTGTGGATGTGGGGGCCTGGTTCTGCTGAGGGCAGGGAGCAGGGGCTCTCCACCCACTCCCCTCCTGCTTGCCTGTCTGGCTGGCTCTGTCCCTTGTGTTAGGCACACAGTAACGGCACACACTGTCTCTAGTGGGGTCCTGCCTATTTTTTCTCTCAACTCTCTTTAATTATTCTCTCCCTAAGAGTCATATTTTCTCATAAAAAACCTGATAGTTTTTCTCTTCCAGTGTTCAGTACTGTCCCCTCAGTTCAACTCTATTTCACATCCCCTCTCCTACCTTCTACAATACTCATCTTCCACAGCATTTCCCTACATTTTACTGAAGAAAAGAGGGAGGTGTAGCTGTCTAATGACCCTCCTTACCACCAAAGAAATTTTGGTCTCAGAACAAGACTCTGAGATGACCCAAGAGAAAGGGAAAACACTTATTTTCCTAAGATTTCTAACTTTGGAGACACTGGACACACTGTCAGCTTCCCCTTATCTCCTTTGGCTCTGATCCAGCAAGTTCATTTATGCTCCAAACAGAATCACGTCTAAAACAGAGAAGTTAGATACTTAATGCTTTTGCTGAATTGTCCTGAGAGCATTTAATTCAGTATTCTTGGAAGCCATGAACATCCTGAAAATGATACCTTATCCTCCCGTTTTTCTACATTTAGCCTGGACACACGAATCCACTACTGCATCAGGTGACATATTCATACTTGTTCCAAGTAGAAGTTTGAAAAAGCAATTGCTAACCTTTTTACTAATAAAAACACTATGTTCTGGGGCACCTGGGTGGCTCAGCGGGTTAAAGCCTCTGCCTTCGGCTCAGGTCATGGTCCCAGGGTCCTGGGATCGAGCCCCGCATCGGGCTCTCTGCTGGTGGGGAGCCTGCTTCCTCCTCTCTCTCTCTGCCTGCCTCTCTTCCTACTTGTGATCTCTCTCTCTCTCTCTGTCAAATAAATAAATAAAAAAAAAAATTTAAAAAAAAAAAATAAAAAAAAAAAATAAAAACACTATGTTCTTATTTAAGAAAAATATGAAACTTCAAAACACAAAATTTAACCGAGGACATTTGTCCAGATCTGTCTCAAGGTCAGATTTGCATGCTGGGGAAAATATTTGCACACACTTTTAGAAACAGAATTATTCACAGTTAAGATTTTTTTTTTAAATATTTTATTTATTTATTTGACAGAGAGAGAGATCACAAGTAGGCAGAGAGAGGGGAAAAGCAGGCTCCCCACTGAGCAGGGAGCCCGATGCGGGGCTCGATCCCAGGACCATGACCTGAGCTGAAGGCAGAGGCTTAACCCACTGAGCCACCCAGGTGCCCTCACAGTTGAGATTTTTGAATCAGAACTAGTAGTTTCCTTGACCACATTTTTTTAAGACCAAGAAACATAGCATTTAAAATCTTTTGAATAGACTTAATTCTCCCTTGTTTTGTCATCCCTCCTGTGGTAGCAGTTAAGTGAGCGAGATTTGAAGCAAATCTCAGCTCCATGTTCACCTCACCTCTTCACACTTCCATAACCTCAGCAGTTTTCCAGTTTCTGCTTGGTGGGAACCTGGAGTTGGCGGGGGAGGGTAAGGTCCCAGATGATGGAGAAAAGAAACATTTCTGGTTCATTATCTTTTCTTATATTTGGGGGATCTTCAATCACCCCCAGTGCCGTTACTGGCACATTTAGGAGAAGCCAGAAAACAATGCTCAGGGACATCTTCCCCTGAGAAATGACTTTGAAATTATACCCTTGGGCTGACCTGTTGGAGGTAGATAAATAGATGAATTCCACTAATATGTCTCTCCCTCAAAATACACCTAAAAAAATAATAGTCTTATTTTATGGTTTCATATTAAGGACTATGCTGTTGGTATGCTTTCCTGGTGTGTGTGTGTGTGTGTGTGTGTGTGTGTGTGTGTGATATTCCTTCTTTGACTTCTCAGCATTTCATTCAAAGTCCAGCATAGCAACTGAAGGGATTTTGTGCCAATCCTACTTTAGACATCAACTGTGATGTTGCTGTTGGGATAGGGGTTGGTGGAAAAACACTCTTATCAGGTAGCTTTGTATGTCTCCTACCACAGACTCCCCTGCACTACCCTCAAGTGTAAAGTTCTGTTAAGTTCCTCTCTTAAATACCCAAAGAAATACAATCTTACCACAATCAGTGAGGCCATGCAGAGGAGGAACATGTAGAACGTATCTTGGTGTAGCTTCTTTTGGCCCCTGAAATCCTCAGTGAGTCTCTGGAGTTGCCAAAAATATTGTCTACTTCTTTCTAGATCTTGAAAGCACAATTCTTGCTAAGACCTCGCCCATTTAGTCTCAAGGATTATATCAATATTCCAGGAAAATTTACACTAATGGTCTATGTGTTTCCAATTAAGGGGATGTGTATAAACATGCTTAGGTTCTCTTTGCTCTTAAGCCAAACTCGGCATCAAAAAAGCTGCAACACCAGGGACTAGGCATTAATGAAAGCAGAGTTAATACCCAGGTGTCTCTGAATCATATCTTCACATCCAACTTTCTGGTATACCAGAAAACCCATTTCCTCTTAATTATTTTTCATCTTAGTTCTCCAAGTTCATACAGTGACTTTATTACCTGCTGAATCTAGTCTAAGCATCCAAGTCTAACTGAAGGCCTTCCATACTTTAGCTGTATCTGGCCTATTTAATGGTGTGTTCCACTGCTCAATCACTGAATTCTGCTGATGGAATGAATTTTGTTTCCTTATATAGAAAACATGTTTATTTACCTCCACACTGTTGCATCAGGCTATTCTACCCACCCAGAATATTTTCAACCTTTCTGTCCTATGTTATAAATTTTGTATCAGGTGTTTTTCCAGCATCCACTTACCCTTCTTCTGGAATGTCCCTCTAGGAACCACCCCTTTCCCTGCTCTCAGCCCAGGTGCCTGGGTGGGACTTCACCTTATTATTCAGAGATACATCATGGGACCTGGGCCTAAGAAATGGCATTCTGCTTTTCCTGGCCTCAGCAATTGGTGTGGAGATCAGCTTGTGAGCTATTCAGAGCCAGAAACTTTTGCTGAGAGTGCTGGAATAGAAGCAGACACTTTCTTCCCTAGACCTGATTTGAGAGGAAGTGAGGTTTGGAGCCATTGGCCATCTTGAAATTATGAGACCCAGGCCACATAGAGAATGAAGCTAATCCAGGGAAAGAGCAGCTTGGGAATTCTGCCAGAGGAGAATTGGCCTTGCCACTGAGCCTGGCATTAAGTTACACCTAAAGCCAGGCTTGCACTTTTTGATATGTGGTCTTTTTGCTTTATACACTTTTTTCTTTTTTAAAAAAAATTATTTAAATTCAATTAATTAACATATAGTATATTATTAGTTTCAGAAGTAGAGTTCAGTGATTCATCGTCTTACATAATACCCAGTGCTCATTACATTACATGCCCTCCTTAATGTCCATCACCCAGTTACCCCATTTCTCCACCTCCTCCCCTCCAGCAACCCTCAGTTTGTTTCCTATGATTAAGAGTCTCTTAGGGGTGCCTCGGTGGCTCAGTGGGTTAAAGCCTCTGCCTTCAGCTCAGGGCATGATCCCAGGGTCCTGGGATCGAGCCCCGCATCAGGCTCTCTGCTCAGCGGGGAGCCTGCTTCCACCCTCGCTCTCTGCCTGCCTCTCTACCTACTTGTGATCTCTGTCTGTCAAATAAATAAAATCTTAAAAAAAAAAAAAAGAGTCTCTTATTGTTTGTCTCCCTCTCTGATTTCATCTTGTTTCATTTTTTCCTCTCTTCCCCTATGATCCTCTGTCTTGTTTCTTAAATTCCACGTATGAGTGAGGTCATATAATTGTCTTTCTCTAATTGAGTTATTTTGCTTAGCATAATACCCTCTAGTTCCATCCACAACATTGCAAATGGTAAGATTTCATTTTTGATGGCCAAATAGTATTCCTTTGTGCGCGCACATGCGTGCGCGTGTGCGCACACACACACACCACCCCCCCTTCTTTATCCATTCATCTGTCAATGGACATCTTGGCTTTTTCCATAGTTTGGCTATTGTGGATGTTGTTGCTATAAACATTGGGGTGCAGGTGCCCCTTCAGATCACTACATTTGTATTTATGGGGTAAATACTTGGTAATTCAATTGCTGGTTCATAAGTTAGCTCTGTTTTTAACTTTTTAAAAAAAATTTATTTTTTCTTTTTTATTCAGTTAATTAACATATAATGTATTATTTGTTTCAGGGGTACAGGTCTGTGGTTCATTAGTCTTATATAATACCCAGTGTTCATTACAACACATACCCTCCCCAGTGTCCATCACCCAGTTACCCTATCCCTTCATCCTATTTTCAACTTTTTGAGGAAACTCCATACTGATTTAGAGTATACACTTTTTTCTTAGATTGGTTTTCATTGGGTTATTTATCCACTACCCAAATATCACTTTATGCATGTTATTATGAAGATGATAGGGGAAAATGCATGTGAAGTGCTTAGCACAGTGCCTTTCATGGAGGAATTACTAAATGTTAGCTATTACTAGGGTAATGGTAGAAAAAGATTAAATTGATATAGTATTTAAGTACCTTAAGAGATATTTTTTCCAACAGTCAAGAATAGCTGTATGATGCTTGTTCTGTGTAGTCATGAATGATGAGAACTTGGGAAAGTAGAAGGGAAATATACTACGCATTAGATGCTAGATTTTCTTTGTTATTTTCTGGGGATCGGTAATGGCGCCTTGTGTGTAAATATTGTCCTTTCATGCTTAAGAAATACCCTCATCATCTTTGATTTCCCTGGGCATTTTGTTATATCCTGTTAGTAAGCTAGAAAGGTGTTCAAAGGGCTTTCTTTTTGAAGTTTGGTTTTGGAGTCTCAGATGCAGGATGGCACATGGTTTAACATCACAACTAGATCCTTCAGTCAGACACACTCTGTTGGGTACTAATCTGAGTTTTCTCATATGTCTGTAGTCTCTTAGGACCTTAGAAAAGGGCTATTTTCCCAGGTGGATAGCTACCAATTTGGAAGATGTTCCCCCAGATGGGGAATTAATTTGTTAATTATTTCAGATGCATGATAGTTCATTTACTTTAGAAATGTTTTTTGTTGCCTAACAGAAAGATCTTTTTTGAATGTTAATATTATTCTCTCCATCAGAGTTCAAATCCTAGCTTGACCATTCCTTGACTTACATAATTTTATCCAGCAACTTGGACTCTCAGCACACCACAGCAGCAATGTTTATCAAATGCAGAAAGTTGCATTTTCCACTGGATGTTGTAATATTGCTTTGTACTCTGATATTAATGTGAGATGCTCTAAAGTAAGTAAGTGGTCATTATCACCCTCACCCATTTTTAGCTGAAGGAGATTTAATAATGCTGACACTAATTTTCTTTTAGTCTGATAATTATAGGATATGTGATTCTAGAGCAAATAAAGGTTAATGTTTGTCTTGATTTATCTCAGTTCTTTTCCCTCAGTGACTCAGATGCAGAGGAGTGACTGCCATCACTTTTATCACAGAAATTTTATTACATGCTGGTTTCTACAACATTCTGCAAGACAGAGGTTTCCCTGGTGCTTACCTTGTGGGAGAGACAATGCTGATGAATAAGTATGAGAAATTTACCAGTCCATCCAAGTGTTTAGCAAGCCTTTCTGTGAGCCTTCCCAAAGGACATGGTTTATAAATGAAATGGAACTATCGTTCTTTATTCCATACTGTGTCGAAATTGTTTCTCCATAGGACAAGTACACTAGAGGTTGTTAAGGATTCTTTAGAGAAACTGCACTACAAAATTGTGTAATTTTCTATAATTGTCACTCTCATTTAATAATTTAGTTCTGGAATTTTGAATGAGATTTTTCTTTCCCATTTCAAGAATGTACACTTTCAGATCATGACAAGGAAGAGCAAACAGTTAAACGAAGTTGAGTATAAATCAAAATGAACTCCCAAGAGAAACAAGAATAACTAATAAAATGAGGGATATGATGTGTGAGGTAAACTCTCAACAAAAATTTACCAGGGTGATTTAGTGATAGTGTAGATCCTAAACCCGTCAGAAGTTAAGGTCAGAAAAAAGAGGGATTTAAGAATATAAGCTACGACATCATTTATAGAGAATTGAAAAACACATAAAGCATACTAATTATAGTTTGTGAATACCTGCATATATTATGAAAGTATAAAAAAAAGATGCAGACAAAAAGACTAGCATCCTAGTCTTAGGAATGTGTTAAGCTTTTGGGAAATGGATTGGAGAGGGATCAGGGAAGACTTCAAACAGCCTTCAAATGCATTTGTCTTGTTTTCTTTCTTTCTTCTTCTCAAAGAGAAAAGTTTGAGGAAATACAGCACAATTTTAAGATGTGTTAAATAGTGGTGGATAGTATAGTTGTTATATTGTTTGTAATTTTCTATATGTCTTAAATGTTTTTTTTTTTCTTCAAGATTTTATTTATTTATTTGACAGACAGAGATCACAATCAGGCAGAGAGGCAGGCAGAGAGAGAGGGGGAGGCAGAGAGCCCGATGTGGGGCTTGATCCCAGGAACCCTGAGATCATGCCTGAGCCAAAGGCAGAGGCTCAACCCACTGAGCGCCCCTTAAATGTTTTCTATGAACAATTTTTTAAGAAAGAATTTAAGGAAATGCATTATTTATCTAAATAGAAGAATAAAATCATGGCATTTGCAATCTGGGAGATTAGAGTATGATTCTAGCTTACGCTCTATGTTTTATGAATGAGGACACCATGCCCAGAGAGGTGAATTGATTTTTTTAAGGTCCCCAAACTGGACACCATCAGGATGTAATTCAGGTCCACAATGGCCCCCAGCCAAGAACTCTGTCCAGCATATTTCATAAGAGTGACCCATAAGCAAAACCTTCCTGAGGTTTCCCCAACTTTCTTTCAGGGTGACAGAAGATTCTTCACTGGAAACATTATAAACGTGTCCAAATATTTTTAAAAAGGACATTATGGGCTTGAGTTAATTAAGTTCAGCAGATATATTGAGTACTCAATAGGTGCAAGGCATTGTGTGTCCTCCCAAGGCAAGGTTTTTATAAATTTTTTTTCCACCTGTAAGTGTTTTTCCTCTTAATCAGTGTAGTTAAGGCAGACACACATAATAATGAACAATGTCCTTGATGCACCAGAGGAGGGGTTAGAGCTATTGATACATGAGGAGTTTCTGGTTGCTCTTGTGTGCAGATATGAGAATAGACTTGTCAAAATAGACTTTGGAAGCTCCATCTGTAGAAAGATTCTAACAATAAAATGTATTCTTATGTAACTGAAACCATTTCCTTTAAGGTCAATGGATAGAGCAGCCTTGTTCTTCAGGGTTCTCCCAACTCCATGATTCTAAATTTATTTCTGTCATCAAGGCCAATGTTGCTTAACCAGAAGACTTGTTAAGCATCGTTTGCCTAGTGGAAGTTTGGATACTTCTAGATTCTGTGATATAAATGGGTTGAAGGAGATGCTGGCAGTGAGGTGGGCCATCATATAATGAAGTAAGTGTTAGCAACTGAGGAATAGACTGACGATGGAGAAGTCCCCCACATACATTTGGGAGCCACATGCATTCCTGCTGGGGCCACTCCTCAGCCATCTCCAAGTGGTCCTATATATTGACAATGGCAGGCTCTGAATTAGAGATTGAGGGGAGGTGCTATAGAGATGGCTGCCACCAATATCCCCCTCAATCCCCAGAACCCTGGCTATCCACAAGGTCTCTTCGAGGAGGGAGGAGGGAATGTCCAAGGTTAAGGTGTGGTTGAGATAGAGATTGATAATATTTCCCAGTTTGCATAGGATAGTTCTGGTTTATGCCATTTTTTTCATTCTCTCTCTCTCTTTCTCTCTCTTTTTCTTTTGAGAGAGACAGAGAGAAAGAGAGAGAGGGAGAGAACACCAGGTGGGGGAAGAGACACAGGGAGAGGGAGAAGCAGGTTCCCTGCTGATTAGGGAACTCGATGAGGAGCTCAACCCTAGGACTTTGGAATCATGACCTGAGCTGAAAGCAGACACTTAACTGAATGAGCCACCCAGGGGCCCCCATTTTTTCCATTCTTGTAAGTTATTACAAGTATACACACTCTTCCTCTTAGAAGTGTCCCTGTTTGGATGATAAATTAATTAGGTACCCCAGAGGAGTTGCAGGGCATTGGACAGGCATATATATATGGCCCGTCTAAATCCAGCTTACACATGAAAATCATCCCTTAAAAATTTTGGCACTGTTATAGTTTATGCTCTGACTCACAGCTGAATTAAGGGGCAAAATGTCAGCATCACCACAATTCCTTATATCCAACTGCTACAAAGGCTGTGAATTTAAATGGTTCCTGTCTTTGAAGCTGCAAATGAGCCCTGTCAAATCCCCAAGGTTGTCAGGGTCCTCGCTGAGTGAGTCCAGCAAGGGCACACTGACTCTGCCCACCAAAATTACATCCTCAGCTCTGTAAATGAGAGTTTGAATATCCTCTGCAAAAATTGCTTTTATGAAAATTACCTTCCCATTTGAATATGGAAAGCTGAACCACACAGATTTTGCAGCATGCTTGAGAATATATTCCTAGAAAATTTAACTGGTTATCTTTAAGATCAGCCAACACTGACTATCATCCTTGCACAGAAGAATGAATGATTAAATCTGAAAAGAATGTGGGTATTTTAAATGAATTGGATTCTTTTGCCATCATAATCATCTTATTCATGTATTTTTCCCCCTCTGGTAACATTTTGATATACAGCCCATGTTTGAGATCACCAACGGAAGCAGGCACAGAAATGAAATGAAATGAACTTCAACAATAGACAGTTTTAGAAATTCTAGGCAGTGCTCCCTGTAGGCTAGGGAGTGCCTAATAAGGAAATAAAGGTCTCAGGGCTTACCAGCAAACCACAAAGCAGCTAATTTGGTATTTCTTGCAGAAAAAGAACTGGAAGCTGCACAGGATTTGTTTAGGAAAGAACTTGGCCAAGTTAGATGATTAGGGTGTTTCAGGAAGGACAGATTACACTCCAATCACCATCAGAATACAAAATAGAGATGTGAAGTGAATTCTATCTAGGAACTGCTTTTTCCTGAATCCCATATTGGGGCTGGGTAGAATTGTTCCACATAGAGGAAAATTGTACCTTCTTCTTCTCAAGACCTCACACAAAAAATTCACATACCTGCTGAAGAAAAGCTGCCTCCCTATACGTACATAGGAGTGAAAGAATAAAGAATACCGATCTCTCTGTCGTTTGGGGCATACCCTGCACATAATTTGAAACCCAGCTGACAAAATGAAAGAAGTTAGAGTGTAAACTTGAAACTGGATTGCAACCACAGAGATAAAGTACACGTTATTTGGGAGGAGAAAGATCACAGGGAAAAAGAGGGAGGCTCCTGATGCCTTCTGGTATTTTACAGTTGAAGGAGGAGATGGGCTTGCCTCATCTCCCCCATACATAGGCAACAACAGGAGAGCGAGAAATTCTGGTGGGGTGGATGCCAAAGAAGAAGAGGGCTCCCTGGGGGAAATGTTTCTTGTGAGCCTTCTGCCAGCTTTAGGTATTGTGAGATTGCAAGTGGTAACCCACGTTTTGTGACTCTTACATGTTTATGGAGTGTTGATGGACTGCAGCTGCTAGAAATGGGTCACAGGAATGCTGAGATAATGAGCCCCATGGGGCAGGCCTGGAGCCTCCAGATCCTCTCTAAGTGGGCCTCAGACCATGAGAGGCTGCATCCTTGCACTGAAACATCATTATTTCTATGATGTTGGTGAGGGAAACAGATTGGGAAGCCCTTCGACTATAATGCCTCAGTCTGGGAATTGCTGGGGCAGGGTAGGAGTGGGGGCTGTTGGAGATGTGAACATTGTAATTTTCTATATGTCTTAAATGTTTTGGTGGTGGGTTGAGTTGTGTCCCCCCAAAGATATGTGCAAATCCTAAGTTGTGTCCCCCCAAAGATATGTGCAAATCCTAACCCCTGGTACTTATGAATGTGACCTCACTTGGAAAGAGTCTTTACACGTGAATTAAGTTAAGGATCTTGAGATGGGATCATTCTGAATCTAGGGTGAGCCCTACCTCCAATGACTGGTACCCTTGTAAGAGAAAGGAGAAGGAGATTTGACACAAATGGGGAAGAAGACCATGTGAAGATGGAGGCAGAGACTGCAGTGATATAGCCACAAGCCAGGGAATGCCAGTAACCACCAGAAACTGGAAGAGGCAAGGAGGGATTCTCCTGTAGAGCCTTTGGAGAGAGCATGACCTTGTCATCACCTTGATTTTAGATTTCTGGTCTCTAGGTTTGAGAGAGAATGAATTTCTGTTTTTTAGACTACCAGATTTGTGGTAATTTTTTGCGGCAGCCCTGGGATACTAATACAATTTCGATCTTGCAGTCTGTTCTTTGTGGAAAACTTCAGCATTCTCTTGTTGTTCCCATTATACTTTCCTTCCCTCTCCCTTTTCTTATTTACCCTCTTCTCACAAAGGTCTTCACTAACTACTCCAGATACTGGTAGGCCCTAGGACTCCAGAAACAAGTAAATATGGTGTCTTCCCACAGCTCAGTTTGGTGAGACAGACCTAAACAGGTCCTTTTAATGTAGAGTAGGAGCTGGAGTGGTCAGTGAAGTACATGGTCATATAGGAATCCAAAAGAGGAAGCGATACGTTCAGTAGGTATATGGGAAAGTTTTCCCACAGGTGGGAGCTTTTGAGTTGCATCTCTTGCCTTCACATGAAATGAAGATTGGAGGAAAGTGGAAAGAGGCACTCTAAGCAGAGGGAAAATGTCATTTGGGGTGGATCTCTGATGGATGAATCATCAGTGATATATGTGCTTGTGCTTCTTTCTAGTCTTGTGACATGTGATGAAGTGCTGGGCTGTTTGGTACATTCCATTAGCTATATTCCATTTACCTAGAGGTAAAATGTTTGAGTTCAAAGTCTGGGCTGTATTGAGCATGGTAATTGTGTATAGCTTAGAGCTGTCCTTGAAGGTGTAGTCCTTTCTTGTCCTCGGAGGCATAGAAGGGCCATATTGAATCTAGGACGAACACACAGCTTACGGCTCAAAGTAGCACAGAGCCCCTGGGTCCACTTTATACAGACCTAGGTTTAAAACTCTCCTGGGATCATGGGGTACAGATCAAGGCACTCGAAAGCTGCAGTGAAATGCTGAGGAAGACACTGTAGATCTTTCTGTCCTAGAGGTGAACTGGTGCATCAAGGACTCCATAAAAGTTTCTCTCTCCTAAGGGGAATGGGAAACTAGCAAGACTGCCTCATTTAAAATTAAAAGTACTTTGAAGGCTGAGACTCTAGTATTATCCAGTTTTTATATGTATGCTTTTGACTTCAGTCACATTTGGCATCTGAGTTTAAGAACATGCACTTGATTCTTGGCATTCCAAGAGGCAGGTGAACTTGGTCCTGGGACACTACTTCTGTGGACAGTGTTTCAAATATGCTAATCTAAACCAAAGCAGGTTAATTATGGTTCCCACCTTGAAGGTTATCCATTGTTAAACAGAAAGGAACCAGTTTAGAGTAAGGCAGGAGAGGATGAAGGAAGCAAATATGCCTGATGTCATGTGAAACCCCTTGGCGTACAAGGTGCAAGTCCCAACTCATCTTTCCTGTGCCATTGAGCAAATTTCTTACCCATTTGTACCTCATTTTTTTTCACCTGTAAAATAGGGATAATAATAGTACTTTCTTTCTGTGTTGTTAAAATGAGTCAGTACATATGAAGTGTTAGAACCATGCCTGGCACATGATCAAGCAATCATTAAAAGTCATGTTCATGACCATGGTTACCTACTGCTAAGAGTTAAATGAGATGATGATGTGCTAGAACTTGGTAGATGCTCAACAAGAGTTAGTGTCCCCTTTGCTGAAGGCCTGCCCCAGCTGACTTGGGGTCTGAAGTAAGGACTCAAGAGACACAATGCACACGAGTTGAGAGCAGATGGGACACAAGTAGCAGGGGATACCTGCCTGACCATAGAGAAGGGGATGGGTATTGCAGTCAAGGTGCCAGGCCTTGCTTGTGACAGAAACCATAACCAACCACCACTGCTCTAGGCTTGCCAATGGATAGAGCCACCCCTTGTGTAAAACCCATTTCCTTAATGCTGTTTCTAGAAACTATGATGAGTGCCTACCTGCTAAGGAGAAAGGGGGTCATATATTTACTGATGCATGTGGATAGGTGGGTGGCAGTGGTGTGTCGGGGTGAGGTGAGTGGTCTGGACTGGCCCAAGGCCCATCAAGAGTATGGGGGACATCACTGAGCATAGGTGTGGTGCCACACATACATGGTTTCATTTGACTGTCACAGTAACCTGGAATGGTGGGCATTATGTATATTTTTTAAGAAGAGGAAAATGAGATTTAGAGAGAACAATGACCTGCCCACGGCCTTATAGATGAAAAGGCAGAGCTAAGAATCAAACTCAGAGTAACTAAAATCTCTGGTTCCCTTCCATCCAACAAACTGCCTCCTGGTTCTGACATTCCCTTAATAATAAACATATACTTCTATATTTCCAACAAGACAGTTTCCTCCCAAATTTCATTTTAAAGGAAAAAGAAATTTTTGGGTTTTGTTCAGTTAAGTAAAAATGCTTTTCAGCCCAGAGGAATACCTAGGAAACTTTAGAGAACAATTGAATTGAATGCACTAACTTTTTAATTTAGCGAAAATACCATATTCCGCTAAAGATTTTACCTAGTCTTGCTTTCAAAAGAAGAATAAGCCAGAAAATTACAGGAAAAGCCTGTTTTCCTTGTGAATCTGGAACAAATTGAAACTAGGATATTATTGCTGCAGTTATACATAGGGAAAAATTCTTTGAAGATAACTTTTGAATTGTTTTAGATACTCATTTCTAATGCCTTAAAAAGCTTGCATTAAAGGAGAGATGGTTAAGAAGAACCTATAGAATTTTGGCTAGATCTGATTTCTCAGCTTTGACACCATTGACATTTTGGGCTGGATAATTCTTTGTTGTGGGAGGCTGTCTAGTATACTGTAGGATGTTTAACAGCATCTCTGTCCTTTACCCACTAGTTGCCAGTAGCACCCCTCAAGTTGTGACAACCAAACATGTCTCCAGACATTGGCAAATGTCTCTTGGGACAAAATCATTCACAGTTGAGAACTACTGAGTTAGATGGAAAAAATGTTATCAATTAATATTTGTGCTATCTTCACGGTTTGTGGCCATGTATCAGGAGCATATCTGCTTCCTGGAAGTTCCCAAGGACTGAGGAGTACTGGAAGAACAGATAGGACCTTATTAGGACTTCATTATTCTTCCATTTTTAAAATAACAGCTTTATTGAGATATAATTTACATACCATAAAATTCATGCTTCTAAAGTGAACAGTTCAGTGATTTTTAGTATAGTCACAGAATTGTGCAAGTACTACCATTCTTCAATTTTGAAACATTTTTGTTACCCTCCCCCCAAATCCCATATCCACAAGCAATCACACTCCATTTCCCATTAATTGACTTTCTGTCCTTATGGATTTGTAGAGTTTTATTCTTAAATGTGAAGTATTTGGCTTGCAAACCTAACAGCCTGCATGGATAGGGTTTCTTCTGGTCCAGCTGTCTAACCATTGCCCTAGGACTTCTTTCCTTTTGGCTGTGGAGTCAGTCACAGCTCACTTCAGCAGAATAAATTTGCTGAGGCAGCTACCTTCCTATCATGCACTCAGGCCAGTGCTTAGTGGACAGTGCCGTGGAGTCAATGTGGCTTGTTGGCTGCTTTGTCCTGGGCATCAAACCATGCTTTCTGGGGACAAAAACAAACAAACAAACAAAAAACAATGGAAGATAGGAATGAGGAGATGGACCAGCTAGGTCTGAATTCAGTTAGATTTCTGGAAAGTTACCTCAGTGACTGAGGTTCTTTAGGTTTAGAACACTAGGGTGATGGGCAGAGATGGAAAACTCAAGATGAAAATCTGCAAATGGCCCCAGCTGCAACATTCATTTATGATGGGAAAAAGCGAACAAGCAGCGTTAGTTCTTAGAAATCTGGTATTATTTGTGGAGCGTCTGAAAAAAGAGCTATCTTGGGCCTTATAGCTACTTCCAGCCCAGCACCCTCCAACATTGGTGAGGTGGAAGTAAGCTCCCACCCAACGCTGGGGCTCTGTGAGAAGGGCATGAAAAGGAAAGGAAACTAACTTTCCCAAGCATTTAGCATCTGTCAGTACTGGACCCGAATGGTAATAGCTAAGAACATAGTATCCACTGGGTTCCCAGCTCAGCTCTGATGCTCAGTTTAACTCTCAAAATAATCCAATGAATAGGTGCTATTACTAAGTCCATTTTAGAGATAAAGAACCTGAGACCTAAAGGAATTGAGTAAATTGCTCAAAGTGACTGAAAAGTGGTGGAGTGGGGTTCTGGTCTAGAATTCAGTGTGTAATCATTGCACCGACACTTCTCTGAGGAATACTGCCAGGGGATTGACATACATTAACCTCTCTTAGCTCTCATGAAAACTCTGTGAAGTGAATATTATAACCCCATTTTCCTAATGAGGCACCTGATGCTCAGAGAGTTTAACTGCCTTGTAGCTCATAGATAGCAGAGCCAGAATTTAAGCCCAGATTAAATGTGTTCATCCCACAGGAATGCTGCCAAGGACAGTACCAGTGACTGGGTCCTCCCAAAGTTCAGCCTGGAAACCTTAGCTCTTACCCTGCTAGGAAGAAGAGCCCCTAATTATTGAGGGGAAATTGCTTAGTTGTTTCCTTACCTGCAAGTGAAGTTGAGAAATATGAAGAATTCCTTTAGAAGGATCTAGAAAGTTATCCTTCACAGAGATAAATATGGAAAAAGAAACATGGTGCTCAACCTTAGGAGCCTGAAAAGTAGTTGGGAGAACTAAGGGTTTGACTGTTTGCATTCCTTGAAAGAATCTTCCAGACTTGACTGGCACATGTGTGAGTAGAGCAAGGAGAGGAGGGCTGGTGGCCAGGATGCTGACATGGCACTTCCCTGGGGAACCTCACCTCCTGCATAGGCATGCCTGTCTGGGAGATAAGCACACCTCAAACCTGATAAATATAGATGACACACTTTGAACCTGAGAGAAAGCTCATCAAAGGAGAGAGCTAATTACAGGGCTAGTTATTTACATAATTTAGATGGCAATCTTGAAAACATAGTTATATTTGAGACATTCATGACTTTAATCATGCTGCAAATAGTGAAGACTACCTCAGAGCAAGTCAGGCTGATTTGCACAACTATTAAAACTATTAAACATATAGGTCAGCACCTATACATAGAGGAAAATGCCAGGGATTGCAAATTATCTTAGAGCCATTCTGGAGAAATGGGATAATGGATCAAAAGGGAAAGTATGAAAAATAAAAATTGATCAGAGCGGTTATTCGAATGTGGAATTAGATGAATCTGTAACTGCTTTAATCAGAGTATATAGCTGTAACATAAAAGAGTATATCTTACTGAAAGCTTAGTGAGTAGGAACATGGTATAAATGAAAGGATTTTATTACCATAGAACTATAAAGTTCAATTTTATGCAAAAATAAAAATGACAGGCAATATAACAATTGGGCTATCTGAGAAATAATATTCCACAGATGTAATCTACTTTGGGGCTGGCTATAGACAGTTTGATTGCTTTAGTAACAGATAACTGACCCCAAGCAGTGACTTGCTCTTTCCCTGAAGGCTTTATCCTGCCTGGAGACTTACAGACATGCTCTTCCTTCTCCCTTCAGTGCCTTGTCTCTTGTTGGCCAGCAAACACACATTCATCCTTTAAGATGGAATTTCAGGAAATCTGGCAGCATAGCAAAAGCATAGGGCTTTGGACTTGGAGTCTCCATGTAACCATTAACTAGTTGTCTGGTCTTGAACAGTTTACTTAACTTCTGTGATCCTCTGTCCCCCACAACCTCCAAATGGCAAGGTTAACCTCCCTCCCCAAAGAGTTTGTTATTTCCTCTTCCCTTACCGGTATCACAGCATTAACAATTCTAATTTCCTTGCTGCTTATGGAAATGTGGCTTGTGTTGCAGCCGGGGTCTTGGGTTCAAATTCGAAAGCTGCCACTTACTTGTTGGGGCTCATTTTCTCATTTTAAAAATGCAGATAATGCCAAAGACTGACAGCTAATCATCAGATTTGTTTCTCTTCCTCATGGGCATACAACAAGATTGTATTCCCCAGACCCCCCCCCCCCCCGTAGTGATTCCTGGTTATGTGACTGAGGAAAGCCCATGGAATATAAGCAGGAGATACGAGGATCACAATCCTAGCTATTAGAAGAAACTCCATGCTTTCCTTCCCTCTGCCAGATTAAGGTAGTAGAGGACTGTGAGCCAGTAAGCGTCTTGAAGGTAGCAGAGACACAAGATGGGGGGACCTTAGCCTCTGAATCATTACTTGGAAGAGCACACCTCAGCACCAATTAGGGATGCTCATTTTGGGCCTTGAGTGAGAAACAATGTCTTATAGTGAGCCATTGATAGCTGGTAGCTTATCTGTTACAGCAGCTAGCATTACCTTACCTAAGGCACCAATTTCATACAAGTACACACTGCTGTGAAGATTATAACAATGGTTGGCAGAGTTCCTGGAACATAATAAGCCCTTAACAAAATCTGATAAATGAAAATGGATCATTAAGTTCTCCAAAAGAGAAAACAGAATTAGTATATATAATGATTTTCCCTTATGTCAAGCCAAATTTGATTTTTTTTTCTGTCAAATTAGATACAAATAATTGGGACTTCTAACAGGTTTATAAGAACTATACTCTCTCTGGCTAAATTAGTATTGCTTATAATTAAATTTCTCACAAATTTCCAGAATATTGGTGCTGAATGGGACCTTGGCAAGCAAGTCACACACATAACCTCTCATTTTTTAGGTGAAAAAACCAAGGCTTGGAGAGGTTATTACCCTAATCACAGTCAGAGCAAGGACTTACAATTATTTTCACAATTAAAAGAGATATTTTCTGATTGTAGAAGTTACAAATGACTGGCTCAAAAGTGGGCAGCTAGAAATGTTTTATTCGATTGAGAAAAGAAGAATTGCTCTAATGTAAACATGGGCTATGTTTCTAATCTTTTATCTATGTATATGTTTAACAGACTTTAACAGTGATCATGGTGATTACACAATTTTATTTTATTATTTTTTTTGAAAGATTTTATTAATTTGAGAGAGAAAGAGAGTATAAGCGGGAGAGTTGCAGGGGGGAAGGGACAGAGAAACGAGCAGACTCCCTACTGAGT
The DNA here is from genome assembly GCF_963455335.1 of Martes martes. Taxonomy (NCBI): domain Eukaryota; kingdom Metazoa; phylum Chordata; class Mammalia; order Carnivora; family Mustelidae; genus Martes; species Martes martes. Next base: position 41,839,536 of record NC_137893.1, read on the forward strand.
GGGATCCTGATGTGGGGCTCCATCCAAGGATCCTAAGATCATGATCTGAGCTAAAGTCAGACTCTTAACTGACTGAGCCACCTAGGTGTCCTGGTGATTATACAGTTTTAAATACTGCACACCTGAGACTTGACCCTGGACCTCCCTGGGCCACTCTAGGGCTGACATTAATGTGGGTGAGGATTGCTGTGGTTATTTTGACAATGTGACATTCCCTAGAGTGGAAGAGTTCCTCCTTCCTCTTTGAAGAGGCCGGGGAGTTGGGTGTGAGAGTTCGAGCCTGCATGTTCTGGGGCAAGCCCTCCACCTGCCCAGCCTGGAATTTCCATGACTCCCTGCCTGGGGGCAACCTCTTTCATCCCAGTGGGCCCAGATGCGGCCCCCAGCATGCAACCTTCAAAGCCAAGAAGTGGGCTATGGAGGTAAGGCCAGGGAACATCCCTGCTCACCTTCTCAGCAACTCTCAAAAGAGTTCTTCCCCCAAATATTCTGAATGGTGATTTTTGGGAACTGCTCACTTCTTTTTGCTATAAAGTGACTTCTCACCTATGATAATTTGTTAATAAGTTCAATAAGCCCTAAGGAGTGGGGTTGTTCTCTCATAGATTCTGTTTAGCCTCCAAGATGGTGGACACATCTGGATAAACAGCTGAGAGAGAGCAAAGAGGAGGCCCCTAATCCTATGTGAAGTGTGGCTATTAACCTGTCCAGCAGGAGTCCTGCCCTCATTGCCATGGTGTCTCCCATTAGCCTGTGATTGGGAAGGGGAGTGGGGTCAGCATTGCTGTTTTGGCCACAGAGGAATCCACAGACTAACATTTAATAAGAAGTAGGTCTTACCTAGAGGAGATCTGGGGCCCTGGGCCTCTTTCACAATTGTTGTTGTTCCATAAGTGGCCGTTTAGTATTCAAGGACGGTCTGGTGAAAAATTGAGACTGATTTTTTCATACTATTATGAGAATCTTATTTCCCTCACTGTTTTTTTTTTTTTCCTTGAACATCCTCTCTAACCTATACCGCTTTCCTTGGCAGCTCTTAATCAAACTTAATTTCTACAGAAATATGTTAGTTGTATCTGTAACTGTATAAAGACAAGCTGCCACGTGACCCTTCCTCAATGTGGAGTGACTTTCAAAATGAAATTACCCCCAAATGCGTTAAAGTAACTTGAGTCTTCATCCCAGTTTATTAAGAAAATGCTGATGATAGGTTATTGTCATAATGCGCAGAAAAGATCTAAAAATTCTCTTTTTCTCCTTGCCCCAATCCTTAGCTTCACACTAGTTTCTCTCCTTCCCTTGGTGTGTTTCTAACCAGTAGTTGCTCCTTTACACATCGATTCTCTGCTCTTTCTAAAGCAAACCTAGAAATGCTTTGAGGTTCTCCCCCCACAGCCTCTGTTACACACAAAGAAAAAGCCCAAAACTCTTGCAGGCACGGTAGAGGTAGGCTCTGAATATTTATATGTTAATATTTTCCCGTCTCATAGTTTAAATTTGTCCCTTCAGTGTTAGTTGTGTTTTTTTTGTAACATGGTTTCATTTCCATGATGGATGCCTTTGCAGGCAGTATGTTTAGACCTGTATCAGGCAATTTTAAAGCTGAATCAGGCCCAGAGAACTGAATAAATAAAGTGGTGACTGAGTTCAAGACTTTGAAAACAAAAGCCGACTGCAGACAACAGGAGGCCGTGAGTTGTTTCCAAAACTGTTTCGACAACTCCCTTTTGCCTCAAGAGTCCTTTCTCCTACTGGCCTCTTCTTTATTTCTCTTCTTCCCCTTTTCTTTCTGTTCTTCTCTCCCAAGCTGTCAGCAACAGTCCCCCACGGACACCGACCAGTGCAGAATTTTGCTGAGTTCTGTTTTAAAGGAAATAAGAAACGGAAAAGGAAAACCTGTAGGGCAGCGAAAGTGAGGGCACTGAATATCAGAGATGTGCAAAGGAAAACCCACCCCGAACTCCTGAAACAGGGAGTTAACACTTCCAGCCAAAGAGAAATGTGAAAATGAAGCCTTCACAGCATTGCAGACAGAGAAGTCTGGATATCATACTTCTAATTGACAATGCAATACTGTCCTCCTTGGGGATTGGAATGGGTTAGGAGTGGTGGGGAGAGGAAGATGGCTCACCATAAAAAGTCTCAGAGAAAGATTTCATGTGAAAAGTGTAACTGTAGCTGACACGATCAATTTCCTGGTGCAGGAGGGGCCAAACTACTTAGAAAGTGTCTGTAAGGAGAGGTGGGAATGGAGCATCTGGTCAGACGCTGTCTGGGGCACATTTGAGGTTAGGCATGCCCTGATCAGGGTCACCCCTCAGTTTGCATGCTGGTGGCTTCTTCTCTGGTAGGAATATAGCAGCTGTCTGATAATCACTGGCTATTGATTGACTGATTAATTAACCATATTCAGTGTGTCATTTCAGGGGACTCAGGAAAGAAAAGGGGTATGTATCTGAAAGCAAAGAATGGCAATTCGGAAAAAGAGCCGTAGAACCTGTTTCAGTGTGCTCTTGGAAATTACTGTTCGACGTCTGCAGCACTTGCCACCACCACTCATTGTGTTCGAAAAAAGTTCTCTGTTGTTGAGTTGAGTGGCATATCCCCAGTTTCCCTGGGTTATTCTGGTCAAGTTCATTTCTTGCCCTTCCACATCCCCCACCACCTCCACCCACACTGTGTCCATGACAAGGGAAGATACAGGCTCTAGTCTCAATGCCCTGCTGTGGCCTTCTCTCCCACAATCAGAAAGATGGCACCCACCATGGGCAGTGGCTTTTGTCAGAGGCTGACTGCCCTGGAGAGCACACACCGCACCAAAACATGATGGCTCTAGCCTGAAAGACTTCCCTCATTAGTACTTCCTCCCAAAAGATGTTTCGGGAATCATCATGTCAGGCAAGCCATTTGCGGCCCAGGTGAATAAGGCATTTTGGCTCCTTTTTATGCGAAACTGTCTATGTCATAAAGCTGGCTTGATGTTAACAGTGAGATTTCCCAGAGAGGCTATTCTCAATTCCATTATGTCACTCATCTTCTAAGCAAAGAACTCTGTTGTGTGCCTATGTCGTGCTTTACCGCGTTAGGTGCCGAGACTAAAAAAAGATGAACAATACCATTCCCTGCTCTTCAGCAGATCAGAGTCTAGATAGAAACACAAATTAATGCAACACAAACCCATAGCACCAGGTCTAATGTTAGCTCTGTGTCATCTGCCCCAGCCCTTCCAGGGCAGTAGGTAAGAAAGAAGGGCAAGCGCTCCAGGCAGACTACTGCTGTTTCTCCTTCCCCAAATCAGCTGATCTTCTTCTTAGTTCATTTTGTCACTCTCAACCTTATTTCCCTGTCTTGTGTTTCTACCCTCTTGTATTCCTCGCCCTGGCCCTCACTGACAGTCAACATATTTGTTGGTGCGATCTCAGATACGTTTTCAAACTCTGTCCACTTCCTCCCATCCCTTGCTTCTCTTCTCCTGGACTTGATAGCCAACATTGGTCAAGTGCCCAACTGGTCTCCTTGACCTCAGGCTCTCCCTCATCAGTCCTTCTGCCATCCTGCCTACATGGTTATTTTCTTAAAATACAAATCAGATTACATCACTCCTTGCTTGGAGACAATCACCGACTCTCTTAGCTTTCAGCGTGACTAGGCTTTGCACCATCTGTAGACACTTGGTGGAGGAGGGGGCATTAATGGCACTCTCTGACCCAGGAAGAAATGTGAATAAGAAGGAAGGGGACTCAGCCACCAGATGGGCTGGGGAAGACAGGGCTCTTGTGGTGACTGCACATTGGAACCACCTGGAGAGCTTTTAGAAACCACAGAGGCCAGGGCCGCACAACCCCCTCCAGCCACTGGATCTGAATCTCTGGGTGAGGCCTGATTCAAAAAGCTCCCGTGAGTGAGTGATTCCGGTATACGGTGAGTGTCACACAACACTGTGCTGGGGAAGGCGGCAGGCTCTGTGCTTTGGGATGGCTTATGTACTTTGAAAAAGGACACTCACATCAGCTCCACGTCATGAGAAGCACAGCGCTGGTCTCTGGTGGGCCTCAGGCTCACAGTCCCGAACAAAGCGGTAACCAGTTGGCCCGAGAGGCCATCACAGCCCTAATCTTGGCTCTGTGGCTCTGCAGTCTCCCTCCAACCGATCAAACTTGTCAAAAGCCGGTCTGTTTGACAGATAATGTGCTTTAGCGCTTAACCAATTCCTCATCCTCAGTATGTATAGTCTCCTTTCTATCGGGATTTAAACCACAAAATTTTAGTTATCATCTTAAAATAGCATAGTAGTATATTTTATGAAGCACGACTTTAACCAAATGCAATCTTTGTTTGCTTCAGGCTTGATTTGGAAAGCTTCTTTATATTCTGGGTTTGTGATACTTCAGTAGTTTTAGAAAATATGTAGATTTGCTTCTAAGTCACTAGGTACTTTTTTGGAGGAAAATCTGTTGATCTTATAGTCATTAAAAAGAAGTATTAGCTTGTTTTTTTTTTTCAGGGTTCAGCAAATGTGTGTGTATTCGAAGGGGTCGGGGGATGGTTTTATTTGATTATTGGCATTTTAATTCACTTCTTATTAGGAAACACCCATTTCCTCTGGTGGTAACCACTGTAGTGGCTGCACAAAATTACTCCTTGGCCACAAAAGATTACAATGTATAGGAAGCTTTATATTTTCTCTGAGAAAGGTAGGAAAACCCAAGACTTTTTTGTTCTATTATGTAAGTCTCTGCCGCTGGCCTCAAGCTAATCCAAACGGTCTCATTATTCAAGTCAGGGCTGGCTAGGCTTTGGGTAAAGCAGCACGAGTGGAAGTGGGGTTGTTCTTTACCCTGAAATGCACCCCACTTTTTCGTATGCTGTGCTCCCCCATGCAATGCAAGTCTAAAAGGCTTGATCGTCTCTACACTCTTCATCTCTGCTTGCTTTGTTTTCTTAATGCAGGACTTTAATTTTGTCTCGGTTGCCCTGTCACTTCCCCCATTTTCTTCACCAATTTTCCCCACCTAATAATTATAAAGAAAAACATTAACCATGAAACCTCCCCCTCCCCCCTTGCGCTTTTATCTGCATAAATATCCTTGACTGCAAGACATCTAGTACAGCACATTCATTAATTTTTAATTTGTCTCTTCTTGTGGTTACTGTGTTCCAGGGACTAAAGGACCCCGAACAATGGTTTCCAAAACCTTGGGCTGAGCCTTTTTTCTTATATGCAGGGATATAGCTGAGGGCATAATGGAGTCTGATCAAATAAATATCTGTTATTTGAAACAGCCTTTTCAAGGTGAATATGGATTTTCATCACATTAATCCTGAGCTTGTGAGCCAGAGTTTTTGTGCCTGAATATTATTAGCAAACAGAAAAAATAATTTTGAGAGACGGCAGACTGAAAGAGTTATTTCTTATAAGAGAGCTGCTCCTGAGGTGGCCCAGAGGATTTGAAGGCGGATGGCTACAGAACCATGGGGCAGCCTCCTCGCCACTTCCCAGTAAGGAAATCCAGGAAATGCCTTATAGAGAGGCTCTCCCTTGCTGTTGGTATTCTTCAGGGTCTGTCCACAGCCCACTTTGTCTTTGTAGTGTATGCTTTCCTCAGAGGACCACATCCACTCTTTCAGCCCTTCCCTACCCACAGCTCCACACCTCCTAGAGTTGTATCTGCAATTAGCTATCTTGTCTGAGCTCCAGAATCACTAACACAATGGTCTCCACAGAATCTCCAGGTATGTCCAGAACAGAAGTCACTTTCTGGACACTCCTAGTCCTACCACCAAACATGCTCTTCTCCTGAATGGTCTTCTCATGACGGATGGCACTATTGCCTATCACATTTGTGGGTGGAAAGTCTCAGGGTTCTTCTTGTTTTCTTTTCTCCGCTATTTTGTCCAATGATTTGTCTGTGAAGACTTCTGATTGTATCTCTGACAGACACAACTCTTGAGTCCATCGAAACCACCTTTGCCCTAGTTTATTCATTGACTTGCCATCTCCCACCTGGACTGGCCAATCTCTCCCAGCTATGCTATTGGACACCTACGCAGCTTCCACTCTGGCTTGCCTTCTACACCGCTGTAGGATCCTTTGTTCCATAGCACATGTCCTTTCAGGTCACAGACAAAATGTCTTCATAGACTCTTTTTTAAAAAAAATTTATTTTATTTATTTATTTGACAGAGAGAGAGATCACAAGCAGACAGAGAGGCAGGCAGAGAGAGAGGGGAAAGCAGGCTCCCTGCTGAACAGAGAGCCCAACGTGGGGCTTGATCCCAGGACCCTGAGATCATGACCTGAGCCAAAGGCAGAGGCTTAACCCACTGAGCCACCCAGGTGCCCCTCTTCATAGGCTCTTAAAAGCATACAGGATAAGTCTAAACTTCTTTTCACAGCTTCTCAGACCCATCCTTATCTGGAGCTAACCCACCTCACTAGCCTTATCCTCCCACAAAGTGACCCTCTCCACTTTCTGCTTACTAAACTCTCACTATTCCCCAGGGCCAAATTTCTCCAATCTGTTGTTTGAATTCTTACAATGTCCCTACCCTGTGCCAAGCACTGCTAGGCATCATGGATTCGGAGAGGAGTAGGGCACAGCTCCTGGAAGTGCTCAACCCCTAACAGGGTAAATAGACAAGAACAGAGATCATAATCATAAACACCAGAAGAGAACGTCTGTAGGACTTCAAAGTAGGGAACCTTAAATCTTCCTGAGAGGCTTAGAAAAGACTTCTAGAGGAGTTAGCTGTTAAACTACTATGTGGGAGATCAGGGCAGAGGGAGCAACATAGGCAAAGTCACAGAGTTATGGAATAGCAAAGCATGTTACTGGAAAGATGAACAAGATAGTGTGGTTAGAGTAGAGGATGAGTATAATAGGAAGAGGAGAGTGTAACAGGAAAGGTTAGAGAGGTAGGTGGCGGTTAAGAGTGTGAAGTACTGATTATGCCAGGCTGTATTGGTACTGCCATTTTTACTCTCGTTTACAACGAACATGTGTCATCTGTATTAATTTCCTATGGCTGCAGTAAAAAAAATACTACATACATATTGGCTTAAAACAACAGAAATTTATTTTTTCACAATTCTGGAGGCTAGAAGTAAAAAACAAATATATTAGTAGGGTTGTTGTTTCCTACTGGAGGCTCTGAAGGACAGCCTTTCATGCCTTTTCTTCTAACTTCTGGTGGTTTCCAGCAATTTTTGGAGTTCTTTGGTTTGTAGACATATCATTCCAGTCCTTGCCTCTGTCTTTTACAGAGCATTTCCCCCATGCATCTGTGTCCAAATTTCCTTCTTCTAATATGGATAACAGTCATTGGATTAGAGCTCACCCCAAACCTCATCTTAACTTGATTACATCCTCAAAGACACTATTATCCTATTTCCAAGTAAGGTCACATTCATGGGAACCAGGAGTTAAGACTTGAACATATTTTTAAAGGGACACAGTTCAACCCATAACAATATTCTTGACCTCAACTACGTGAGTGTTTTAACAAAGTATGTTAATTGAGTTCAACATGTGTTTATAGAGTGCTTCTCTGTGTTGGTGCTGTATCATTAGCCAAGGAACCAGAGTAGAAGGAGTAGATTTGGGACAAACACCTTTGGCACTCAGTGGGGTGTTTCATATCACCCAAAGGTTCTCATGAAAAGCCTGATCTCTGCTGGGAGACATCCAAACTATACAATTAACAGGAAGTGAGCCAATTCTGTGAATGCCTTTTATTTGAGCAATTTTGTTAATTGCTACTGATAGAGTGATCATGACTCATACTGCTCAGGACAGTCCTGGTTTATGCCAGTTATCCTAATATCCCACTGAGTGAGCAGCCCTTCACACTCTCAAAGTTCCTGGTTTGAACGATCGACTTTATTGTCATCCCAACAATAAGAGAGCTATGGTGTGAGATGCTGGATGTGCAGAAGTGAAAGGGGGCCCCTGCCTGTAAAGGACTCACAGTGTGCTGTAGGACGGAAGCGAAGAAGCATTCATAACACAGCATGATCAGTGTGTGGCCCTAGGCAAGACACGATGCTAGAATAGTGCATGGGGGTTTGAACTGGAGGGCTGTTGTCAGTGCATTGAGAATCTATTAGATGAATGACTAGTTTACCTCAGATTGGCAGAGGAATAGCTTCTGATGGGTCTGGAATGGCCGACAGTAGGGGAGCTTCTCTGTTACTCTGTTTGGGGGGCCTCTCTCTCTTTCTCTCTGTCTCTTTCTGGAGTGCCTGACCAAAGGCAGAGAGTCCTACTATACAAGCCAGCCTCAGCGCAGCCCCTGCCTTAGCCTATGCCTAGGGCTGAGACACTGACAGCCATGGAGTCAAGAGCTTGGGGGCTTGTGCACAAGTGTTAATGAAGGCAGGGCACAGGCACGATGCAGAGGCAGTATCGGGGATAGAATGCTGCTACTCTGGAAAGGCAAAGACTTGCCCCCTTCCTCTCACCAGGCTGGATATGGCAAAATGAAAACCTTGGAAAAAAAAAAAATCCTCAAAATCTGTTGAAACCAACTATGCACCATGGCTGGCTATAAACCCTTTAGATGGTTCAAGAGAAGTTTTGGTGATGTGTTAAGTTGACAAATTAGCTTTGGCCAGACTTGTGTTTTGGAGAATTGGCTTTTGGAGAAGTGGATGGGTTCAGATCATTGGATAAGAACAAAGAAAATATGGAAAATTTGAGGCAAATTCGTTAAAACAATGGAATCAGTTGACCTGAGTTGGAGTTCTGACACTTTGATGTAACAACTGTGACTCTGGCACGGAGTGTTATTATCATTTTACTGGGTCAGTGTTTCCACCCCCAAGTGATAGGCTGGTCAATGTCTGAGGACCTTCATGGTCAAGAATGTGGTTAGGGAGAGGACTGACACAAAATGAAGGCATTTTCCTAGCAGCCTGTGGTCTACTTATTGGTAGACTTTCACAAACATGGTTGCTGGGGGTCAGGCAGCTGCACCATGAAAAGCCCAGAGATTTCTACTGCTTCCTTAGGGTGTGATGTCTGGTCCAGCCCAGAAATCGTGGTTTAATGGGTGGAGTGTGGTCTGGTCACTGGGTTGTGGGCACTTCTGTAGGTGACTGATATGACAGTCTGAGAACCACCGTACTAGACCAAAGGGGCTCTGTCTCTCTCTGTCTCCTCCATCTAGAGTGGCCCTGCTCTGGGGTGAGGTAAGAAACACAAGTGAGTCTTCCATCCCTGCACCCGCAAGGTGTCCAACTTGGCAATTTAAACCCAGACGCAGCTCAGGGATGTTTGCTCTGGATGAGAAGCAAAGGGTGCAGGAGAGCACTTACTCAGACCTCAATATGCACAGTAAGCATGCACAATAATACTCAGCCCTCAGGGAGAGAGAGTTTTGCTTCTCCCTCCAGAATGGTATTAAAAAGAAAATTCTGTCCTGGTAAGGTGCAAAATGTTTGTTTTACGAGGCAATAAGCATGTCTTTTATAGCAAGTGTGGAGCCTGCACTCGGGTACTGATGACAAAGAGAGGCTATACAGGAGTCCTATACTTAGCGACCTCCATCCCTTGATTCCTTCTCTGCTTCCTATTACTCTCTTTAGGGTTTTTCCCATACTCACCTGATGGGGTGTCAGAGGAGGGTGTGGGCCTCCAGGGCACCCCACAGCAAGGACAACCCTTCACTGGGGTGTCGGGGCCTCGCCAAGCCAATGTCAGTTACTGGGCCTGAGAAGACTCCAGCCAAGTCCTTCCCTGAAGGAGGGGCCGGGGAACTGCCATTTATTGTTATGGTCTGGTTTCAGGACCAGGTGGAAATAATACCCCTTCCTTCTTCCCTCCCTCCCTGCCTGCCTTCCAACTCAGGGCAGATGAAAGAGTCTCTCCAAATGGAAGGTAATGCTGCATTTTCCTTTGTAGCACTTGGGGCTTGATCTCCACAGTCTGACGGGGGAGGGGTACTTAGAAGGATAAAAGCATTCCACTGAAAAGTCTCCTTTCTTTCTCAGGCATTGTACCTGCTTGCCAGGGCAAGTCCTCTTGTAAAAGGGAGGTTTTTAAAGTCTGTCAAAGGACACTAGCAGGAGGGCGGATTCATTATTTTAAAGCCCTTTCAGGGTCCTCCTGATACTGCACTCTTCATGAACTTCTTTGGATGGTGACTCGGAAGGTGAGATTCTTCTTCTCAAGGGGTCTGAGCTGTTTTGATAGACTAGTGGCGTAAAAGATGGGGTTGCATGGGATAAGAAGACCAAAGGAATGGTGGCTGACCTCGGACTGGAGCCTGGGGGAAGAGCTATGCAAGTATAATTTTTGATTTATGTGACCCCCGTTGAGTTAACTGACACCTCTTTTAACTTATTTATTTTCTTCAGAACAAATCTACGTGATGAATTGGTACCTGGCCTTTTCTTATGAGAAGGAGGGGAAGCTGAAGCCTAGAACTCATTAGTGAAGCTCCAGATGCCATGAGAGAGCAGGTTGGCTTGTGCTAGTTGAGGACTGGATATCTCAGTCTGTAGTCCACAAATTGCTAATTCTGTCTTGGTTGCTGACACTGACGTGCCACCCAGTCAGGGCTGTGGCCCCAGCAGTGGCAGCAGCTCCAAGGACCAGCCCCTCCCCAGGGCCTGCCCTCACACAGGGACACATCCTGCACCCAGAAGCGCATGCAGACCCTTGTGCCTCTGACTTCATGGCTTAAATGCTGGAGAAACAGCTGATAGCAGACAGCAGAAACTTCTGAGAAGGTTTTTTTTTTTTTTAAACTTTTAGATTTTGGAGGGAACATGGCCAGTGTCACCTTTATAGCAAGACTCATCTCAACAAAGAAAACACCAAAAGTTTAAAAAATGCTTATTCTCAGCCATGCTTATTTGACTTAGGTACTGCTTCTTGCTGGCCACACCTTAGAATGTTTCTGCCCATAAACTGCCCTCTTTGGAACAGATGTAGTCTCTGACATAGTCCATAAGAGAGAGCCTTAAACTGTGAAGAGGACTGATTCCATCCATCCATCCAACCATCCACCCACCAGCACAGCCACCCATTCATTCATTCCTTGCTTCAACTGTTAAGTGCCTCTGTGTACCAAGCAAGGCTAAGACCGGGCTCCCAGTCATGGCTCCTGGGTGGAGAATGCTCAGCTCCTTCTCCTCATAGAATGGGCATAAGTAGCCCCTCAAAAGCATGGTGGAGAAGCGTCATTATGAAGGAGCTGCTTCCTGGGAATCACATTGTCCAAGAAGAACCATGACCTTCAATGACCTTCAATTATAGCTCAGTATTGTGTAGCTGAGTGGATTTTATTATTCTGTCCTGTGGAGGAAGGCAGTGCATCCTGGAGTGGATCATCCAAAGAAATGAGAAGTCTACAGAGTAGAGCCACCAAAGATACACTTTGCGTTTGTAGTCAGCAGTAGCCACAGGACTGGGTTTGGAATTAAGCGGAAGTGACATGCATCATCTCTGGGTCATGGCCTTACAACATGGGCCATTTTTTCCTTCATCCTCTGTTCTCTCTTCTTGTGGACTGGAAATGGATATGGTGATGACCCAGCTTTCATTATGCATGTGACACTAACACAGTGAGTGGCAGAACACAGGGTGGAAGAACCTGGGTCCACAAATGATTGTGTGAAGTAGAACCTGCTGCCAATATAGAGTGCTCATCTCACTTAGGAATGAGAGAAAGCACCTCCATCTCAGGCCATGGTGTCACAGTAACACTATGTGTGTGTGTATGTGTGGGGTGGAGGTGGAAGCGAAAGCCCTTTCTTCCTTCCCTGAGTTTAGAACCAATGAAGAGAGGGATGCTGCACCCAGACAGATGTGGGTCAGAATATGACATTGTCACTCATACAGTAAGGCTGAAAAGTGGCCTTAAAGCTGTGGCCAAATGGGCTGGCTAATACTTCCCTCCTGAATTGTACTTAGCCACCTCATCACTGGCACAGTAGAGGGGCAGAGATGGTGCTTCCAGGAGGGAGAGAAGATGCTGAGCCAATCAACCCCTCACTAATTAGACAGATCATTCCCCATCTTCTGGGGCACAGTAAGAGAGGAGGAGGGTTTCTATAGCAGAAGCCCCTTCAACATATGGAGAAAAAGATGTTCTCTCTCCTATGGCAAATGCCCTGCCAATGGGCCTAGGCATTGTGCACGAGTCAGTGTGGTCTAACCCTTGTGTCTGGGGGGATGTGGTTAGTGTCTGAGACCTATCCAGCTCTGAGCCTGGCATAGACTGCTGGGTCTAGCAGTGAAGACACAGGTAGTGACAAGTCTAGAACTTCTGACTCAGTGGCATAACCCAGGAGGGCATTTAGTATCTCACACAGCAGGGAGTCCAGAGGCAGACCAGGCTTCAGGGCTGTTGGGTCAGTGGTTCAGCCATGTGGCCAAGGACCAGATTCTTTCCTTCTTGCCATTCCACCATCCTTCCTCTGAGTGGGACTCATCACATCCAGACCCTACACTGTCCATAATCAGAAATAAGAGTGGCTCTTCCTGCAGATCTGTTTGACAATGAAGGAAACTTCCCAGAAGCACCCTCCGTCTTCTACTTCCTAGTAACTTGCTAGTAAGAAATGGAACATATTCCACTCTTTACTCACCACACACAAGAGGGATGGAATTGCCTTTAGACCGGTCAGTCCCACCCCTGGGGCAGGGATGGGAACTGTCCCCTCCACCAACCAGGGCTGATTGGGGGAAGAGGCCTGAACACAGCCAGGGTACTGTTAGGAAGTGGACACATCCCTGGCCCCAGCAACCTTGGGATCATTCAGAACTGCCTTCTCAAATGGAGGTTTTGAAACAGATATTAGGGACAAATTACCAAATGGTTTCATATAAATTATCCCAGTTTCTCCATGTCTAATTACTTATCTATGGAGGAATGTTGGCATTTGTGGGGCAGACTTAAAAACATTTGGGTTATACAGATCCGTGTATCTCCAGGGAGGGGTGTGTATATGTGCGGGGAAGGTTTCCCATTACTTGGATCAGTGAATTCTTCAGATGTATGTATGAACTTCCACACATTTTGGAGCTCAGAAATATTTAATTATTTTGGTATTGGGTCAATTTGTAAGAAAGAACATCTTTCTAGAATTAATGAGTAACAGTCTGGCAGGCTCCACCCTAGTTCACACCCTTGGCATCTCTAAACCAGAGGCAGAACAGTCTCATAACTGGTCTCTTTCTAGTATTTCCTCTCTTCTCCCTATGGTAGCAGAGTGTCCTTAAAAACTCAGTTTATGTATGATTCACCCATTCACCCATTCTGTGGGCTTCCCATGTCCTAAAAGATGAAATAGAGACCTCTTGCTTGATGCTGAAAGCTTCCTCTGTTCTGGTCCCAATAGACATTTCCAGCATTATTTCTCAATTGCCCACTTTAATTTGTCCCATACTCTAGTCATGCTAAAGTACCATCCTTCTGTTCATGCATTTGTTGATTCATTCCTTTGGCATTGCGAAAAGGCTCACCATCTTAGACTATTCCATAGCACCCTAAGAGGGTCCCCCTGCTTCCCCTTTTGCCTCTGTTGCCTATTCTCACCTCTGTAACCAGAGCAATCCTGTTTGAAACTTAAATCAGACTATGTCAGTCCTCTGCTCAAAACCTTCCAAGGGAGGGTTGCCAGATTTAGTCAAGAAAAATGCAGGATGGCTGGTAAAATCCAAATTTCAGGTAAACAATAAAATACTTCCAAGATATTAGTATGTCTCATAATCTATTTGAGATATACTTAATATAAAAAAATCATTGCTCCTCTGAAGTTCAAATTTACTGAGTGTCTTATATTTTATCTTGTAACCCTACACCAGTGATTTTCCACTGCACTCAAAAGTTAACAGCAAAGTCCTTAAAACATCACTGTATGAGCTTGTCCTCTATCTCTGTGATCTCATCGCTCACCATTTTCTTGCTGCTTCCTCTTTCCTGACCACTAGCCTCTTTGTGCTCTTCAAACACATTAAGCACATTCCCACCTCATGGACTTTGCACTTGTTTCCTTTGTATAGGGAGGAACACTCTTCCCTCCTGGTCCATCAGCCACATGTGTCTCTACCTCGCTTCCTGAAGCTCTGTGCTCAGATACTGTCTTTTCAGTGAGGCCTTCCCCACCTATTCTGTCTAAATTGTCAGTCCCTACATGCTGTTATCCCCTCTTTTTCTTTCCTGCATTCTTTTTTCTCTAGAGCACTTATAATTATCTGACAGATTTTCTATTTACTTGTTTTTTTGCTCATTGTCAATCTTCCTCCTCGCTCCTGAATGAGATATAAGTTCTATAAGAGCAAGAACTTGGCCTGTTTTATTTAGTGCTGTAATCTCAGTGTCTAGAATAGGCCTGCCGAAGTAGGTAATCAATAGAAAGCTAATGAATGGACAAATAAATCAATAAACAAATAACTACATAATACAACTTTAGGGAGTATAAGTTCTATGGAGAAAAACTAAGCAGGGCAAAAGAGCAGAGAACCAGCGTTTTGCTCTGAGGAGTCAGTATTTCAGCAGAACTGAGTGATTTTTTTTTGTTTTTGTTTTTTATTCTACAGCACAGTGTTATCAATGACAATCACCATGTTTTACATTAGCCCCTCACTGAATGGAGTTTTGATGAGAGCCCCTTCTGCCTCTCCAACCTTCCTTTTTTGTTGTTCTTTGCTCTATGTGAAATCACCCTCTTTCTCACCTCTTAGGGGAAAAGTCCCAACACAAATGCATAGACAGCTTGGTCACTGAACCTTGTCCTCTGCAGACATGCATAAACCCTCACTTGCCTCTCCATTCTGGCCTACACAGCTGGCAAAGACAACAGTGCATGAGCTGATGGGAGTGGTGGTGGGGCTTATATTTCACGTCCCGAACTTTGTGGTAGCTGCACTTGAATCCCACTGACAGTCGCTGACAACTGCTTGGCATTTTAGCACCCCTCCAGATGCGGCACTCCTTCCTCCTGACAACAGGGGACTTGGTGTGGAATTTCTCTGCGGCGGCTCCATGTCCTCCCTTGGCACTGGGGACCATAGACAAGAGCTTTGCCCAGGAAATGAAAATAAAAGTCAGGTTCTAGGAGGGTCGTACCCTGGGAGTCTAAGGATTGCTTAGACGTTGAAAACCAACAAACTCTCTACTCTCAATAAGGACCATCTGGAAGATAGTGTTTTGAAGCTTAAAAAAAAAAAAAAGAAAAGAAAATGATGCTAATGCTTTAATCTTCTTAGTGTCTTCAAACATCAGGTCTTCTTTTTCAAACTCAGCTGGGGGATAAAGTTTTTTTATCTACATCTGTGTTGCTCTCTGAGAGGATGTATCCCTGGAATCACATATGGAAGCCTCAATGCCTTCTTACCTCAGTCTTGCTTTAGGGATTTCAGAGAAACGTGGTGTTAAACCCCTTCCCCAGGCACAAAACCTTCACCAAACCACAGGATTAGCCACTTGGTTGGGAGGGAGTTTCTATCTCTCAGTAAACTCACTTTTGTCTTCTCTGTCTTCTCAGGATTTGTCAGATACATTTTGTACATTTAAATGATGAAACAGTTGTATGGAAAACTTTCTTATAGCTTCCAAATATTTCAGAAACTGAACAGCTTTGCTCTGAATGAGAAACCAGTAACACTAATTTCATTTTCATTTCATTTTCACTTCGGCTGTTCTGGGAATTTACATTGGCCATTTAATTTTACTGTTATAGTTTTATAAGGATATTATCTCTGTGTACAATGATGTTTTTTAAAAAGAATTGTAAATTGTATTAAAGCTTTTGAGCCTAAACTTCTAAAAGCTAAACATTATCATCATTTTGTTTTCTATGTGAATTTTGAAAGTCATGCTCTTTTCCGATTGTTATCTAAAGACCTGTAGGTAAAAAAAAAATACAGGAATTTTCTTCCATCTCATTATATGACTCTCAGGAAGAAACTTTTCTAATGATTCCTAAAACAGCATTTATTAAGTAATGGATATTTATGTTTTTGTTTGGAGTACTGTTCAAATTCAGTTGAACACCAACATTGGTCACTGCTCACAATAGAGATGGAATAAATTTATTTGACTTCTTTTCACATTGACATTCTCAAAGCTTAGCAATTCATGATTTCCTCTTGATCAGCAGTATGAATACATATGAGAATAGTTGATGAAACCAAATTTGTAACCTATAAAAAAGCACTTGTGAAAAATAAAATGACTTTCATTTACTAAGGGCCAGTACTGGGCCAGACATAATAATAATAACTACCATTTATTGAATGTTTACTCCGTCATTGGCACAGTGTTAAATGCTTTACACAGCCTACCTCTTTTACTCCCCACGACAGCCCTCTAAGCTAGCTACATTCCATTATCACTCCCATTATACAGATAAAGGAACTGAGGCTAGAAAGTCAGCATCATGTAACAGGAAGGGACAGAACTTAAATTTGAACCCCAGAGTCTCAGACATTACAGTGCTATAATGTCAACCAGCTTTGACAGTAGTAGTGTGAGCAAGAATACACTTCATTATTTAAAACAAAATTTTTTTTTCTGAAAAGGATTGTAATCATGTTCCTGCTTCTTGGTAAAGTAGTAAAGTCTGTACTCTCTCTAGGACTTAAGCCTGGACAGCCTTTCCAAATTTCAATGCTCAGCTATTCGAGTGAATAGTCAACATCTTACTATCCTGTTATAGCATACTTAACTTTGAAATTCAAGTTATGCTTAAGGATAATAGAAAATAAATCTATGAAAGTGGCAGAAAGACACTGCCCCACAAAGAATTGATGATGTCCAAGGTCATGACTCAGCAAAGTTCAATCAGAGCTAAGTCTTTAAGAGAGAACTAATATAGAGTAAATATGCAGAAGAGATAGAATTTATAAACAATCAGAGTATGAGAAGAAATAGAAGAATAAGAACAGTAGAGTTAGTGTGGGGTTGTATGGTCAGGGATCTGTAAGGCATCTTGATAACTCCCACAGTGTCTAGCTAATGCCTTTCATGTCATAGATGCTCAATAAACACTTGATTAAATGCATGGAAAACACCTAATCTCATATGAGGCCCAGCATTCCACTCAGCCTATACATCCTTGTCACAATATTCAAAACTTTAAAGGGAACTTCTAAGTTGTTAAAAAGAAAACAGAAATAACTTCTAAACATGTTAAAATAAGAATGATTTTATTGACCCTCAGCTTCAGAGGAAAGAGGGGCTTGAGGGAAAAATGAAATGCAAATGAAGAGAAATAGAGTTATCACCACAGTTATAATGTCTCATGAAGTCAACTTTATGCTCTTAAAATAGAAGTAGGTGATTTCAAGGGCTAGAGAAGCCCATGTGGATTATCAACAAAGTTTCACAGTTGGCAAGATCATTATAAGGGATTTTATGGGTTTGAAAGTAGATGAAAGACACTAATAAGAGATAAGTAGACTAGAACATCCCCAAAGGGTAAGATCAATGTTATAAAATAAAATCAATAGGTAAATTAGACCTGTCATTTTCAAATGCCCTTCTGTAAAATATTGGTGTCCTACCAATAAAATAAAATGATTTCAATATTTTCCCAAAGTGCCCCCCAAAATGTTGAACATAACTTCCTCAATTTAACACCCCCTTCCCTCTCTCCTCAATTTTTCCCCCAAACTTCTATTTCTGCTTTATGAGAGAATAGATAGGAATTAAGTATTAATGGAAGATATGAGGAAAATATAACCATTATTAATTGAACAGTTTAATTTTTATAGATATATGTTTACTTTGGGGGTGGTTTGATATATTCTACGTTTTTGTTAATAAAATTATTCTTGGTCAATGTGATGGAAGGTCTGTTTTATTTATCATTGCCTATTACTTTGCATATTACATTAAGATGTGCAGCTTTTGCTATAAACCAAACCATCTCAAAATTCAGAGACTTGAAGCAATAAACACTTATTATTTCTTGTGATTGTGTGGGTCAGTTCTTCTGATCTGGGTTGTCTCAGCTGATCTCTGCTAAGCTGGTTCATGCATCTATGGTCAACAGAATCTGTAACATCCCATTTCAAGGGGATGAATGCAGGGAGAGAAAGAATTTGTGGCCATATTTTCAATCTATGACAATCTAAAACATGAACAAGCCTGAGCAGCCTGCTGGAGGGTGAGAGGCAGGTGAAGAACTGAGGCAATTCAACGTGCAGATTACAAACTGTCCTACTGAATAAGGCCATCCTAGGTCATTCAGCTGTCCAGTCAATTCATATACTCATAGGAAGTAATAAATATTTGTTGCTTGAAGCCATTGTTTTGGGGTGGTTTACTTTGCAACTAGGGTAGGTCACGATGTGACTTTGCTAGTATCTCTAGTATCTTTAGTCTTTAAAGGTTCCCAATTCCAACATTAGGGGAGGTACCCTCCCCCCACTGCCAACACCAAGTAATTTTGGATACCAAGATGGTGTCTAATAATCCTTAATTCTAGCACTATCTACCCAGAGATAATGTCAGATTCCGTAGGCTAAGGGTTCAGTCCTACAAGACTGCCCCACATCCCAGTTGCCAATTGCCAAGCCCAAGCTGTTACCGGCACTTCAGACACACCATCTACAGATTGGAGGTTTCAGTGATCTACTCTTTAGGTTTGATTAACTTGGTAGAGTGGCACAGAAGAACTCAGGCAACTGATTCAACCTCTAGCCCCTCTCCCCTCCCTGGAGGCCAGAGGGTGGAATTGAAAGTTCTAACTCTCTAATCACATGGTTCATTCTCATGGCAACCAGCCCCTGGCTTTGAGTGGGATCCAAAACTCACCTTCATTAATAACAAGATGCCTATTTCGCCTTTATGATTCAGAAGTGTTTTGAGAACTGTGGATGAAGACCAACTATATCTTAGAAATGTATTTTGGTAATCTGAATTGCCAGATATATATTTCTTATATATTATTAAATTGTACTTAGGTTGGGTTTTCTAAGAAACCAATTCTGAGATGAATGTTTACATGTATGTGGTTTATTGGGGAATGCCCTTGGGACTATCCGTGAGGGCACTGGGAGAAGCAGGATTGGACAGTCAATGTAGTTGCAAGAGTGGCCTTGGTCCATTTCATGGGAAAACAGAATGAAACCTCAGAGTTGTCTTTCATTGAGGTAAGGTTCTAAATCACTGGATTGGAGTGGCCCCTGGGGAGAGGGTGTAATCTGGTGTTAGGAGGATTCCTTTGTCAGAGGGTAATTCCTGGGGAGGGACTCTGTGAGCCATCAGCCATCAACACTTCTGGTGCATAGAGGAATGAGTGCCTTGATCTTGGAACTGGATCAGGACAGTGCTTCACTAATCCACTACAGCTACTTTTCCCAACAAAAAGTGGGGTTTATTTCTAGGCTGATTTTCTGATTTGCTTTGATCATAGAATGTGGTAGAAGAACCACTGAGGCATCTAGGCTGTTAAGAGGCTTTGCACTTTGACTTTTGCCCTCTTGGAGCCTTGATTCTATCTTGTGGAGCCTGGGCCAGCCTTTAGGATGAAAGAGAATGTGAAACTCACAGCTAGCACTAACCAGCAGACATGTGTGTCAAGTGATCCTAAACCATCTGGCCCCAGACAAACTGCCGGAGGTGACAGCTTCATGAGGGATTCCAGAAAAGACCAGAAGAACACCTGATTGGGAAAGTCCAGACCAAACTGATGATCTATTAGAATCATTAGAAAATAAAATTACTAACTTTTGGAGGGGTTGTTATTCAACAGTTATCAAAAGATAACTGATAAAGCCAAAAAGTCTAACAGAAAAATCTATACCCTGAAGTGAAGTGTTATTGAAGCAAAAACTCAAAACATATGCTATTAGCTTTAGGGCTGGGTGGTGGGTGGATCTGGGAAAGTGACAAGGAGACTATTGGTAAAGGCTGGAAAAATGATGAAAATTGTTTTTGGAGACCAGAAACATGGCAACAGGTATTATATAGTAGCAAATAATTGGCAAAAATTATATTGCATGTGGTAACTTAGAAGATAGAAAATGTAGCTAACAAAGTTGTAGATCTGGCTAGTAGATTTTTTTAGGCAGAACCCTGAAAGTATCAGGGTACTTCCTGATGTCTATAATAAAATGTTGCAAGAAAGAGATGAACTGAAGAAGGAACTCTTTACTTTGCAACCAGAATTTAGAGGGGAATGGAGGGCCCAGGACAGTTTCCCACCCATAGACTCCAGCCAGTAAAAGATGCTCAAAGTGAGAGGAGTTCTAGGGCTGAAGCTCAAATCCAAGCTGTGGCTATCAGGTTCTTGGCTTAAACTTCTGGAAGATTTAAGGCGATGCCCATGACCTCATCTTGGCTGGACACCAGGGGTTCTAAGTGTCTCCAGGCATAGTAACCTAACATGCTGCCCAAGTAGAGGAGGCCCATCTTGAAAAGAAATGTGGATATAGCTTTTATTAATGAGAGTGGGCCATAATCTAACCCATAGAAAGCCCACAAAGATCTTCAAAGAGTTGTACTGCATAAAGAACCACCAATTTGTACTAAAAAGAGGCAAAAATCACTCAAATTAAATGTAGAATGCAGATGTCAAGAACTGTGGAAGGGCTGAGATTTTAGCCTACTTAGAAGCTAATGAGTTAGCTTGTCACAGTTTTGTGGGTGCTGGCAAAAGTCACAAACCTCCTGAGTCAGAGATAAAGGATAGTTTATTACTCATGGCATAGTAAGCAGTGTGAGTATGAGCATATTTGTGTTAGTTCTCTGAACCCCAATTCCTACAGGGTGATATGAAGAGAGTCAGATGACAACTGCACGTGTCATGCATTACATTACAGGAGGGAAACTCAGAAGTTTGGAAACCTGATTCCTTTGTGTTGGGCTGTAGGTACACTGGCCCACTTATACCAGAGGGAGACCTTATCTCCATCTTGCGGGGCTATAAGCTAACCTGCCCTTTATTGCAGAGGGAGGCACCATCTCTACATTCCAAGGTTGTTCACTATAAACATCTTTGAAAAAAGATACTCTGGAACAAAGGCAGTCAGCGTGTCTACTTGCAAGATGTACAGAATGCAAAAGACTTACAGAGATTTGTTCTTCCAACAGCAGGTGGCTTCTTTCATAGACTATGAAAATGAAAAAAAGAAGTATGTCTTAGAAGGCATTGCCAAGAATCCAGAGGGTAAAGACACAACCTTAAAGGACAATGAACTAGAAAGCCACTCTCAGGGAGAATCACAAAAATGGTCTGGAAGCTATTTCAAGGGAGGAAAACCGAGCCCTTAGCAGGAAACAGTCTCTATTCCTGGAGGAGGGGGTCCTGGCAATCTGTACCTAGTTGTGTTTCAAAATTGTTCTGGACTGGTGACTTCCAGGTACCCTGCATTCTTTCCCTTTTGGAATGGGAGTGCTTATTGAGGTTACTCTGTCCTTGCCTTACTATTGTATATTTGGGTATGTGAGGACAGATAACTTGTCTTGGAAGTTCATCAGCTTCTGCATCAAGAGGAGCTACATGTGGGCCTGGTTTATGCACGAGATCCTGGATTTCAAACCTACTGCCATAACTGAATGGGACTTTGGGATGTGCTAGGATGGGCGTGGGCGTACTTTGCATGTAGGAAGAATGTGACTGGTTTGTGGCTGAGGTGGACTATGGCAGACTGCAAGAAGAGCGGGTGCTCTTCCTTCCTTGCATCCCCTCTCTTACGCTGTGACTTTGCTGCTGCTCCCAGGGAGAATCTGCTTTTTCATGCTTTCAATCTAGGCTGCTCATGTGATTTGGTCTGCCTAATAGGACTTTGGCAGACACACATGATGGAGGCAGAGGTGTAAAGGCACCTATGCGTTGGGGCCTATGCTCTCTTGCTGCCCCTGGAACCCTGAGAATGCCATGTGGATGAGAATGAGGTAGCCTCTGAAGGATGTGAGGCCACCTGGAGAGGAACGTAGACACCTCAGTCAACACCTGCCAACTGCTGGACACATGAGTGAGGTCATCTTAGTTTAACTAGTTACCAGTCGAGCTGCTAGCAAGCCCAGAAGAGGTCTTCCCAGCTGGCTCAGACTAGGATCACCTGCCTTCACCCAGAATTGGGAGAAATAGTCTATAGATGCTTGAAGCCACAAAATTTTGGGGTGATTGGTTATATACCAAAAGTAAGTTGATATACCACTGCACTTCCAAACCCAGCACATACTAGATACTCAATAAATATTTGTTGACCCTTCCTCCCTCTCTCCCTGCCCCTGCCTACTTGTAATCTCTGTCTGTCAAATAAATAAATAAAATCTTTAATAAATAAATAAATAAATAAATAGTTGTTGAGTTAGTATTTATGACGTTGTAGTGAGGATAAGAATATCATAATTCCTTATAAAACATCTGCCACTTTATCTCTCCTAGGTGCTAACTTAATTATTGAATAAAAGTAATGAGATTAGGTTAGAAAAAGATTATATTCCAACTTGGTTTTTTAGAACAAAACAAAGAATTTAACATGCATTTACATTCTATCCAAGTAAAATAAAAGAAGGAAACAAAGAAAAATGGTGAAGTTTCTAGGGTAATACAGAGAATATGACATAAGTTTACTGGGATGGATCCATGATAGAAAAAGAAGGGTTGATTCCTAGTTTAAACAAAAACAACAGCAATGACAAATCAGAATCATACATGTAGCTGCATGCAAGAAATACTCTTGAAACTAGCCCAGACTTAAAGTTAGAATGCAGTCTGGAGTGAGCACATATGCCAGCATGAATGAAACGTGCTGCTGTTCCCAACAAACCTGACTTGGTTCTGGCAGGTGTCTGTGGCAAAGAGAGGGAAAATTGTCCACTGAATATAATATGTTAGTGCTTTTTACTCTTATGTTGTGCTAGAATCTACTGGAAAACTAAGAAATAATCTCAAAACAAGTTTGTTGATGCATTACTTATAATATTTAAAGATAGAAACTCACTGTAAAAGTAAAATGAAAAACACCTTCCACTACCATTTTTTTAAATTTCCTTTATTCCGACCCTTCATGGAGACCGCCATGGAATCCAGGAGACTGCTTCTTGGACTCACAAAACTACCTCTGAACTATCCCTGATCTGGCGCTGACAATCCCAGAATGATATATCCTGTTCCTTAAAATGTAATTAAAGACAAACAATGAATACAGGTTTCCCATGTAAGTGAGGGTATATCACAATATGTCCTCTGATCCTTACTTCACTGTCTATTATACTGACCATCTGTTTACCTGATCAGTGACCCTGGCAGAAGTGGAAGGGTCCTCAACCTGACTTAGAGCTGGTGGTGTCTTCTAGGTTGATCTTTGATATCAGTGACAAATTTTTGCTCTTCTTACCATGACTGCTGAACAAACGTAAGAGAAAATTGCATTTTCCACTTGGGTGGCAGGTTTCATGTACTACCATGTCTCGAGCTCTGATTTATTCCAGTTGTGATCTGCTTTTCCTCTGGGGCATCAAGACTCTAAGAGCAGGGAGCATGTGGTGTTCTCTGGCATAAGCCCACTTCAGGGATGCCTACCTCCCACACATGCAAGTTTTGCTCCTGGGGAGAGACAAGTGGACTCTGAAGTCTTACCCAGAAGAGGGTGAAAGAAAGCTTTCTGGAGACAAGTACTCTCTTAAAGGAGACCTAAAGGATTTGAAAGTGTTTCCAAATGGAGGGAACGGGAATCACACAAAGTTCAGAGAACACAATGGCTGCTTTGGGTAGCAAAAGTAAGTCAGTGTGGTTATAATAAAGGGGTAGTGGGATGGGCGGGTGGTTCAGTGTTGAGAGCTGAAGATGTAGATACAGGCTGGCAACAAGCCCCCCAGTCTCGTGCATCCCCCTAGGAGGAGCAATTTTTCATTTCCTCCTAAACATGATGGGTAACTTTTGAAGGATTCTAAGCATAGGAGCAGTGTGGTTTCAGAAAAGTCCCTTGGCTGTAATATGAAGAACAACTTGAGTGTGTGCAAGGGTTTGGAGGGGTTAAGGGGAAGGGAAGAGTCGGACAAAAATGGAAGGAAGGAGAATAGTTACAACAAAAATCCAACTCTGTTTCCAGACTTGAACTTGGAGAGAGAGAAGACACTGGATGTCAGATAAGAGGGATGTAGATCTAATATGACTTGGGTGTGTGATGAGCTGTATGGGTGAAAGAGGAGACAGGGTCAAGGCTAACTTCGAAGTTTTATCTTGTGCAACAGGATCTGTGGTTCACTGAAATGTAAGAATATCAAAGGAGAGGTAGTTTTGGGAGGAAGATGAAATTTCTTCTGGTTATGTTAAGTTTGAGATGCCTGGGGGATATGTGAGCAGCAGGGAGTTGTATAGATGTGTTTGGTGCTCAGGGAAATGGGACTTGGGGTAGAGACATCAGAACTGGAGCTGTGGGAGGCAAACAAGATTAAAGGAGGTGAACACGTGAGAAAAGAATGCAAGATTAATTCACCACACAGACAAAAACGTCTTTATATACTCCACTGATGCAAGGCTGGAAAATGCAATGAAAATGTAGATTCTGTTAAAATAGCAACAGGACATAAAATTCTTAGCTATTAATATAATCCAGGACAAAGAGATTTATTTGAAGAATCTATAAAAGTCTAATGAGGACAATAAAGGCAAACTTGAGTTAGTAGGGAGCTATAGTATACTATTTATTTTGAAGGCTAAAAACAGTGAGTATGACAATACGCTTTAGTTTAATATATAGATTTAATGCAATGACTATTAAAATCACAGCAAGATACTTCATGGAAATTTACAAAATGATAGTAACATTCTTTTTGAAGTGATCAGTGGCACAGAATGCATATAAGATCAATATATAGAAAGCTTTTTATACAACACTTTAGATCACACAAAATACTTTCAAAACATTTTCTCATTTAATTCTTATAATGACTCAATGAGGTATGTTTAGTTATTATCTCTATTTTAAGGTAACCATAAATCTTGTTGCACTTGGGGCAGTCCTTTTTTTTTTTTTTTTTTTGCTATTGTCTAGATACCCCTCTTCCATTTGATATTTTTCCTATATGTTTTCTTTCTTAGAGATAGTATTATTATTAATAGCTGCATTCAAATAATCTGGGTAGGTTTGGTACCATCTCCATGGAGTATCTCTCACATCTGTCATGGTCTTCTTTAGTAGTAGGTAACTGCATATGTAAAGAACAGAATTCTGACCTTTAATATGTGTTAAAGTTGAAAGATGCTGAGCAGTGATAACTGCTTGATGTGATAACCTTGATGCAGAGTAACCAAAACCTCCTTTTTAAGTGCAGTATGCAGGGTGAGCATACACACTAGAAAAACAGAGTGCACCTGGATTCTGGAGGTAGCTATCTCTTTCAGTTTGATGGGAGAAATATTTATTGCTTCCATTGGCTCTGACCAGCAATTTGGTGTGCCAGCTGGCTGCTCATATGAGCCAATTGCATGAAGCCACCAGGCCACCATTGGTGGGGTCAGTGGGGAAGTTGGAAAATGAAAGATTATGTATAATAACAAAATACGTACAATATATGGAGGCACAGCTGTCCTTCCATTGAGCATGTAGGATATTCTGAACATTAATTTAAGAACGGTTAGTCATGTAGTATGTGAAATAAACATACATCTGTTCATTTATTTGTTTTTTTAATATTTTTTTTATTTTGGCAGAATATATGTAACATAAATTTACCATTTTAACCTTTTTTAGTGGACAGCTCGGTGTCACTAAGTGCATTCACATTGTTCTGCAAACATCACCCTATCCATCTGAACTTTTTCATTTTTCTAAACTGAAACTCTATAGCAGTAAAACACTACTTTTCATCCCCCTTTCCCTCCAGCCCCTGGCAGCCACCATGCTACTTTCTGCCTCTATGAATTTGACTATTCTGGGCACCTCATTTAAGTGGAATCATACGATATTTGTCCTTTTGTGATTGGCTTTTTTTCAGTTAGTACAATGTCTGCAAGATTCATCTGTGTAGAAGGTGTCAGAATTTTCTTCCTTTATAAAACTGAATCATATTCTGTTGTATGTATGTGTACACTGGTTTATTTTATTCCTTGGGGTTTATCTGTTAATTCTGCAATAAACTTTTTAAAAATTTATTATAATTTTTTGCCTCTTTTCTATCTAAATTCCAGTTAGTTAACATACAGTATAATATCAGTTTCAGGTGTGCAATATAGCAATTCAACACTTCCACACAACACCTGGTGCTCATCATAGAAAAAGCACTTCTTAATGCTCATCACCTATTTCACCCATCCCCCCACCCTGCAATAAACTCTTTTGTTGACAGTGAGTTCAAAGCAAAAATTCATGTTTCATGAAATAGCAATTGTTGAGTTTTTGTGTGTCAAGAAAGTTGATGATGAGTGTATAATTTATACAAATATTTGTTGAAATTTATCACTCCCCAAAGGAGACTGTAGTAATATCACTGGCCACGTAAAAACCAGAAGACATAAACCTACCGAGGAAGCAAGCATGAGAATTTACTTCAAAAGTTACTAATTATTTTAAGATTTCCCCCTAATTTAGCATGTGCAGCTGCAAAAAGTGCATTTCTTTTTTTTTAAATTTTTTAAAAAATATTTTATTTATTTGACAGAGAGAAATCACAACTAGGCAGAGAGGCAGGCAGAGAGAGAGGAGGAAGCAGGCTCCCTGCGGAGCAGAGAGCCCGATGCGGGGCTCGATCCCAGGACCCTGAGATCATGACCTGAGCTGAAGGCTTTAACCCACTGAGCCACCCAGACGTCCCCAAAAAGTGCATTTCATATCACTCTGTGAATCATGACTTTTCATTTAGATCTACTGTTCTAAATAAACTTTATTTTTAATTTCAAGTTTTCTCATACATATCTGGAAACAAAAACCCAAAAACTGAGTGGCAGATTTTTTCCTACAAAGTTTGTTATATCACTATATCCCATCCAACGTGCTCTTTTAAAATTGTAATGTTGACACTCCCCCATTAAGGATATGGTTTTATGTTTCCTACCATTGAACGTCTCTTGTCTCTCTCTCTCTCTCTCTCTCACACACACACACCCATAAACACATGCACTTCCCCTGTAACTATCATATAACGAAGAAGTTCAGGTTCAGGTCCAAGCATGTGAAGAGTAGTTGTCTCAGCCAACAGCCCCTGTGAAGTTGTCAGTTGGCAGCCAGCATCATGTGAATGAACAAGACCTCAGAGGACAGCCACCCTTAGCCTTCCAATCACCCTAGCTGACTCCAACTGGTGCATGAACAGGCTACCCTCCCAAGTCTTAGCCCAAATTGAAGATTCATAAGCAAATGTCATTGGCTTAAGCCTCTAAATTTTGCAGTAATTTGTTACTGAGTCAGGGGAACTGGAACAGGTTGTTAATATATGGTCTCCATTGTAGAAAAGAACTTCACAACCTGTGAAATATGTTCATTTTATATCAGTGTCATCAGATGCTTCAAATAGAAACATGAGTTCTCATACAATATTTAGGTGACTTCTGGACACAGTCCAGTTCTTATCTTTGCCTCCAGGCTGTTAAATGGAATCTTACTTTGGGTCTAAGTTTTAGGAACTAAATCTTCACCTTGTTCTCCTAGTGCCTATATTTATGCTTTGACAGGTCCTCTAGGAATGAGGTCCTGTTTATATCATCAGCCCTTCATTTATGATACTATAAGCAGTCACCATTTATTAAGCACCCACCATGTTCCACATAGTGCATTACATATTGTACTCCTTACAACAATCTTGCAATAATAATAGATATTATTAGATAGGAAATTTTATAGATAGGAAAATGAGGCTCACATAGATTAAGAACTTGCTCAGGGTCATATAAGATTCTCTAAAAGCGAAGCCATGATCTTTCCCTCAGAGTCACACTGGAACCCAACTTTGATTCCAACACTTGGTTGGGTTCTGCTAACCTGATCATAGACATCCATGGTTCTGGTTATCTTCTTACTTATGCTTCTGAATGTTGCCAGACCTCTGTTGACAATCCTGTCTGTCATTCATCCTGTCACCTACTGCTGGATCTTGCTGATGCCATCTGCTTGTTTGCATTCTGTGGATTCTCAGTGCTTATCTCTGCCTTGTCCCACTTTAGTTAAAACTCCCATAACTGGGTGTTTCATAGAATTGAAATAGCACCAGGACAAGAAATTATGACTTTGAAGGAAAATGAACTCAGACCCACTCATCCTCCATATGAAGCATTACAAACAGATCAAAAAGTTAAATGAGTAGTAACAACAGTATCAATACTGTAAGTCTACTAAATTAAAGAGATGAAAGTATGGAGAACAAGATGGATGGATTAGGATATACAAATATTAGAAAAGACTGGAAAGTATTAGAATTGATTTCTCATTAGAAACAATGGAGGTTAAAAGGCAGTGAAATGACATAGTCAAAGCATTGAAAGAAAAAACCCAACTAAGAATTCTGTATCATGCAAAATTATCTTTCAAAAATAAAGACGGAATAAATACATTGCCAGATAAACAAAAGAATGAACGACTACATTGCTAGAACACCTACTCTACAAAAGATATTGAAAGAAAGTCAGAAGGTCAGTCAGGCTAGAATGAAATTCTAACAGATGGTAATTCAAATCCACAGGAAGGAATGAAGGGCACAAAAATATTAAATATGTGGGTAAATATGAGACTCTAACATAGCTTTTTCTCTCTTTTCACATCTTATTTTTTAAAAAATGACTGCTTAAAGCAGTAACTATAATATATTGTTGGTTTTGTGGTATATATCATGCACAATGTATAATATGTATTATATATACTATGTGATTATGATATGAGATCATATATCTCATATACAGTTATATGTGATATAGTGTATATGATTATATGTGAGTACATATGGTATTTATAATGACATTATATATAACAATAACAAAGGAATAGGAAAGAAATGGAACTATATTGGAATAGAGTGCCTCTATTTTATCAAAATTAAGTTAGTATCAATCTGTAGTCAACTGTGATAAATTAAATATGCACATTGTAATCCCACGAGCAATTTCTGAGAAAATTACTTTAAAAATATAGCTAAAAAAAATCAACAGAGGAATTAAAATGGAACACTAAAACATATTTGTTTAATACAGAAAAAGCAATAATAGAGGAACAGAAAAATGGCAAAAGACATGAGATGGAAACAAATTGCATATCAATAATTACATTAAATGTGGTTTGACTAAACATATATATTTTTTAAAGATTTTATTTATTTATTTGACAGACAGAGATCACAAGTAGGCAGAGAGGCAGGCAGAGAGAGAGGAGGAAGCAGGCTCCCTGTTGAGCAGAGAGCCCGATGTGGAACTCGATCCCAGGACCCTGGGATCATGACCCGAGCCGAAAGCAGAGGCTTTAACCCACTGAGCCACCCAGGTTCCCATGACTAAACATATTTTTGAAGAGCTATCTAATACTAGAGCAACAATTACATTGATATCAAACAATTTTCTCAGCCATTCTTACTGTTATCAATCAGGTTATTTACAATTTTCTCCTATAATAAATAACAACCCTGTGACCATTTTTATACATTATTGATGTTTCTGTTCATTTTTGCTTATGGTAAATTTCATAAAGTAGAACTCAGTTTTATCAAACCTTCATAACTTTTTAAAAAAGATTTATTTACTTATTTGAGATAGAGAGAGAGAGGCTACAGTGGGGAGGGGCCTGGAGGAGGGAGAGAGAGAATACCAAGCAGACCTCACACTGAGCATGGAGCCTGCCCAACATAGAGCTTGATTCCATGACCCTGAGATCATGACCTGAGCCAAAATCAAGAGTTGGACCCTTGACTGACGGAGTCCACCAGGTGCCCCAAACCTTCATAAGTTTGATCAGTGTTGATGAATTGCTCTACCAAAATATATACGAGTATGTATTTCTGAACAGATCCATCAGTAATGTTTAATAATGTTTAAATAGATGAGTAATGATAACCTGAAGTTATTTAACTTGGCATTTGTTTTATTGCTATCAAGACAAGCATTTCTATCCTTGATAATTTACTGCCTATGTTTCCTTATGTGTAAATTAGTTGTGCAGCCATTTATTGGGTAGAATATGGATTTTTTTTTAAGATTTTTATTTATTTATTTGACAGACAGAGATCACAAGTAGGCAGAGAGGCAGGCAGAGAGAGAGGAAGGGAAGCAGGCCCGATGCAGGGCTCGATCCCAGCACCCTGGGATCATGACCTGAGCTGAAGGCAGAGGCTTTAACCCACTGAGCCACCCAGGTGCCCCTGGATATTTGTTTTTAAAAATTCTATTTTTTATTCTACTGTAGTGATGGAAGTGACTAGACTTTTATATTTCTTAATTCCTCCATAATACTTAAATCGGTTCATTAAATTAGCTTAATGATAATAACTCCTTGAGATAGGGGATAATTAAGATTTTGAAGAAAGCTGGTAATGCAATGGAAAGTTAATCCATGTCCTTCAGAAGTTCATCATAGCTTTCAGCCATTATGGTCCCTTTCTGAGAAGAACTTTACAAATAAAGGACCCTATAGTTTCCTGTCTGCTCTGAGGGCACTGAGGTGAAACAGAGAGATAAGGAGCTGACAGACATTGAGCTGGAGAGTCTTAGGTGGAAGGCTTAGCTGAGCTGGAAATAATTGATTAGTCAGGGAAGTTTTAGTGCCAAAACATTAAAAATAACACAATGATAATGCTTCTTATTAGCAGATTTGGTGTTCTACATGGATCCAGAAATAGATTAAAACTCAGGTCAAATGAGGATCTCTGAGTTTTCTCAAGAAAAGTAGTGGGAGAGAGAAATTTGTCTCATGCTTAAGAGCTACAGTTCCTTTTTCCACACAGATTTTAAGTATAGCTCCTGCATTTACTCTAGGAAATGTTCCGGACTGTTCTGAGTCAGACTTTATGGAAAAGGATCCATGACACCAGGAGTTGTATAATCTAAGCTCTGACCATTACTTCAGAACTACCTGCCTATCGCCCATGTATTATTTCCACTACCCTTACTACAGATGTTTCATGGATGAGATTTATAAAAATTTAGATCGTGATGCTGAAAATTGGACAGTTTTCAGATGTCATTTTTCTTGAATCATAAGATCATTGAAAATCACAGGGGATTTGCAGTAAATAATAATTGAGTGCTACCAGGCACAGACTTCCCTGTGAAAATGCTCACCACAAACTCCCCATCACCTGAGGTCTGGCTCTGGTCTCAGGCACACGGTCTCCAGAATGTAGGAGCAGAACAAGGCAAAATTCCAGGCCATTCTGTGACATGGTGCTGAGGACAGCCAAAGTGGCATTCCCCACCTAGCCAAGGCTTTCTGGTGCAGACTAGACCAAACCAGCTTTTCCCAACTTACCCTGCATATTTCCTGCCAATAGTTAGAAGGAGAGGAGTTAGGGAGAAGAATAAAAAAAAAAAGAGAGAGAAAGTGAACAAGCCCTTTCATTTATTGTCCTAAGGAGCATGTCAGCCATGAGCACGTAGCACCACTCCTTGTTCCTGCATGGGGAGGACTGCCGCTGGAGGACCTCCCCCAGCCTCTTCCCCTCTCTCCTTTCTCTCTCTCACAGTGTAGGAGTCCCTGACTGGTGGGTGACAACCAACAGTTAATATTTCTTGACCGGTTGAGGCTTACCTTGTAAAAGGCTGTGATCATTGAAGACCTGGGTTCTTTCCATCCTTCCTTGCCCCAGATCTCTTGGCTGAGTACTTTTGCCTGTGCATATGACCTTTCCCCAAGAGGGCGGAGCCATGAGAGAATGTGTGCCCGTGGAGAGCAGTGGTAAGTTGATTTGGTTGCACACTTCAGCTGTACGTTCCAAATGTGCTGTTTTCATGCTCTTGCTAATGTCTGATTTCCATATCTATGTCTTAAGTAATCTATGCTTGGGCAGGGAAGAAAGGGACTACTGAGTTTCCTCTGGACTCTTTTCCTCTATCTCCTTTAGAGGTAGACTTGCGATTGTCCCACAGCTCGTGCATGGGGGTTTAAGATATGCATGCTTGCATCATTCCTGGCTTCCTCTTATGCCCCAGTGCTTGTTATTTGCCTTTTGCTTTCTCACCTAGCTTTTATTTATGTTAGCTTGTGCTTTGGGTATCCCTGTAAGGTACCTTATGTTCTTCTTAGAACCAGGCAGCTTATAAATACATGAATAAATAGAGTGAGCACCTGGCTTCCTGAGCCTCTGCTCCACATCGTGCTTTGTTGCTTCTTGGCCTTTTGGCTCAATCTGAGCACAAGTTAATAGGCTCTGTTTCTATGATGGGATGGTGCCCCAGGCATGCCACTCAAGACTGCTCTCAATTCTTGGCTTCTTGCTTGGACATTTTGGTCAGGATTCATAGACCCTTGTCTGACCATAATCTCCTTTTTCGTGCTTCTCTGCCGCTTATCTCCTCCCCACCCTAAGTCTGGACTTCCGTTTCTAAGGTCCATAGCCTCTGGACATCCCTCTGGATTTAACTGGCATCTCTGGGTATAGTCTGCCCTGAGGAGGCAGCTGGGTGTGGTAGTTTTGGAGTTGGATTTGGGATGGCCTATTCATCCATACATCTGTCCATCCATGTCTCTGTCCATTCATGCATCTGTCCATCCATGCATCCATCCAATATCCATCCAACTTCTCTTGATAGATGATAGATAGATAGATAGATAGATAGGGAGAGAGGGAGAGAGGGAGATAAGTAGAGAGAGAGGGGGAGGGAAGAAGGAAGTCATTGAGAGAAAGAGAGAAAGATTTTATAGATTCTTAATGTATTTAAAAATCGGTAGTAATTCCTACCATATCAGACCATTTCAAGGATTAAGGAAGATATGCATAGAAAACACATGGCATAGTGAGCACTCCATAACATGGTAGCTATTACTATTAGATGTCTGGTCACACACAAAGGTGGCCCCTCTTTTGTAAACTTTCTCACAGGATATTCTATGCTGCCTCTTCTCTTCTTGTTTTATCCATCTAACCATTCTCATTCTTATTTTCCAGAAATTTGCTTCAATTTTTCATTTATTGGCAATGCAATTTCTGTTGCTCCCTGTTATGGATTTCTTTCTTTCTAATCTTTATATTTGAAGAACAGAACCACTGTTTGTAGTGAACAGTAGTGCTATGACTTGCAAAACAGATAAAGTGTACCAAAGCCACGACAGGTAAGACAAGCATTTCAAGATGTTTTAACACCAGTTAATGTATTACTAGAAACCCCTGTGGACTTATGAGTTCCTAAGGACACTGACTGTTCCAGTAACTACCTAATTTTCCCCTTTAGTGCTGTTGCTGGCTTGCACTTGGACATACATGCCACCCCCTTTCCCTTCTTTATCTCTCTTAGGATTACCCACCACATTTTGCTCATTTATTTTATCTCTGTCCCCATTACTATGATGTAAGCTCCATGAGGGCAGAGACTTTTTGCTCTATTTTGTTCACTGCTGCATCCCTGATACCTAGAAGTTCATATAGTAGACGCTTTTAGTGAGTAGTTGTTGAATGGATGAATGGCAGGAACAAATGACTTTGTGTGTACTGTGAACTGGGCATTGCATTGTGTCCCATGTTTTTCCAATGGAACACTCTATGTGTCCTCAAGAGCTGCCTGAGATGTACACCAGGGTCTCCTCCTCCTCCTTCTACTGTGTTGTTAATTAACATAAATCTAAGTAGCCACATGTGGCTAGAATCTATTGTCCCAGACAGAATAGTTCTAGCATAAAAGACAAAACCAAAGGAGTTCATGCTCTAGTTGGGTAGGCAGGAGTATTTGAATTCACCCCATGGCCTTGGCAGTACATAAAGCTCTGGCATAATTTCTGGGCTCCTGGAATAAGCCCATCCAAGTCCCCTCTTTTCATTTTGTCTTGGCCTCAGCAGGGCCAAAGCTGGGTGAGGCAAGTGAGGCATTTGTCTCAGATGTAAAATTTAAGGCAGCATCAACAAACTCATTAAGATAATAGTGCAGTATTTTAAAAATCAGAATTAATGTAAAAATTCATGATGAACACAATAACAACATTTTACATAAAGGCAGGATCAGTATTACAGGTTTTTCCTTTTGCCTCTAGCTGCATTAAGGTTGCCATGGCACTGTTACTGTCTATGCAGTAGCTTATACCAAGGGTCAAATGAGAAGTGAAGGCAGTAGGTACTCTGGGAGTGTGTGCTTGAGGTAAATGTGGTTTCTTAAGTATTTGTAAATGTACTGCGGAGTTAAATGGGTTGTGAATGGAACAGATACATGTTGCAATTCCGGACAAAAGAGCATGTAGGCCTCAGTGGGCCACGGCACACATACGTCAGAAGGAGACTATAGGAGAAGAATGATACTGAATAGGTAAAACTTTGTGGTTTTGAATTCATTGCAGTATGTATTCAAATACAACAGAAATGTAATGAAGAAAATAAATGTCACTCACAGTTCCACCCAGGCATTTTTTCTTTACTGTATTCGATTACTATGATATTATTTTGTTATGACAAGTCAAATAAAGAAGCGACATATGAGGAAAAGCTAATCATCTCTTTCCTACATTACCCCAAACCCATTCCCACCGAGATATCTAAGTTTATAGCTCAGGCCGTACCTTTCTCTCTGTGCATATGTGCATATACATATAACTTGGTTTACTTAGTGTTTCAACAAAAATCAGATCATATTATACATATTACTCTGCAATTTTTTATTCTTACTTAATAATACATTGTGGGCACCTCTCCAGATCCATTGCTATATATCTTTTTAAAATTAATTTTATTTATTTTTGTAAAGGTAATACATGCCCATGGCTTTAAAAAAAAGGTGGAATAAGTATTATTCAATGAAAATTGTATTCCTCTTACTCTTATCTTATAGTCACTCCCCACCCCTCCACAGTGCAATGACCATTATGTTATGTTCTGAAGCCCCACAGAGCTGTTCTATATGTGAAAACACACTCTTTCTGTTGAGGGTAGAATTCTTCCTACACTCTTTTCTCTTGCTTTTTTTCACTAAATAATATATCTTGGAAAGTGTTCCATGTCTATATAGGTAAAACTACCTTATTATTTTATTATTATTATTTTTTAAGTCTTTTTGATGGCTGCCTAACTTTCTATTATCTTTCTATTATTTCTATTTCTATATTTATTATATAGATATACCAAAATATATTTCATGCAGTCCCTACCAATGAAAATTTTGTCTATCTTTCCTTCCTTTTGTAACTGTATCACTTTGCCTACATGTAAATTTATCCAAAGGATGTATTTCTAGAAACGGAATTTCTTAGTCCAAAGTGTGATTTTAATTTTGACACCTATAGTCCAACTGCTCTCCAGAGAGGCTATCTCATTTATGGTTCTACCAATAAGGTGGGACCCAAATCTCTGTGCTCTGGCAGTATGTTAGGTCATCAAACTTTCCATCCTTTGCAATATGATAGGCAGGGTTGTATTTCAAGGTAGTTTGAAACTGCATTTTTTAAATTATGCTTGTGTGCCATTCCTTGTCATTAAGGGCATATGGATTATTTTTCCATGAAATATTTGTATTCTGGGGACACTTGAAAAATTGAATTATTTGTCATTTTCAATGTCAATTCATGGAGCCTGTTTGTACATTCAGGAAATTTAAGGAGATTAGCTTTTGCCTCAAATACAATCTGTTTAATAGCTACATAATAAAATGTAGTATTGGTGTTTATTATGAGATACTCCTCCCCTTTTAGGTGCTTGTTTGCATGTACAAATAAAGTTGAAAGAACACCCTAATCTATATATGAACTGCTACTTTTGTTTTTGTAAAATAGTTTTCCCAAAGTAGCCTGGCTTGCTCAAGAAATCCATGTATTTTAATTTTAGTAGCTATTTTCAGATTGTCTTTTCAGAAGTCTGAAACAATTCACATTCCCACCAGTGACAGATGAGAAGTGCCTGTTTCCCTGAATCCCAGTTAGGACTAGTTCTTATTATCCTCTTACATTTTGAATTGACAAATGGTATCTTCTTTGGTTTTAGTTTGTATTTCTCTGACCATTAGTGATGTTGAGCATCTTTTAATATGTTTACTGGCCACTTGCATTTTCAATCCAGTGAATTGCTTGTTCATATTCTTTGCCTATTTCCTCCTGGGTTTCAGTCTCTTTTCCATCAATTTTCAAGGACTCTGTGTAATAACAACATTAACTCTTTATTTGTGATAGGTGTATTTTTTATAATCTCTTATTTGTTTTAGCATTTTGTTTATAACTTTTAAGTTAACTAAAGTAACCTAAAATTTTATGCTGTTGGGGTGCCTGAATAGCTTAATTCGTTAAGCATCCAATTCTTGATTTTGATTCAGGTCATGATCTCTGGGTCATGGGATCAAGCCCTGCGTTGGGCTCTGCGCTCATCAAGAGTCTACTTGGATTCTCTCTGCCTCTATCTACTCCCCTCCCCAGTGCTCTCTCTCTCAAATAAATAAATAAAAATTTTAGAAAAACAACTTTATGCTATTGACTATATCTTTTTTATTTATGGCTTTTGAGCTTCTTGAATGTATTAGGGTCTCTCCACTCTTTACATTTTTCTGTAAAGGGTCAGAGAGCAAGTATGTTAGGCTTTGTGGATCATATGGTCTCTGGAGCAACTATTCATTTCTGCCATTGTAGGCTGAAAGCAACCATAGACAATACGTAAAGAAGCGGGCATGGCTGTGTGGCAGTAAAACTTTATTTACAAAAGCAGGTGATGGCCTGCTGGCTGTAGTTCGTTGACCTCTGTGTTAAAAAAATAAGTCAGATAAGGAAATCTTTTGCTCAAATCCTCCAAAGACTCCCCATATCACTTAGATGAGTTAAATCCAAAATTATACCATTAATTGTCTCTCATTACGTCTCTAACTTTATCTTCCACAACTCTCACCTTGGTTCAATCTGCTCCAGCGGCACCAGTCCTTTTTGTTCCTTGGACCCACCAGACAAACTCACACCAGGCTTACTCTATCTTTGCACTCGTTTTTCCCTCTGCCCAGAATGTTTTCCCCCAGATGTTTGCACAGGTTTCTCTTTCACTTCCTTCAGGTTTTATCCCATCACAACATATGAGGGAGCCCTCTTCTGGCCAATCTATTTAACATTTAACCCTTGCCCTCCCACGAAGTTTGTTTCTTTTTCTTCTTTTTTCCCCCTTGCACTCACCACTAATATGTGTATTTTACTTATTTATAATATTGATTGTCTTCCTCCCCTAGAATGTCATTTTCACAGGGGGCAGGAATTTTCATCTTTTTTGTATCTTCAGCACGTTAGAAGAATTTCTGGCATATATAAGGATTCAACATTTTTGTTGAATGATTGAATACATAAAATAGAGAGGGAGAGATGAAGATAGAGAAAGAAGTGATAATTTCAAGAGGAACTCCTTGAGAATGAGAGATAACTACCTCTGATGGGGGCAGGGACACTCTTACATTGGAATAAGAGAAGAAAGAGGTATTTGTGCAGGTTGGTCTATATTAGGGTTTCTCAACCATGGCACTATTGACACTCTGGGTAAGGTGGTTCTTTGTAGTTTGGGCCTGTCTTATCCACTGGACAATATTTAGTAGCATCCCTGGTCTCTACCTACTAGATGCCAGGAGCGCCTTTCTTTGGTTATGCCATTCAAAATGTTTCTGGACATTGCCAGATGTCCTCTGGAGGGTGAAGTTGCCCTTGTTTGAGAACCACTGGTCTATACATTTACACTGGGAAAGAGGACTCTTTGATGATGGCTCTTGTTCTCTCAGTCAGGTGTAAGATGAGGTCATCAGCTGAGGGTTTGGGAGAGAAACGTAGGAGGTTTAAGAAAGAGAAGGTATGAATTGGTAATGTCAGAATGAAAGAGGCAATGGTGAATAAGAAATAGGCTTATTTCCTTCCTGGCCCTGAAGAATGTGAAATGTGAGAGAAAAAAAGGTGCCAGATGGCTTCAGGAGAGGCAACGTTCTCTGTGGACAATCATGCAGTGATTAGGTTTTTGATTACAGATTTAGCTTTTTAAAGAGCTCACTAAAAGAATTTAGGAAAAAGGGGAGGAGTAGGAATGGATGGGATTAGGGTTTGTTGAGTATAGTGTAGAATCAAGAAACCCCATAAAAACTGTAAATGGGAATGTTTGTGCTCATGAGGGAGACTGATATAAGACAGGCACGTGACACAGGCTGATACTAGTCTTGAGAACCTCATGGAAGATTGAAAGCTATCAGGTCAGTGACACAACCCCAGATACTTTGCTTGAAGCCTCCTGGAGGAAAGGAGACCAGCTCCCCTATGCTTTTCATAACTAATGCAAATGGAATTATTTTTCTGTTTCCATCTTGAATCAGTTACCACTAACATAAGGAAAAGCTTCATATTTTTGTATATTTATCTTATCTCCAGCCTCTTTATCAAATTCCATTATTCTAGTATTCTAGTGGAGTTTTTTTAGTTTTTTTTCAGCTATGAAATGATACTATCTGCAAATGAATTTCACACTTTTGGTGCGATCAGTCAATAAAGTCTCTTTATTATCAGTCAATAAAGAAGGCACATTTCTGTGATTTCCTTCAGCCACCAAGCTGAATCTCCTCTCAGGTTTAAAGCAGTTATTCTGTTCAGCCCCTGGATGGAAGCTACTCAGCACATCTGTACTATTCTGTTGATCCATAGATCTCTCGGAGATATTACCTGAGTAAATTTTCCTACCGACAGAAAAAGCTATTTCTACAAATTTAAGATACAGAAGCAATAAACTATCAACTATGTGTAAAGGTGTAACTAGAGATATCTTATATCGAAGTAACAAAAGTGGCTGCTTATTCAGTAAAAGGCCTTCCTGTTCTTATGGTTCCTCAGCAAGTCTAATAAAGGATCATTTATAGCAGACAAGATTTTTACATCTCAGGAATTCCTGCTTCCTAGGTAGGGCTTAATTTCAGAGTACTTCCAAAATAATTTTTTTTTGAGTGTTTGAGATTATCTCCTTCCATCCAAACTGAAAATGGTCCTAATCTTATGAAATCTACAACTGCTTTTTTATTATTTCTTATGGTCCACTTAAAAGTTTGACCTGAAGAGGAAGGGTAGATGTCAAGACAAGATGCACTTCCAAGTTCCATTTCTCTAATATTGTCTTGAAAAACTTCATTTGAGGCCATCTCTATTTCACCTCTCTATTTACCAGCTTTGCTTTGAACCTAGTGGAATGAATTATTAGCCTTAGCCACCCTGGGAAAAACAAATCAGTAATATAGATACAAATCCCATTAAATTCTTATGATCAGAGATTAAATTACCCAACACTACATATAAAATTTATATTATCTGAAAGGATAAGATATGAATACAAGTTTCTTTATGTAAACATGTGTGTCATTGATACAATGAAAAGTACAGAATGTGCGTCCTAAACTTCTCTCGTTTTATAGCAGGAGTCAGCATACTCTTTCTGTAAAGGGCAGTTAGTAAATACCTTGTATTTTGTGAGTCATACAGTTTTTATAGCAACTATTCAATTTTGTTGTTGTAGTTCAAAACCAGCCCTAAACCATACATAAATCAATGGTAGAGCTGTGTTTCAATAAAACTTTGTCTAAAAAACAGGCAGTGGGCCATATTTGGCCCATGTACCATAATTTTCCAATCTCTCCTTTATAGTAACATTGCTCAGCAGAACTCTGAAAATGTGTTGGACTTCGGTAGACAGAGTCAGAGAACGGGTACACAGTGAAGTCAGAGAACGGATCTGGGAGCACATCAGAACCCATGGAGTAGGTGTTTGTAGGGGACAGACATATTATCTCAGAAATATGCTGTAAAAGTGGAGCTAAAATCTAAGGTCAAGAAGGCACAAGGCCGGGGCATGCTGCTGGAATTGCATTCCCCATCTGATTTCTTTGTTGTTATGAGAATCGTGCTGCTAATTATAGTGTCCTGAAAGTATTTCCAGCCCTACCTTCTCCTGGGAGTAATGGATGGTGCATAGTACAAAAATGCATATTTGTCCAGTCATTGTTTCCCAAGGGAAGCTCCCCAAAGAAACTGTCACCAGAGAATTTGGGCGTGACAGTTTCTTCTCATTAGAGATTCCCAGGGGCCTGGGAATAATCTGCTGTTTACAGTCACTGCTAACCTTTCACTACACTGGGGGATCCTGATGGGCTTTCATCTCTCTTCTTTGGGTAGAAGGAGATGGAAGAGGGTCTGTTAGCCTTTGATATGAGGACAGTCTTGTGACCTCACACAAGATGGAGGTTAGAGGCAAGGGGAGACCAGCACCTGAGCAAATGGACCCCAGGGTTTTCTGGAGTATCTGGCGCAGGGACCACCTGACTTCCTCACTTTTACATTTCTTGGCCATAGGGCAATGTCAGGTACGAAGTAGGTCTTAAAAATCATTTGTAGGATAAATGAATGAGCTGCTTCTTATTGGATAAAGAAAATAATGAATTGTGACCCCACTTTCCCTCTTATATTCCACAGTACAGAGTAAAAAGGGAGGATTTAAGATCAGCAATCATATAGGAATTTGTTCTCCAAGGATTTCAGTGTCTGGCTCACATCCTTTCTCTAACATGCAGCCTTCCCTTTCCACTTAGCCCACTGTGAATCCCCCAGTTTCAGAATCCACTGATTTTTCCATCTTGCTCATTTGTGGATTAAGCAAGTGTTCAGTTTAGCCTACCTTTTTCTTTTCTTCTCCCTTTCTCTCTCTCTCTCTCTCTTTCTTTCAAGCCAGGTTCTGAGTGTACAAATTTGAATAAAACAGTTTCTGCCCTCAAGGAATTCATAGTGTGACACACCTGTGTTATGTGTCTTGGTCTGTTCTGAGTAGATTACAAGCCCCTTGAAGATGACAGGGACTCCATCTTTCCCTTCTTTCGAATCTCCCCGGTAACTAACGTAAGGCTGAGAACTCAGCTTAAGGACTACTTGATGTATGTAGTTACCAGGCCACTTGCTGGGTACAGCTCTGAACCTTATGGAATATTTCTGAACTGCCATTCAAGCTGGAAGAAAGCTACAGTCAGAGCAGGATGATTCCAAGTGCATTTTCCCAGTGTAAATTCCCTTTTCAGCTTTAACCTGGAGTCATCCTCCAGCTCAAAGGGATTTCAATACTCCCCTCTCTTCTCTGTTCCTCCACATGAAAG
Organism: Martes martes; assembly: GCF_963455335.1. Classification (NCBI taxonomy): domain Eukaryota; kingdom Metazoa; phylum Chordata; class Mammalia; order Carnivora; family Mustelidae; genus Martes; species Martes martes. Next base: position 41,880,673 of record NC_137893.1, read on the forward strand.
ATGGGGGTACATGAACCCTGATACTACATGGTTTTTATAGTGCTCTGAAATACTTGTATGAAAGCATTTAGGCAAAGTATGAGCACATTTATATGTGAGTGCTATAAGCTTTTATCTCCAAGCATTCACAGTTTGGAGTTTCAGTTGGGAAGTAAAAATCACCTCAGGAATGGAGAAGTGTCAGCTCCCAGCACAGCTAAGAATAAGGCAAGGTTGACTTTTGGTGTCCCTCACCTTCTTCTGGTACTGAGCCCTACTCCAGGGGCCTGGAGGCTCAGGGAGCCCAGCACTTGCCCTTCTCATCGATACCGTGGACTCCAGGGTCCCTGCAGGCTGATGGCTGGTGAAGTTTACCCGAGGAAATGTTGCAGCGGTGTGCACTGCAAGAGTCCTCTGGGTACACTGGGGAAAGTGAAATTCTTGGGAGACATTATCGTTTAGCTGTTTGTTTTCTTAAAATGATTCAATATTTTTATAGTCTGTTTCCCCCCCTCTTTTTAAATATCATGGTTTCACGGCCTCTCTCACCTTCACTTGAGAATGTCAAACAGCACGGACAAGAGTGAATGGCAGAGTCACGGAGAGTCCGTGACCAAGCATTGGAAGCTTTCGTTTCCGGTTGGGTCTGTATACTTCATTAAATTTATGGGAATCTCCCTCCCCATTTCTTCCTGAGATGAATCACTCAGCAACAAAGTTACCTCTGGGAGAAAAGCTGACTATGTTTCTGAGACAGGCCACTGAGCTGGGTAAATCTGAACGACCATCACATGTGCACAGTCTTCTCTCCCGCTGCCCTGGCTAGGCAGGACGCTCTCTCTCCGCAATGTCCCCTGCCCGGTTGGTATTCCACATAGAGTTTCCTGACTCTCTCATGAGCTGCTGCTGTTTCAGCATGAGATGTAGTATCTCATGGTTCTAGCCAGGCCCAGCATCTTGTGATCTCTTTCACCTAATGAAAACTTGTTCACAGCTAACTGTTGCATTACAAATTAATGTATGGATTTATGATAATTTTAGTCAGAATTCCAATGGAAATTTATGTATATTTTTAAATATACAAATATATAATAAATATAAATATATATGAAATATATAAACATATAAAATTATATTTTTGGCAGGAGGAGTGAATATAGTGCTTTTTAAGAGTTTATGTCACAGAATAAACATGGGGAAATTATCAAGCAAATTTTGAAAATGAAGAACAAGGTGAACTTGTCCTAACAAATATTAAACAAATTATATAGTGATTGAAATAAAACCAGAATTGTGCTAGTATATAATTATAGACAAGTAGGTCACTGAAATAGAATAGAGAACAGAGAAACAGATCCAAGTGTACTTAAGAAATTTGATCGAAAGGAGGCATTTCATTTCAGTGGGAAGATAATGGACTATTCCATAAGTGGACTGGAACTGGCTATGCATTTGAATAAAAGGATTTTATATTTATCCAGATGTTTACCACTTATGACATCCTTCATTCCTTTGTGTAGATCCAAATTTCCATCTGGCATCCTTTTTCTCCTGCCAGAGGAACTTCCTCTAACATGTTTGTTAAAGATCTGTTGGTCGTGAGTGCTCTCAGCTTTTCTGCGTGACAAAGACTTTATTTTATCTTCCTTTTTTGCAGAGTAGGACGGTAATCCCTGACAGATGGGAACCAAACCAGGTGAAAGTTAAAATTGCAGCAGCTTATCACCGAGAACACAGGGAGAGGCTGGAAATGTCCTTGAGTCGAGGTCCATGGAGACCAAAGTGGCTGAGTGCAGGGAATAAAGCCCGGGAGGGAGGAGAGCTGCGCAGAGAGAGAACTCTAGAGATACATGGAGGCCCCTGCGTCTTTAGTAGAGTACTGATGGGTACAAACAGATGAGAAAATGACCAAAGACCTGAGAAAAAGCACCCAGAAGGACAAGGGGAATGGTGGCCATCACTCCCACTGTGCCTGTTCCTTCAAACCAGATTGGCAAACCTCGTAACTCACGGGATAGAGGACTCAAAGGGGTCTTGCTGCAGCTGTGGGAATTGATTAGCTCTAGATGGACCTCTGCTCTGGACCTGCTTAACAAGTCTGAAAAGAAAGAGTCAAAACAATCAGTTTCCCCTGGTATCACTTATATGTGGAAACAAACAAAGCAAATTCCCAAAAACAAAAACCAAGAAACAAAAAGTTGAACTCATAGAAACGGTCGAAAGGTGGCTGGGGCGGGGCGGGGTGGGGTGGGGATGGGAAGAGGTTGTTAAAGCATACAAATATTCAGTTTTTCACCCGTAAGGTGGATAAGGTCTGAGGACCCAATGTAAAACATGGTAACTGTAGCTGATTTTACCATATTGTATAATTGAAATTTGCTAAGAGAGGAGAACTTCAATATTCTCACCAAGAAAAAAAAGAGGGGGTTGTAAAATATGTGTAGTGAAGTATGTGTTAATTAAGTTGATGTGTTTATGTTTATAATAAGTATATGTGTTTATGAAATTATCACACTGTAAGCTTTAAATATCTACATTTTTATTTATCAGTTATACCTCAAAAAAGCTGGGGGTGGGTGGGAAGGATCACTTTCCAAGGGCATCTTAGAACAAAGCTACCCAAGAATATTTATAGGACAAAAACAAAAAAAAATATCCAGCACCCAACAAGGTACAACTGGTAATCTCTGGTGCCCAATCAAAGATTACTAGGCATGCCAAAAAGATTCAGGAAAACACAACCCATAATTAAGAGAAAAAAAAAAAAACCCAGCCAAGCAAAACTAAGAACTGATGCAGATGTTAAATTTAGCACACGAGGAAATTAAAATACTTGTAACTGTAATCCAGATGTTCAAAACATCAAGTAGAGTCACGGGAGATATAAAAGAGATCCAAGTTAAACTCATGGAAATGAAAACTACAGTATTTGAGATGAAAAATTCTCTGGATGGAATTAATGTTAGATCAGACATTGCAGAAGAAAATATTAGTGAACTTGCAAACATAGTAATAGAAACTGCTCAAAATGAACCACAGAGAAAAAAGGATTAAAAAACATTAGAAGATATTAAACAACCTAATACATATGGAATTAGGGCCCTGAAGGAGGGAGGAGAAAAGAAAAATAATTTGAATAGTAAAGGCTGAAAAATTTCCAAATTTGTGAAAACTAAAAACCCGTAGATCTAAGAAGGTCAGAAAGCTCCAAGAAGAGAAACATAAGGGAAACGAATCTAACCGAGGCACACAGTATTCTAATTGCTCAAATCCAGTGAGAGAAAAATTTAAAAGCAGCCAGAAAAGAAGACATGCCGTAAACAAAGGAACAAAAGTTGAGGATGACAGTAGTTTTCTCACACACACAAAAAAGACAAAAGAACAACATTTTTAAAGAACTGTAAGGACAAAATTCTATCTACGTACAATTCTAAGCTCACGCAAATAACCCATAAACAAATGAAATGTATGCTTAATTTCAAGCATAGTTGGGAGAACGTTTAAAACAACAACTAAATACCATTTTTTGCCCTCTCACTCTCTTGGGAATCAGTTGAGAAATAAAACACAGGACATAGAGGAAGATCAAGATTGAGATTTATCACTGAGAGATTGATCAGAAAATTAGAGAATGGCTTAGATGATTAATCAAATTGGGTTAAATATTGGGGCCCCTGGGTGGCTCAGTTGTTAAGCGTCTGCCTTTGGGTCAGGTCATGATCCAGGGGTCCTGGGATCCAGTCCCACATCGGGCTCCCTGCTCAGCTTGAAGCCTGATTCTCCCTCTGCTACTCCCCCTGCTTGTGTTCCTTCTATCACTGTGTCTCTCTCTGTCAAATAAATAAAATCTTTTTTAAAAAAATTGGTTAAATACTAATTCTTAACCTAGGAATGAGGCGCTTGCTTATGCTGACCTGGAAAGTGCCGCAGGGCTGGATAGACCAGAAGGCGCCCTCTCAGAGAGCAGGCAGACATGCTCCATTCCTCTCCTTGAACTCACCAGCCAGATGACTTGCTCCTCCCATGTAGGGGTGCGAGCGGGTAGGCAGTAAGAATGTGGGGATGTTTTGACCATCCTTCCCCTTATGGGGGAATACACGTTCTCCCCAACAGTAATCTGGAAAAACATAAATTTTAAAAATAATGTAGACGTATAAATTTGCAGTCAAGACCTTGGGAGTCTTCATTTTGGGGCTGTGCCCTAAGGATTTGAGTGGAAGTGGTTTCCATCATGTTCTAATTCATTCGGACTGCTGTGAGAAAAGCACCGTCGACTATGTGGCCTATAAACAGCAGATACTTATTTCTCACAGGCTGGAAAGTCTAAGTCTTGCTGTGTCCCACATGGCAGAAAGAGCTGGGGAGCACACTGGGATCTTTTTTACAAGGGCAGTAATCCCACTCACGGGGCTCCTCCCTCACGATGTAATTATCTCCCAAAGACCCCACCTCCAAACACCATCACACTGGGGATTAGGTTTCTACATAAAATTTTTGTGGGGGGGTGGATACAAACTTTAGCATATGACATAGTAACATTAGCATATAGAGCATATAGGAAGTGATGTCAGGAAATACTAGTAAGTCAATGGGGAAATGAGACGGAGAAAGGAAGGAAGACATCATGAGGATTTTCTCAAGAAATTTGCCACTGTGGGCAGTTGACACTTAATTCCACTGGCAGGTAAACAGTATAAAACCATATAAAGCACATGTCTTATCCCACCCTAGAGACAGGAGAGCTGGGGTCTTTATCCACTAGTCATAGGTTGAAGTTTGCTCTTGGGGTAGAGGTGGGGAGGCATTAATTTTCTGGAAGTTAAAGCCTGTGCCTCGTGCGGGCAGAGCTTACCGCAGTGGGCACGGAGAGATCTTAGGCATAGTCTTGGGGGTTTGGGCATTTGGAAACTGGACCAGCAAGCATGGATGCTAAAGATACAACGGTGGGGACCTGGTAGCACTGATGGTATTCAAGGAATGTTACACTATTTCATTTTCTTTAAATGAGATGTAACCCAATTCCAAGCCCCCATCTAGCTAGCCTGTCAGAACATACAAGGTTATCCATTAATGGAGTTCTTCCTGGCTCTTTTCAGGTTGGGCAGTTTCCAGAAAACTCATACAAAGCAAACTATGTGGGAAGTCCTGGTTTTCACTCCACCTTTGTTAGATCAGAATGGTTTCTATATATGTCTGAAGTCCCTTGGGCTTGGAAAGCTTTGCTAAGATTAGGAGCTCCGGCGCTGGGCTGGGGATTTGCCTCCTCCGGTACATTTTGTTTTTCCCTCGACCCCAAGTTCACCTGAGGACACTGCAAGGCCGTTAACTATGGATCTTCGTTCTCTGTTGGAACCTGAAAGTTTCCAACTGCATCCTCTTCTCTGATGCTGCCATTCTTCAAAGGAAATCTAACAGCTCTCTGTCTACCCTTGGTTCTGAGCAGCAGCCTCTCACTAGGCTCAGGCCACAGCAAACCAAAGTAAGGAAGGCTGGCGGACGGCAGGCCACTCCTGCGGTCTCCTGCTCCAACGTCCTCTGAGGCAGCAGCAAACAAAAGTTGGTCCATCTGCTCAGATTGGAGGCAAGAGAGAAAAATATGGAAAGAAGAAAACATAAGTAATAAATCACCATTATTCTGCTATAGTTCAATAGAATGAGCCAGAAAATTGTAGCTCTTTCATATGTCTTTTTATCATGATGTTGGTGGTTCTCTAGTACATGAGTGTGATGTTACCCTTCTGCCAAGGAATCTTTCTCTGACCAGTGCAGAACTCCATGATCCCTGGTGGCAAGGCGGAAGGGATGTTCTAGCATTTAACTAGAATCTTACCAGCAAACAAGGAAACCCTATGCTGTTACAACCTGGATCAAGTCATCCAACAATCATGGCAGAACAAACGTCATTGCCTGGGCATGAGTTATAAAATTTCACTGTCTCTTTGTCTCAACCTATTTTTCATTTTTTTTGGTCATTATATTAAAAATTAATACACAGCAGAATTAACTTTTTAGGGGGAAATGTTCTATAAGCTTAAACACTTATACACTCTTGTGAAGGCAATAATGTATATACAAAACAGTTCCATCACCCAAAACAATCCCTCATGCTGCTCCTTGGTGGTGACACCCTCCCCTTGCCACTAACCCCTGACAAACATCTCCATCCCTGTAGCTTTGCCTTTTCCAGAGTTTTAATGTAAATGGAATCATATGTCAACTTTTGAGGCCAAGTTCTTCATTCGGCATAGGGCCTTAGAATTCATTCATGCCGTATCGGTAGTGCTTTCCTTTTCATTGCTGGGTAATCTTATTGCATGCACGTAACGTATTTTTTCAAGCTCATTTACCCACTGAAGGACATTTGAGTTGTTTCTAGTTCTTTGGTGATTGCGAATAGAGCTACCATACACAACTGTGCACAACATTTTTGTGAGTATCCCTTTTCATTTGTCTAAGGGAAATCGCAAAGGGTAGGGGGATGTATGATAAATGTGTATTTGTCTTCATAACTAACTGGAAAACTGCTTTCCAGAGTCACTGTGCCATTTTATATTCCACCAGCAATACAAGTCCCAGTTTCCTCTCACCCTCACCAGCACTCAATATAGTCGGTTTATTCTTTAGTCATTATAATAAGTGTTTATTATATCTCATAATAACCCATATCTCATGTGGTTTTCATTTGTTCCTTAGTCAGCAATGTGTTTTTTCCCTCTGGCTGCCTGTAAGATTTTTTTGGTCTTTGATTTCCAGATGTTTTGGTATGATAAGCGTAGCTGAGTGTGCGTGGTGTGTGTCTGTGTGTGTGTTTAATCTGCTGGGTGCTTTCTGAGTTTTTTGATCTGTGATTAGTATATGCCATTACTTTTAGAAAATTCTCTACCATTATTTATTCAAGTATTTCTTCTGCCCTATTCTTTCTATTTTCTACTTTTGGGATTCCAATTTTACATGTAACAAACAATTCGATACAGCATAGTTCCTGGATGCTCTGTTGAAGACATTCTTTGTCTCTGTTACTATGGTCTTGATCTGATCTTTTTATTCTTCTGCATGGTTTCTCTCTCTCTCTCTACTGAAATTACCTATCTGGCACGTTGTCTACGCTTTCCATTAGCGCCTTTAACAGATCAGTCATTGTTGTTTTAAATTCCCTGGCTGATTTCCAGTATCTTTATCGTATATGAGTCTGTTTCTATTGATTATTTTATCTTTTCAGATTCAGTCTTCCTTACCTTTTAATATGCCTCTTCCTTCCTTCCCTCCTTCCTCCCTCTCTCTCTCTCTTTTCTTTTCTCTCTCTTTTTCTTTTTCTCTTTCTTTCTTTCTTTCATTCTTTCTTTCTCTCTTCCCCTTCCTCCCTCCCTCCCTCCCTCCCTTCCTTCCTTACTTCCTTTTTCTCTTTTTTTGTAGAGAACTGTCCATGTTTTGTAGAATAGAAAATACCAGAAAATATACAAGTAAGTATTTATTATGCTTGGAGATGAACACGTCTGTTTTTCTCCAATGTCTTTACTGTGGAAGTTTGTGTTAATCCAGTCAGGATTCAGGCAGATTTTGAAGATTCTTTTTGTGCTGGGTTCCCCTTAGTATACCACAGGCTTCAAATTTCTGTAGCCATACCTTATTTTTAGAGTGTGGGCCACTTTGCCAGAGGAGTTTTCTCAGTGTCTGCTGACCAGAGGGAGTCTGTTACTTAGATTCTGTCCAGCTGTAACCTACTGTAACTTTCTTGGTGTCTTTTACTGTGGTCAGGGGAAGGGGCTTGTACTCTGACGTTCTGACTCAGCCCCTGTCTTCTGCAGGCACTGTGACCCAAGTCTCAGCAGGAGGCCCTCACCAGGGTCCCCGCCCTTCTTCTAGCTGAGTGCTATCTTAGCACCTGATCCTGTCATTCCCCAATGCTTTAAAAAAATCTGAGCTTTAAAAAAATCTGTTCCCTTCTTACAGCTGCAGGAGGCTGTACTGACTAGTGGACTGTACTCCAAAGTGTTGGATTTTGTTGCTGTTTTTGTTGCTGTTCGCCCTGTAGATTAAAGCTTTTGTTCCACAGGGAAGGTGGGAAATGTGAGTCTGGGTGGAGTCTTAGCAGTGATTGCTGTCTCCCCAGCACTGTGGCCTCAAGTTTTCCCTATAAGTATCTCCGGGAGGATTGTGGAGAAAATCCTGCAAGAAGTTATGAGCTCCCCTAGGTCTGTGGCTCCCAGGGACTGCGCGTGCTCACTCACCCACCCTTAGCCTTTAGTGATTCTGTAAAATTTCACTAAATCTTCTTATCAGCTTATTTGGAAGTTGGCCGTGTGTGCTCTAGGTAAACAAATACTTGGCTTGGTCTCTCCCTGCAGATGCCTGTCTCTTCCCAGATTTGAGATTTGAGGTCGAATGTTGGTTCTGTGACCTCAGTTCTTTCATGGGTTCAAGAAAAGTTGTCAGGTTTTTTGTTTGTTTGTTTTGTTTTTGGCTTTATTTTGGTGCCAGTATTTCCCGTATTAAGTGTGGCCTCAATGCTCTTTCCAGCTCTTTCTACTTCCAAGGTGAAACTAGAAGTGCCAAGTGCTTTTTGAGAGTTGTTGGATTTCCAAAGCATGACTTTAGGACAAGAAATCAAGAAGAGGGAATTCTGTCCTCCCTTCTGCTTCTCTTGTCTCCTCCCCCTCAACACAAGGACATCTTGAGGTCAGCTTCTTCTGTTTTCAGTCACTTTAGTAATTCCACTATCTCTCTCATTTCTTCCCCCTTTCTTTGTTTGGATGTATAGTATCTGTTGGCTTGGTTGGTTGAATGTGTGTGTGCACATGTCCCTACCAGTCATTTTCATTACGTCTTTATTTTGTCTTGTTACGGATGGTTGTTAGCTAGGCACCATGTGCCCCCTTCTCCGTGAAGGTCCCTGGCATTCACCAAGAGGAGCCCCACTTATCTTTGCTACACGGTTGTGATTTGGAGAGGAGGTGTTAACCGCTTCTTCTGCCCAAGCAGGGGAGTGGAGATGAAGCTTTCACACTTCCGGGTCTTACAGATGGAAGGCGAAAGCGCTCATGGCTCTGCTGTCCCTGAGCTCTTCAAGTGCACGCATTGTCAGAAGGGCAAATGCACGCACACGTGTCCAAACACCCCCGTCTCTTCACAAACTGAGATTCAGAATGATCCTCTCACTTTTCCTTGGTAAAGTAAGGAGCAAAACCAAACTTATTCTTTTTTTTTTTTTAATTAGAAAATGTCTTTATTGATTTAACTCCAAAAATAATATAGAATCCCTTTTGCACCGCTGTTTATATTTTGGTGTACATTCTTTCTGGTTTTTTTTTTTCTGTTTATAGACAAAAGAATATGTATTTTAATTTGTAAAAGCTGAGGTGAAGGCTACCCTAATTAATGAGCAGTTTTGAAGAAATGGATTAGTGGAGCTAACTTTCTTTGCTCTTGGCTGCTCAAGGCTTTACTGCTGTGAGCAGGGAAGCAAGAGACAGGCAGCCACAAAGCAGCTAGGGCTGAGATGTTAGAGCGAGCATGTGCAGGGAAGGCAAGAGCTTAACAAATAAAATGGAAGTGAAAGGGACGTGGCACAGGGGTGCCCTTCCTGCATCTGATGGTGTGGGAGCTTCCATGGCCATCCCTCTCAGCAAAGGGATCCGGGGCCAGCCTGGAGTCAGCAGTGACAGGCACATTCACTGGGGAGTGCCCCTCGTCTCCACCCGTGGGCCCTGCCCTCATAGCCCTGTTGTCCCCCAACCTCCTCACAGCCCCGGCCGGCCTCCTCCAGGAGAACTGCAGCTCTTTTGTCAGTGCTTTCCCTTTGATCCCTAAACACGGGGCTCCTTGGGGACACTCGTGTCAGTAGGAAATATGTACTCGTGTTCTATCTGTCTGGACAAGGAGGGTGCAGGTAGGGTCAAATGTCAGCTCTCTGAATTCAGCATTCCTGCTCACAACTGGAGCTTATGGTGGGGGGTAGGGGAGCCGGCTCCCCAGCCCACGCACGTGTGAAACCAGTCCTTCATAATTTATGGCCTTCCGATGCTTCAAAGATGTTGGGAATTCACACTAATACAAAATTTAAGACTCAATACAAGGAGAGAGGTGTCTTAAATCCAGTCTGTGGTTTGAGTCTATCACAATGACATCCCCCCAGGAATGAGCTTGACCAGAAATGCCAATTTTGGACAATGCCTGAGGGGATCCAAGATCTCTGAAGAAGTCAAGATATCAGTGTACCGGATTATCTCCGATTCACCTAAGAAGAGAAAAACAGCTTTAATGCCAGGTAAGAGCTATGCATACTTTCCCCCATTAGTTATCCTCACACTGATTGCCATGGCAGGCCTCTCTACTCAACGACTTTGATTCTTTAATGTGACTAATAATTACAGTGTTGATTCTATGTTAGGCACTGCCTGGACCTCCAGCCTTCCATCTGGTGAGATTCACTCTGGGAGCTCCTGCTGACTCCACTGCAAAAGAAAGAAGTATCACCAATGGAGATTAATCCTCCCATCAGCCTGGAGAGAAAGGGCCCGCAGACCGCATGTGGATCCGCTCAGCACGCTACTGCCTTTATTAAACAGCCAACGGGACAAAGGGAAACAAGGCCTTTCCTCTTCCAAAGGAGCTCTGCCAAAAATGTATTATCCGGTCAAGGGCCACACGTTCAGGTCCTAATGCACTTTTTTCCCCAGACATGCTCTTATAGCGTGTGGTAATAAGATTAGGCATAGGCAGTTTGCAGTAGATAAGGCGTCTTTAGTCAGGCCTGGGGAAGGAAGGGTAAGTCAGGCTTCTGGAAGGAGGTGGAACTCATAGGACTCATTCCCTTTTCACAGTTTATTGACCATTTAACAAATATTATGGAAGGCTAATTTCATCGTATGCTAGGTGTCGTGGGCTGAATGATGGCCCTTCAAATTGTATGTCCATATGCTAATCCCTGGAACCTGTGAATATTACCTTCTAAGGCAAAAGATGTTGTTAAGTTAAGGACCTAGAGAGGAGTTTATCCTAGATTATCTGGGTGGGCCCTAAATACAATCATGTGTATCCTTAGGAGAAGAAGAGGTGATGAGGAAGAGGAGGCAGGGACTGGAGTAATGCACCCACAAACCAGAGAATGCTGGAGGCTCAGACTGGGGCATGGGGCAGGCTTGCCCCCAGAGGCTGGGAGGCGGCATAGCCCTGCTCACACTGTGTCTCAGTGGGATGTTGACCTTCCCTCCTGGAGTCTGTGATCTAGTGCAGGTCTAGGGCCACAAACGTGTGGCTTATGGTCAGAACGATGAGATTGCAGGCCCCCACAGAAGCCATGGGTGAGACTGGTGAGCCCAGAGATGGCTGAGGCAGAAGCTAGAAGCAAAATGTGCCTGTAGTACAGAAGAACCATTTTGGTTTGAATGCCCATATGCCCTGAGATGTTTTACTGATATCGATGCAACAAATTTATTTTTTTAAAATAATGTTAATATTATTTTCTGATTATAAAAGGCATACATATACATTGAAGGAAACTGGAAAAAATTCAGAATGATATAAAGAGCAGAAATTAAATTTGTCTATAATCCTACTGTCCAGAGATGATACTGTGAACATTTCCAGTTATTAATGCACGTACACACAATAGGCATTTTGCTCAGATGTTACTTCTGCATTGTTGTGACTGTCATCTCACACTTATGGGTGGGTGGCTTAGACTTTTGGGCATAAGGAAGGTAACTCCTCCCAGTCTGGAGTAGGAAAAAGGGTTTGGGTTTTAGGATGTACTAGACGGGATGAGCTAGGTTATGCCGTGGTACCCAAATAACGTGAAATCCTGAAGGTTTATCGCTGTACACATGACAAATCCATTGTGAACTGAGGGTCAGGGTGGTCATTGGGGGACTCTGCCAGCAGTTGCCACTTGGAGTCTCTGGTTGAAGACATGCTGCCATCTGGAATGTTGGAATGGCACTGGTCCGTGAAGCAAGGAAAGAGAGGAAGGAGCACCACTCACCGGTTTTTCACTGTCTCCTCCCCCAAGTGACTCACATCATCTTTCCCTCACAGCTCACCAGCTGGAGACATGGCCACGCCCCACTAGAAATGGCTGGAAACCGTAGAGGAGTACAATGGGCATCTGACTCTATTACAGTAGAGAGTTGCTGACTTTGTCACAGACAATGAAATATAAGTGCCCTGGACTCCACCGGACATGGACAGCCATCAGGCCTTGAGGCAGCTGGAGGGACAGTGGCTGTCTCAGGTTCTCTTGTGTGCTTTCCCGGACAGCTTGTCAAGTTAGGTCAGCCGTGTAGGAGCAGAAATACACTTCCCTGGAATTGCCCGTCCTTCCACAAAAGGTGGGTGCAGGCAAAAGTCTCCCAAATGGCAGCCCTGGAAGAATTTGGAACCTATTTTTCTAGCTCAGACTTCAACTTGGTGGGAGGCTCCTGATCTGCTAGGGTGCTGAAAAAAAATCTTTCTTGGAGTCAAAGAAGTAGAGGAAAGGTAATTAGTAGAAGTCAATATTCATCATTACCTTATATATGAGTTTTATTGATCTCATGTTCTGATACATGCACGTGTATTTGATCCTAGCACAATTTATTAAAATAAGAAGAAAACTGTAATCTCTTCACTAGCCCCTGCCCTATATTACCTGAACTACTTCTGCATGGAAATTTTCTTATTAGTAATGGTAAGAAATCCAGGCATGGTGAATTGGACTCTAATTTTAGGAACACATCACTGGAGTGTTCCTCCGTGGCAAAGGAGGCCCTGGTGTGTTCCAGAATCAGGAATTTTCAAAACTAGGAGATATCCTTGGATGTTCATGCACAAAGAGGGGAGGCTGGGCAATGGAGTGAGGGGACCTTAAATAATTTCCAGAAGGGATTAAATGGCTTTCAGAGCTTAGCGAAATTGCCACCTGTCCTTGCCTTTGGCAGGGGAATAGAGAAAAGATTTGGGATTAAGCTTCTGCATTGTATCCAGGAGAGCCATCTCTGCAAAAGGAAGTTTTGTTCCAATTCTATTCAGAGCTCCGGTTTGATCAGGCTGGGCTTACGTGTGCCTGCCTTGAGAGAAGGTGTGTGGTTACCCTGGAGGTTTTATGTTCTTCTGAGCCCACATGCAGGTTATCGTACATGAAAGGAACTTCTGGAATTCTTAAATTTCTAAAGGCTCCATTTAAACCTGGAGGGTTTGTACTTACCTTCTCTCTAATTGGGCCCCTACTCTTGGTGCTTGGGTAACGTATTGCTCATACCTTGGGCATTGTCATTAACAGATGAGGAAGCTGAGGGTGACAGATGCCAGGTCATTTTCCAAGGTCATGAAGTTAGTAAGGGATGGAGCTGCTATGGGAATCCAAACATGCCAAATTCCTGCCCCATGCTCTGTGTCTGCCAGGCCAAAGCAAGCTTTGCTGTAAGTTGCTTCAAAAGCTAGAATCAGAATGGGAACAGAGATCAAGGGGGAACGGAGTTCAGCTAACAATTCAGTAAAAGATAATGCATGATATTTTCAGAGAGAGGACAGATATGGGGGAAAAAAAACAAAGCTTTGGGACATAAGGTCTTTGTACATTTGACAAAAATGCAGTTGGAAAGTGGATAATGTAGTATCCTGGGTGTTTGCTGCCATTTTGATAAAATTATTTGTCCATATAACTACAATCGAAATTTTGATTTTTCTTCCCCTTGTGATAAAGAGCTACGTGTTGACATCATCTTAAATTTATCCTTGGCAGTACCTGGCTTTACCTGAATTCTTGGTCTAACCTCACTGGAGGCCAAGGTGTAAAGGACTTCCTGACACGTATACATTTTTCTTTTGAGTTTCTGGTGCCAATTAACTGTGCTGCACAGTGAGTGGCCTGACTGTAGAATGTAGGGTTGAATTCAAAGACTCTACTCTCTCTACTTAGCAGTTGGGTTCCTAGTTTCTCTTTAAAAGTACTGATACGGGGCACCTGGGTGGCTCAGTGGGTTAAAGCCTCTGCCTTCAGCCCAGGTCATGATCTCAGGGTCCTGGGATCAAGCCCCGCATCGGGCTCTCTGCTCAACAGGGAGCCTGCTTTCCCCCTTCTCTCTCCACCTGCCTCTCTGCCTACTTGTGATCTCTGTCTGTCAACTAAATAAATAAAATCTTAAAAAAAAATAAAATGAAATAAAAGTACTGATACATTTGCATTCATGGTACCTTGGCAGAATGACAGCTTTTCTGGGACTCTCACAAGTTCACAGTATAGGGGAAGGGGATGGAGGTAAATTCAGAGCTTGTTAGATTGGATAAGCCTGTTCCCACCTTGTGCAGCAAGTTGTGGATTCCCTGATTTCATATCAGAGTTACGTGGATGACGGTGGGAGCAGAGCCACTGGGGTAGTTTGGGATGTGTGATCTGATAGCAGATCTTGTCTGTTTTGCGAGACAGTGGGAGACTTGAGGGAGGGCTTGTATTCCTGTGAAGTTAACTGGTCTGACTTACAGTTACCAGATGGATCCACTCCATACCAACTACTGAGTACTGAGGCTATAAAAAAAAGAACAGGTTACTGGGCAGTAAGAGAAATACGAACAAGAAGGATTCTCAGACATTAAAAAAATTCAGAAATTAAAAATTAAAACTCATTAAAATAATTTTATTTCTCCTTTATGCCTTTACTTCAATGGTCCTGCTTTCCATAATGGAGATGTACTATTTTTTATTCATTTCAATGAAGATTAATAAAAGATTTAAAGCCTTGAGTTTCATTTCTTTTTCGTTTTATTTTTTAAAATTTATTTTTTATTTTACATACGGTTTTAATATTTTTGTAACTTAGCTTTTGATCATCAAACTTTTACCAACTAGCCAAAGTTATTTTCATCATCAATATCATTTTTAGTCACAGGAAAACACTGTAGGCTACCTACAATGCAAAAAACATGCTAAAAATAAAAACAATGTGTATCAGCGTCTTTTTCTGATTCCAAATTCACTTGCCCTTTATGTATCTTTAGCTGAGTTAGTAGTGTTCTGGAGCTACATCCTGCAAACATTAAGAAATCTTCAGGGCCAGGAAATATTATGGGTATTCCATAATTCAATATATAGCGTGAAACAACACTCTTGATATATTTGCTATTTTTGAAGGGAAAGGAAGGAATTTCATTCCGACCAAGAAGCTGCTGACCAAAGAATTATGGTTTGAGTAGCAGGTGCATTTTTCACTTTGGGGAATAAGATAAACTAAAGAAATAAAAGAGACTTGAGCTCCCATTTTACACAATTTCACTTACAACCTAAAAACAGCCATTCTTAATAGTTTTTCTTTGCCAATTTTAAAGCAAGTAGAATGGAACCTAAGATGAAAACTTCAGGGTAACAGGAAACACAGGGAAACAAATATCTTGTTTGGAATTGGAGGTAGTACAAGAATGACAGGGAAGAGCGGTACAGACATTGAACGTGAATCAGTGTGACTCCGGTACTGTGATGGGGAATAGGTACCGAGTGAGGATAAAGAGAAGCATAAAGCATGGAGACCGAGGGTTCTTTTCTTCATTCTATATGTCATGCTTTAAAACACTGTTCTCATTGCTATAGTGGACTACCAAGTCCTTTGCAGAAGAAGGGCAGAGCTCTAAGAAGACCAACGGAAACAAGTTTAGAAAATGACTCTGAAAGTACATGAAAGAATTTAATGCTTCGAAACTCAAGTAGAATCAGGTGAGGGTTAAGAAATCAAAATCAAACAAGCCCCAAACCAGCGAAACACTAAAAATTTTTTAATTTATTCAATATGAAAAAAGAAGCAGGGTTTATTTATTAACTATTTGCAAACACGGGGGAGGGCCTATAGCTGCATGGAGTAGGCTGTTTCCCCTCCACCATGAGAAGAACTGCAGGATAGGGACTGAATTGTAGCAGGGAAGAGTTGGGTGCAAAAAAGTCATCTCCTTGAGTGATGCTATGTTATTAGATACTGATGTTTTCAGAAGGAGATTATAGAATTGTCTAAAGAGTTGGAGGGGGCGAGGCGAAGAGAGAAATATTCATGTCTGTATTTGTCTGGGATGTTTCTTTTCCCCCCAAAAACCAAACTCCCAAACAAAGAACTCTGCTAATTGTTAGTAAAGAACCCAGACACACAGGTCTAGCATCTTTGGAAGTTGGCTCTTTGGGAGAGGTTTAGAGACGGAGGAAGGTGAGTTCTGGGTGGGTGGTCCTGTGAGCACGGATCTGAGTGCTGCAATTCAGACTAGACACATTTCAAATTTTCAACAGCCCACATGTTGCTAGTGGCTACTGTGTGGACAGTGCAACGCTGTGGTCTGTCTGCATTTATATTTTAATTTTTATGACATGTTGGCTCAAAAGTCAAATTTTGTTCTTTCTAAAATGAGCTAGTTAACTCATTCTTTCCTTAAATAAAATGACTGTCTCTAATTCTCTACTTCGCTCTTTGAAAGTTCTTAATAGTTGTTTTATATATAAACGAGTAGTTTTGTAAATCATCAAAAATTATAGTTTTGTAAATCATCAATTATTTCAGTCTTAGAAGAATAAATACACAGTCGTACTTCAACTGATTGAATTTCAAGGGAATAGTATAAGGTCCAAAGAAAGTCTCCTTTCTGAGCCTGAAAGAGCCATAGGCCCTGCATCATTTAACCTAATCAATGAGTTTTGCTCCTTGCTTGTGTCTATCACGACAGTTCCAATTCACTAAAACAGCGTCCTAGCCCATAATAATGGTCATGATGATGATGATTAACATTTGTTAAGCTAAGTTTTAAGCACATAATCCTACGTTCTCTGAACATTATTGCATTAGCTCTCGCATAACAAAAGATAGGTTCTACTTCTGTCCCATTTTGGTGATTAGAAAGGTTTAGAGTCACTTCAGATTACATAGGTGGTAAGAGACAAAGCAGGGATGCAAAACCAGAGCTGATCTAGCACCAAGGTCTGCATGCCTAACTCCAACAGACACTGCCTGCCTCCTGTCATGCCCCTTGGCTCCCCATCTCGTGTCATCCTTAACTCCACTAGGACTTTCCCAGTTAGCGTCCTTCTCCCAACCTGTGAGATCACACTCATAGTCAGTGCCTCGTAGATTATGCTATTTTTGCAGTTTCTGTGAAGGACTAACTCTCATAATTCCTATAACCCTCTAGTTCTAACTGGAACGTAGCGGCCCCACGATCTCAATAACCTGCCTCGCTCTGGAAGACACTGTCTACAGGTCCATGCACACTTTCCACAGTGACACTTGCTGAGGAATGGTGGCCAGTGTTCAACCAAGGCACACCCTTGGCCAGAAAACCAAAGCACTTCTAACACTTCATTTCTCTTTCCTCCTTTTTTCCCTCTTCTGCAATGTCCCCAAAGCAGAAAACATCCCACCTCGGGTACAGGAGGACTTGAATACTTAGCACTCATCTTAGGGAAGTAATTACTGATGCATTTGTGTCTGAGTTACCCATAGTTCTGTGGGTGTTTGGAGACTGCATTTGTTTCCTGAGGCTACTGAAACAAATTACCACAGCTTGGTAGCTTAAAATAATAGAAGTTTCTTCCCTCACAGATCTGGAGGCCAGAAGACTGAAATCAAGATGTTGGCAGGGCTACACTCCCTGCAAAGGCTCTAGTGGAGAAGCCCTCCTTGCATCTTCCAGCTTCTGGTGGCTCCTGGAATTCTTTGGCTTGTGAAGGCATAACTCCAACCATCGACTCTGTCTCCACAGGCCCTTCTTTATGTCTCTGTGTCCTCTCCTATTCTTATAAGGACATCATTGGATGGACCTAAATCCTGAGTGATTATAGCTCTAGATCCTTAACGAATTACATTGGTAAAGACCGTATTTCCAAAAAAGGTTACATGCTGAGGTTCTGGGTGGACATGAATTTCGGAGGGATACTATTTAGCCCATTTGGGAGCATTTGTACCATGCGGAGCCTTCTCATGTGACTACTAACACATGCCCACAGTGCACAGTATTAGCATTTAGTGAAGATAACAACATTTTCCCCCTGAGTGTTGGCATCAAGAAAGATAAAGGGATGCAGAAAACTCTAAAGGTCACAGATGACTAAAATTGAAGGCATAAGCAGCCTCCTTCTGACCTGACTGCTCTACACAAGGAGCTCACCTCCAAGCAGCGATATGTGACAAAAACTTTACCAGCACATATGAATTTCAAAGGAAACCAAATATAAATTCCATCTCTTTCTTAGGAAGATTTCAAATGATATTCTTGGTTTAGTTTATTACCCCTCTAAACTCCTGTAGTACTTTGTACCTCATTTTATTTTATTTAAATGAATAAATGAATATGTACTACAGGAAAAATTGAAAATATTAACTAAATAAACTAAAAGGAAAGATTGACAGGAAAGAGGCTTTATGGGATGGGGCCCTGAAGACTAGGATGGAGGGTATAAATGGATAGGACATTGTCCTTAGTGGAGTTGGCTAACTGGTGGGGAAAAATGGGCACAGAAAATGAGAGAATTAAGTGAAATAAGGAAGGCACTGGAAGTGTTTCCTGAGGAGGCAGTCACCCTCTGGTTCTTAAATATTTTTTTTTTTAAGATTTTATTTATTTGACAGAGATCACAAGTAGGCAGAGAGGCAGACAGAGAGAGAGAGAAAGAGGGAAGCAGGCTCCCCACTGATCAGAGAGCCCGATGCGGGACTCGATCCTAGGACCCTGAGATCATGACCTGAGCCGAAGGCAGTGGTTTAACCCACTGAGCCACCCAGGCGCCCCAACCCTCTGGTTCTTTATTGGAACTTGGCATCATGTAACATTTGCTTCTTCTAATAATGCTTCTGGGACTGGCAGCAGGAAAACCCTCTTACAGTCCTTCCCTATTTCTACATTATCCTATAGTTAGTCCTTCAAGTACCATTTTTAGCCTTTCTCTTATTAGTAGTTCTTAACAGGAAAGCATATTAGGATCAATGTGGGTGGAGAATATTTGTGGGTACAGATAATTGGGAAACAGCACCAGGTGATTCTGACAGCCTTGCATCCCCGCTTCACTGAGAACAGACAGGGACAAGGATTTTCTTAGTTGTTATCTTTGCTGTTTCAGAGCATGTAATATGAGGCATTGTCATGGAAGGCAATGAATAATGTTTGTTGTAAGAATGAACCAATCGATAATTAGAATCATACGATTTCAACGATGAGGCAATTCCCTGATAATTCTCCCTTAGCTGCTATGGTTGGCCAGCTCTTAAATGTCCCACAGATCCCTGTCTCCCACTATACATGCCCTTGTGTAATCCCCTCCCCTTGAATGTGAGCTAGATTTGCTGACTTGCCTCTGATGAGTAGAATTCAGCAGAAGCTATGTAATGCCACTTCCAAGATCTGGTTACAAAAAGACTGTGGGTTCTATTTTGGGCATCCCTCTCTCCCTTCCTTCTGACTCTTTCTCAGGGCTCTCACTCTGGGGAAAACCAGCTGCCTTGTTTTGAGTAGCCCCATGGAGCCCACCTGGCAAGGAACAGTTGTCTCTGGCCAGCATCCAGCAAAGACCTCAGGCCTTCAGTCCCTGGAGGATAGCCATGGGGGAACTGAATTCTGTCAACAGTTACAAGAATGAGTTTGGAAATGGATGTTCCCCACCACTGAACACTACAGTGACTGCTAGTCTGGCTAAGAGCTTGATTGAAGGGCCCTCACTGAGCTGAGCCTGGATTCCTGACCCACAGAAACTGTGAGATAACAAATGTTGCTGAAGCTGCTAAGTGTTGGGGTGATTTGTTATTCGGTAATAGATAACACGGTTGCTGACTTCCCCCAAGCCTAACTCAGATGCTTCATATGAGAAACAGAATTGCCAACCAGGGAGGGAATCTTGGAGATCATGGATCTAACTCCATTGTACGGATACAAAGACTCAGGCTCAAAGAAGGAGTATGACCTGACCAGGGCGCACATCGAGGAGTAACAGAATCAAGGTGACCGGTTTGGGACACTATGGACACCCATGGCTCTGTTCACTACTCAGCAGCTACTTCAGCTGAGAAATTGGTCTTTGCGCCAAAAGCATAATATAACGACTGTCACCTTAGTGATATATAGTGATTATACATCAGCCACAGCTTAATTGTCTACATGTTGGGAACAACATATCAAATTAATTCTGAAAAATGGAATGATATTTTATGTATATTCTAACACTTTATGTCATAAAATAGATCATAATCATTATATATTATATACCATGGGTTATAAAATGTTATGATATGAATGTTAATAATAATCAATTATATGTTTATAATCCCTACTTTTAAAAATCTTTCACATATGCTCTTTGAAACGATTCCACAAGATGGGCAATTATTTCTGTTTTACAGATAAGAAAACTGAGGCACAGGCATGTGAAATGGTTTGCCTGCGTTCATAACCAGGACCTGAACTCAGGTTTCTGATCCCAGGCCCCAGGGACTCTTTCCCAATAGTTACACCCTTTTAGGACCCTCTTCTGTGGGCTGATGCCATGCCAAGCCCATGCCCTTGCCATGCTTGCTGTTCTTTTTGGCTGGGCAGCTGTTCCACCTCCATCCTGGTGGCATCTCTGTCATTCCTGTAAGATTATGTTGTGTGAGATGAAGAATATTTTTAAGATTGTGTGTGTGTGTGTGTGTGTGTCCCAGATCTTAATGTCAGCAACCAGTAATAATACAAGGGAGTAGAGTAGGAAAGAAAAAGAAAGCAAACACAGTAAAATAGCATTCCCACTGTGACTTCCACCCAGACTTTTGAGAAGCAGAGTCATCTGTTTTCTCAAAATCAGCAGGAAGCCTCCTTGTCTCCTGTACTCTCTGCTGTAATCCTTTCAACCAGTGGAAGCGCCACGTGGAGGCTTGAAAAGGTAGCATTTGAGACAGACTCGAGTGAGTCTACTTTATACAACTCCGCTCCGGGATGTGACAGCGGACTTCTGCTCCAAGGCTATAATATGGACCCCAGGACACCCTTTTCTAGCAACAGACTTCTGATGGCCATCCAACTCCAGCCCTCAGTCAGGGGCTGTGCTGTGAGGACAGCCACTTTCGGGAAATGCCAGCTCCCGAGAAGACACAATACAACACAGTCCACTGTACAGAATTAGCAGTGACCTCTAACTTTACAGCAAACTGAAAAACAAATCACCTGAGGGACATTTCCATAAAGAAGCCTGAGATTTTTATCAGGACCTCTGAATACAGCATAATCTCTTCTTTCTTCCTCTGTCCTCGTTTTTCTCTCCTATGACCCAGTGACCCATAGGCACATCTGCACCTGTGCCCTTCTTCATCTACATGTGTAACATGCACATGTACCCACGTCCTGCACACACATGCATTTGCACACCTGTATCCCACATTACTCCCATTCCCTCTTCATTTTAGATCTGAATTTATTAACCACTTCCTTTTTTTCCTTATGTAATTTTCTGTAAGACATTTCAACATTTCAGATAGTCTGTCAATTCCATTTTGTTTTTTCTGGAGACCCCCCCCCCCATTCCCATAACCATTGGTGCTCCTGCCCCACCCTGGACTTGCTGATCTCTAGGCTTCCTGCACAGCCATCAACAGGAGCTTCTGTTCAACATCTTCTCGGGAATTTCATTTACAACTTTCCCATTGAATTCTTGCATATGTCTTCCACTTTCTTGATATACATATTTTTATTTCTATGGAAAAAATCCTTCAGTTGTTTCTTAAGAAAAGGTGCATGAGAGGTTAGTTTTTGAGACTCACTCTTTTGAAATGATCTTCCATTTACTCTGACTCTTGATTGATAGTTTGGCTGGGTATACAATTCAAGGTTTTAAAGAATTTTCCTTCAGAACATTTAAGATACTGCTCTATTGCTTTCTGGTATCCATTGTAGGTATTAAAAAAATACAATGCATTCTGTTCTATTTTCAGTTCCTTTGTGTGTGGCATTGTTTTTAATCTCTGAAAGCTTTAAAAATTATTATTTATCATCTGGCTATCTCTGGGATTCTGGAATTTCACAATAATAGGTCTTTTAAATTTTTTTTTTTTTTTTTTTTTTTTGGGCGGGGAAGAGGGGAGAGGGAGAGAGAGAATCCCAAGAAGACCCCACACTGAGCGTGGATCCCTGTGTGGGGCTCTTTCCACAATGGTGAGATTACGACCTGAGCCAAAATTAAGTCAGACATTTAACCAATTGAGCCACCTAGATGCTCCCAATAATATGTCCGAATATGAGTCTGTTTGTACTTTGCTGAGTGGCCCTTTCGTACAATTTCCACGAAAACCTTTGGTAATTTTCTTCCTTCCATGTTGGTTGTTTTCTTCCTCTAGAACTTATAAGTACTTCTTAGGTTAGGGTGGCTCAGTTGGTTAAGCGGCTGCCTTCGGCTCAGGTCATGATCCCAGCGTCCTGGGATCGAGTCCCACATCGGGCTCCTTGCTCCGCGGGGAGCCTGCTTCTCCCTCTCCCTCTGCCTCTGCCTACCACTCTGTCTGCCTGTGCTCGCTCTCTCTCTCTAACAAATAAATAAATTAAAAAAAAAAAAAATTTAAAACTTTAATATCCTTTTTTCTACTATTTTTGCTTTATTTTCTGAGAGAATTCCTTGATTCTCTCTAATTTTTAATTTTCAAGAGCACCTTCTGATTCTTAACTATTCCTTTTTGAAAACTTTCTGTTCTTATTTTGTGAATGCAACCCATTCTCTTATCACGCTAAGGGTATTTCTTTTTTTTGGAGAAAAATTTCTTCCACTTCTTGCATTGTTTCCTTCCTCTGGAGTCCTTTCTACTTTTTGTTGTTTTCTCTCCCTCTCATGTTGCAAGTTTTCCTAAAATGACAGTAACACTTGGTTGTCCATTTCTAAGTGGGGGTGGGGGGAGAAGAAGTAATGAAGAATTTCTTGGAATCTCTGTATGCACAGGTGAGACTTGTCGGCTGGGAGACTTCTCAGCATCAGGCAGTGAAGTGGCCATTTAATTTTAAGGGCACTCTTTGGAATTTAGTTATCTGAGGACTTCAGTTTCTGTGGGAAGAGTCCTCCATGTTCTGGGGGCCATAGACCTGGTTGCCAATGTCACCAAAGTGAGCAAAGTTAGGACCACCCACCATTCGGTTTTCTGTTTTTCATTTAATTTCTTCATTTTATGTCCTCCACCAGGTCTGGGATCTCTGAGTTCAGAGCTGAGTTCAACTTCTTCCTTGAGTTCTCATGAAATTGAACCTCCCTTCTTTGGCTTGGGGCAGAGCTGAAATAGGGAGATATTGCTTAATCGTTTGATAGAATAATGTGAGGGGGGACCCTTGGGGCCTAGCCACTCCATACACGCAGATTTTCAACCAATCCCTTTTCCAACTGTATGCCTCAATGCTTCTTCTTGCGGTGTTTAACTGGTGGTCTGGTGATCTCAAGGACTCTATGGATAAAATGATTTCTCATCTCTAAGGCTGTTTCAAATGTGGCTTCCTCTGGTAAATCAGTTACTGCAACTTTCTCTGCCTTCTGTCTTCCCAAATGACATCGAAACTTCTTGTCTGCCAATATCTTATCCTTCTCTCTTTATCTTGTGGATAAATATATAATATGTATCTCTATCTCATTTCTTTCATGTTATCAGGATTTTGAGAGTGAGAGGAAGCATATGTATATGATCAATTTGCCATGCTTAATCTGAAGTCTTAAGTGGGCTTATTGATACTGATCACAAAACCAACGAAGAAACCTAGCATATCCCCTTGGGGGCTAGAAGTCAGAGGAAAGCAGAAATAGGGCATTAGATGCCACACCACACTTAAAAATCCAGTGGGTGAATGGAGTACATCTAGTTTAACCCAGTAATACCATTCAGGAGGCCCAGGCTTGAGAGAATTCATGAAACTTTTAAAAAACCCTTGTGTTTGAAAGTGTTACAGCTGTGTGAAATAGAATAGAGAATCTTGAAAATCTTAAAGCTCCAAACTGGAACTATTCAAAATGTCCCATAATAGGTAAGTAGTGGACTGTGTTGTGTTAATGAAAAAGACGGGGTTTGGGAGAAATTGACTGGAAGAGGTCAGGAGAGAACTTTCCCGAGTAATAAGGATGTTTTATATCTTGTTTGCTGTGGTGGTTATGTGGTGGTATCCATTTATTAAAACTCATCCAATAGTACATTCAATTGATTGTACATAAATTATGCTTTAAGGTTGATTTAACAATAAAATCTTTTATGGATACCCATTACTTTTAAGAAAAAACACAGACGGGTAGTCAGGGTGCTCTACACACACTCCTCAAATCACTTTCCTGCTGGTTCTCCTGCCCTCCAGTGAAATCTTCCCCCAGCCTGAGGAGTGGTCCATTTTCTCCCAACGTGCTATGCCTAGCTTACCTCTGCATATGAACCTGGGCCTTGTCCATGCTCAGACTACCTCTTGTAAAATGGTTCACATCTTCTCTGCTCCTTTCAAAAAAGCCTTTTCTGAGCACTAAAAGATGATTGCTTCCTCTAGTCTCTTATTTTTTTGTCTATACCAGTTATTTGGCATTTCCAAATGTCCCGCTTTGAGATATCTCTTTTATTAGCTTGCATTATTCTCAGTTCTGTATTGATATTTCACTTTTCATGTGTGCATGCCTTATTGTCTGAAAAAGATGAATTTTCTAGACAGTATGCATTATACATCTTTACATCTTTCCTAGCACCTTGCATAATGCCTTACACATAGTTGGCAGTCAATAAATATTTGCCGAACGAAAGATAAGATAATAAATCATGTAGACAATTTTAAAGAGAAGAAACTGGGGATTTTGAAGCTGGAGAGAGAAGGATTTGCTATACCAGTAAGAATTGGTAGGACAGAATCTTTCAAGGAATATACTGAATTAATAGGATGTCCAAGTCATTTTGTAAAGGCTGTATGTTATAATGAAACCAACATAATATGTAAAATTAATCCACAGAACCTATGGGATATGGCACTGCTGAGAACGGTTTATAATTAGGATACGACAGTTTTAAACTCTAGTGATTCCTGAATTTATTCCCATGGATTTATTGCTAGGAATCCTGACACGGTCCCAGGAGGGAATATCTTGGGCTATATATGGCATTTTTCTTGTCATCTTTTCTTCTTGCCTCAGTGTCATCAAGATAACAAGCACTTCTGCAATTCTAGGTAGGATGTATATGCTGCAAACAGTAGGAATGAATTCAGCCGTAACATATGCTACACATTTATTATGCACAGCTTGTTAGATTCTGATTTCTGATCTGCCATTTTTCCCCAAGGAATATAGACTTCCAGTGTGGCAAAAAATAATATGGCTATTTTATTTTAAAGGGCAGACTATTTATATAAAACAGGGCCACAAATGAACTCATCCATAAGTCATCTATGAGCTTTCTTCTACTCACTCATTAGATGTATTTATTTATGATAAGTAAATCTTTGTGGTATAGTATTTATTTTGCCACACGGAGAAAGAGTACGTACCCAGAAATTGGACGCCACACATACCCACTCAACTTGTGGTAATGAGGGCTGTTCTCGACGATTCACTTTGCTGCCTGACAGACAAGAAGGCTGTTCGTTTTATCATTGTTGCCCACACCTATCAACCCTCCCTCAAATTTGATGACTACCCAGCAATATATATAGCAAATCTCCTCAGGGACTATAATTATTCATCTTTCAGAAGGCGCAAGATCTATAATGGATGAGTGCTGTAGACAAGAGACCGGTTTATAGGTTTAGCTCCTAAGCGAAAGACTGATCTGTCTTTATTGGAGGAAGAGTCCAATACCATCTAATAAATGAATTGTAAGTATTGGAAAGGATTGTGTAAATGTATCTGTGACTCAGGAACATAAACACTGTTCTGATATTGCCACGGAGAAAACAAAAGCTGATGCACGCAGTCCATCAGACGCTACCATGATGTGGAAAATCCAGGGGCCTGTCATGAAGCCTCAGCTTGTTGTCTTGAGTTATGAATTACTCTAAAATTAATATCCCTACTGCTATTGGGAGCGCCTGATTTCATAGCATTTTTGAGCCCGGTAGTCGATCAAGGCACTCAAGCTGTTATTTCCATCAGAGATGAGGGCTTAAAATGTCCCCGGTGGCATGTCTCTTGGTTTCCCAGTGAATCTCAAGTTGAACGTGCAATCCATTTCACCCTGTCCTGGTTAGGTACCGCGGTAGGCAGCAGTGCATTTTTCACCATTTGCTTTGCAGTATTCTGTTGATTTTCACTAATAGAGCTTGTTTACCCACTGAAGCATTTGAATGTTATTTATACCAAGTAATAAAATGGTTCTGCTCAACTGTGCTCTGATTTGTCTTAGTCCAGGCTCTTTAGAATCTAAAGAA
Source organism: Martes martes (assembly GCF_963455335.1). Classification (NCBI taxonomy): domain Eukaryota; kingdom Metazoa; phylum Chordata; class Mammalia; order Carnivora; family Mustelidae; genus Martes; species Martes martes. The sequence continues at coordinate 41,906,968 of NC_137893.1, forward strand.
AACAAATCCACTTAAGGTAGCCCAAGTTAAGAAGGAGCTCTGATGTAGAGACACAGGTCACTTAATGACTATGTATGGATTCAGGTCGTGAAGTGAGGAACCAAGGCTTTCCCAATATCTCAGGGCCATGCAATTTCTCTTCTCTCTGGCTCTCTCTGCTTTCCTTTCATCTGTCTACTCTTGCTCTTCCGGTCAGTTTCTTCTCTTACTCCTTTTGTCCATGACCCAGTTAGACCATGGCTCCAATGCTGTTATCATGGCCTCTGCGTCACTACAGTCCGGCCTCCATCACCAAGTTCAAACTCTTCTCCTGAGAAACTGCTTAGCCTGTTTTATCCATGGGGAGGTCACCTTTGAAATGGTCCTTCCAAGGCCAATGGATAGGGCATGTTCTCTAGAAGGAGCCCTAAGAAGCCCAAGCCATAAGCCCTGACAAGGTTCCATCATGCCTGACTTTCTTTACTCTACTGTCTTGCAGTTAACTTCTTCAAGCTGCATTGGCGATAGGAGCAATTTATCCCATGCCTGTACTCTTGAATAGACACATAGTGGCATTTGAGTTACAGCTTTTCCATTCCGCAGCACTATAAAATTGAAACAATTTCTGGAAGTTTCTAAATCAAGGGTTATCAATCTAAATGTTCTTCCTGTCAAAACACCAGTATCTGAGTTCTCTTTCTTGGCTGCATTTGGGGATCAGATAGCTTAACCATCAATGACTGTGCAATGTAGGTAGCCTTGAGGGCAGGGCTTGGTCCTGACAAATCTACCACTAATGGGACGGTACATCCCTGATGCAAATTTAGTAAAGCTTCCAAATGTTAGGTGATTAAGATGATTTCTTTTGTTTTCAGCAGATGCAACCTGAGTCAAATTAAACCCACAGTCCCTGCATGGGAGAATATATGTCAGATACAAAGACTGGAAACTGGCCCCTTAATGAGCCTAGTGAAGAGATAGGAGAGATCATTGTGCTGTGGCAAACTTGCAAAGGGATTTAGTTGCCAATGAACTTGCTTCTGTTTCACTATACTCAGCCTGTGTACAAACCCATCTTCCTGAAACCATCTTCAGAGCCTTGAGGGCATGAATGATGCCCTGGTTGTCTGTGGTTCCAGAATCCACCATAGAATCTGGACACATACTAGGTACTTAGTAAAGTCTGCTAATAGAACGAATGGATGGACTGTATAAGGAAACTTCTTTGCTGACATCAGCATGGGCAACCTCTGAAAGAAGCCTGCTTTTCTTTTTTGTACCTTCCTGTGTGTGTGGAATATTGAGCCGATTAATCATCCTAATTAAAATTTAAATGTATTTTCTAATCTTAGGAGATTTCAGGAAGTGTTTTTTTTCCATTGTCAGCCTTCAAAAGAACTGCTTTCATTTTACATCTTCTAGTTCTAGCATTTTATTCTGAGTTAAAGGAATACATCCCCTAAGTTCTTAGACCTATAACATTTAGAAACCATTCTCTGCCATGTTTGCCTACTTGAATTTTTCCACAGCATTTACTCCCATGAGTCATTTTATCATTTTTTAGGCTCCTTCTGACCAAAGGTGCCTGTCCACCCTGGAATCTTCAGCAAAGCTCTGACCTTCTGAAGTTTCTGTGTAGACCTCCCGCTTGCCCAGTCCCCAAAATGGTGGATATCTTTGCCTTAAAGAAGCTTATTGCCATTTTTTTTTTTTTACAAAATAAAATAGACTTATTTGATAAATGTTAAGGCAAAAAGATAAGAAAAAATAAAATAACTAATAAGTCATAGTACCCATCACTCAGAGATAATCAGCCTTTTTTTTTTCTATGCCCATAGGATTATTTTAAACAAAAGCAGGAGGCATTTATTTTTATTTTAAGCTTTTATTTATTTACTTGACAGAGTGAGAGAGAAAGAGAGAGAGAGAGAGAGAGAATGCACAAGCAGGGGGAGTGGCAGACAGAAGGAGAGGGAGAAGCAGACTTCCCACTGAGCAGAGAGCCCAGTGTGGGGCTGGAACCCAGGACCCTGGGATCATGACCTGAGCAGAAGGCAAACACTTAACAACTGAGCCACCCAGGCATCCCAGGAATAACATTTCTTTATAGCTCTCCCTATTCTGACTCTTCATAGCAGTCCACCTGCAGAATTTGGTGGGCAGCTTGCCCCACTAAGTGCACAACCCTCCTTGACTGCTGGCTACATGATTCACCTTCATTGTACCTGTATGATTTGTCACATTTTGCCACATTAAAACATTATGGCATTTTTAACCTGTTTGCTTTATTTTCTGGATTCATTTAGCATGAATTGAAAAGCTAACGTACAGCCCTCTGACTCCCTGGGTTTGGACAATAGTAAAGGTGTTTAAAAAAAGGAGTGGCGAGGGGCGCCTGGGTGGCTCAGTGGGTTAAGCCACTGCCTTCGGCTCAGGTCATGATCTCAGGGTCCTAGGATCGAGTCCCGCGTCGGGCTCTCTGCTCAGCAGGGAGCCTGCTTCCCTCTCTCTCTCTCTGCCTGCCTCTCTGCCCTACTTGTGATCTCTCTCTGTCAAATAAATAAATAAAATCTTTAAAAAAAAAAAAAAAAAAAAAAAAAAAAAAAAAAAAAAGGAGTGGCGATTTCTTTTTCCAACAGTGTAGGCCGAGGAGATGCCCTGAACAGCCCTCTTGATGGACACAAATTAAATACTAAATAATTAAAAAGAATTTATTTTAATACATTGCAGAGTCGGCATGAAAGTATGTCCTTCTCAGAGGTGCAAATGGAAGTAAATACCAGCATGGGTGCACAGGAGTGCTGAGGCTGGTTTCCCTATAGGGTCTCCTCCTTCTGCTTTGGTAGAGGTGTGGATGTAGGGCCTGAGAGCCATGGCCAGGGAAATTTTAGAGGTGATCTCCAAATAAGCCGGGACTTTGAAAAGCTACACCTTCAGTGCAGTGGAAAATGAGAAATGAGGCTTACCGTATAGAAGAGAGCAGCAAGGCAATTTGCGTGACTTGAATTTGGTGTTAAGAATGAGAGAAACAATGTCTGGCGTCTCCCTCGATAATTCATAACCACACACCAGCCCACGTTCGGGCTTGGTGGCAAGAAAAATGCGGGGAGGGAGAACAGAGAATAGGGATGCAATGGAAAAAGGAATAAGATTGTAAAAGTAGATTAAAATACAAGCCTATATTGCATAATTTTCCTCAGCTAATATCTTTTCAGTAGGATGCCTCTTGATTTTTAATAACCAAGTATCAGAGAACTTACTTATCTGTGAATACATCTTTTTTTAATCAGTCATTGGTTATATAGGAGCAGTGTCTAGTTATATTCCAAATATTCGATGCATTTTTAGCAAAATGATGTGCTGAAGAGGTATCAGGTTACATTCTAAATACAATGGATAAATCATCAGAATCACATGAAGATTTTTTTTTTAAAGATTTTATTTATTTCTCTGACAGAGAGAAAGATCACAAGTAGGCAGAGAGACAGGCAGAGAGAGAGGAGGAAGCAGACTCCCCGCTGAGCAGAGAGCCCGATGTGGGGCTCGATCCCAGGACCCTGGGATCATGACCTGAGCGGAAGGCAGAGGCTTTAACCCACTGAGCCACCCAGGCGCCCCTCACATGAAGATTTTTTGAAAAGCACATAGAGTTCTGACAAAGGGGCTACTGGCCCTGAGCAAAACGTCACACTTGGTGGGACCCACCCTTTGCCACTGTGTGCTTGTCCTGAGCACATTTCCAAAGGGCCTTTCATATTTAGCCCTCATTTTTGACTAGTAATGAAGAAATCTCTCCCCACTCTCCCCACAATCTAAGAATCTTTGAAGGAAAATGTGGAGAAGAGAAAACAAATGTAAATAACGGGAGTTTAAACAAAGCTCCATCTTACAGATGTTTTCATGGTTACATGCTGGTGGCCCCCTTGGAAAATGTCTCGCAGCTTCGTTGTTCAGGAGCCTCTTCAGCGGCGCCAGATGATAGAGAATTTCTATCAGCTTCTGAGCTGGATAGTTGGCTTGAAATTGCCTGTTATCAACTCACTCACGCACATCAGCACTTTCTACAACCAGGGACGATTACTGTTTTGGTCTTGCTCCCTTCTCTGTTCTCTTCAAATACCAAGTTTTCTCCTCACTTGGTGAGTTACAGTTTATTGCAAGTAAATGTCTTGCTTTTATTGGAAGTTTTTCACTGCATTTTTTCCCTAACAGATTTATTGATTGCTTGTATTTGCTCTGGAATATTGTCAAGGAAATGTTCATGACATGCGTGCGGACTTTAACATTCCGTGGCCATTAAATGTGTTTTAAGCATTTTACATCTTAATATGATAGTCTGCTGTTTATATTTAAGTATTTTACTTATGAAAATTAGTGGGGAGGTAAGATTAAAGTATAACACACTTATACAGTCTTCTCATTTAAAATAACAAGAAGGTCGGGGCGCCTGGGTGGCTCAGTGGGTTAAAGCCTCTGCCTTCAGCTCTGGTCATGATCCCAGGGTCCTGGATTGAGCCTAGCATCGGGCTCTCTGCTCTGCAGGGAGCCTGCTTCCTCCTCTCTCTCTGTCTGCCTCTCTGCCTACTTGTGACCTCTGTCAAATAAATAAAATCTTTAAAAAAATAAATAAATAAAATAAAATAACAAGGAATAAACTCTCTGTGTTTTCATGCAAAATATCGGATGTTTTAGGAATGTATTATTGATTTTAGAAGGTGTGATAGTTAATTTTATGTGTCAACTTGACCTGATCATAGGGTCCTAGGGATTTGGTAAACATAATTTCTCTGTGTGCCTGTGAGTGTTGCTGCATGGGATTAGCGTTTGAGTTGGTAGGCTGAGTAATGCAGATTGCCCTCTTTTATGAAGGTGGACTTCACAAAATCAGTGGAAGGTCTGAATAGAACCACAAGCTGGAGAAAGACAGATTTTGCCTTTTGAGCCTGACTATTGGAGCTGGCCATTGTCTTCTGCCGTTGGGCTGAGACTTATTCTGGTTTCCAGGCCTTTGGATTTAGACTGAATTACACCACCTGCTTTACTGGATCTCCAGCTCGCAGACAGCAGATTGTGGGATTTCTCAGACTCCATAATTGTGTGAACCAATTCCTCATAATAAATTTCTTTAGATAGATAGATGATAGATTCTTTAAATTATCAATCACAATAAATGTAAGTGGACTGAACACTCTAAGTAAAATATAATATAAAAAATCTAGCCATATACTATTTAAAATAAACCATATGCATCACAAAAATGTCTACACATTAGAACCAAAGGAAGGAAAAATGACATACTAGATAAATAATCAAAGGAAACCTGGGGCAGTTATCTTAATATTAGATAAAAACAACTATAAGAGAATAAGAGGTAAAGAGAGCCATAATATAACATTAAGAAATTTAGTTCACCCTATAGATATACCAAATCTAAGCCTTATGCATAAAATAAGAGTTCCAAAATATATAAATCAAAAGTTGACAGAACTCAAACAGAAAGAGTCAATTATCATATGGTTTCACTTACTCGTGGAGCATAAGGAATAACACGGAGGACATTGGGTGAAGAAGAGGAGAAGTGAGTTGGGGGAAATCAGAGGGAGAGACGAACCATGAGAGACTGTGAACTCTGAGAAACAAACTGAGGGTTTTGGAGGGGAGGAGGGTGGGGGGGTTGGTGAGCCTGGTGGTGGGTATTACGGAGGGCACGTATTGCATAGAGCACTGGGTGTGATGCATAAACAATGAATTCTGGAACACTGAAAAAAAATAAAATTTTTAAAAAAGTTGACATAACTACAAAGAAAAATCGACAAATCTACTACTATAGTACTCCCTAAAACATGAATAATCTTTGGGCAGAGACAAACATTAGTAAAAATATTGACCATATTAACTGAATAATTAAGCTTGATCTAATGGACATTTAAAAACAGAACATTTAATATACATTTGAAAATACACATTCTACATGCTAATATATAGCCCATATCAAATATTTTTCTAAAAGATTTTATTTATTTATGACAGAGAGATAGAGAGTACAAGTAGGCAGAGCAGCAGGCAGAGGGAGAGGGAGCCTGACACAGGGCTCGATCCCAGGACCCTGGGATCACTACCTGAGCTAAAGGCAGACACTTTACTGACTGAGTCACCCAGGCACCCCCCATATCAAACATTTATAAAAACTGAATTCTTGCTAGGATAAAAGCCAGCCCAACTCATTTGTAATCATTCTTTGATCATGATGTATTGAGTTACTTAAAGAAAAAGCTAAAACCACAGGGGGGAATTGGTGAATGTTGGCTATTTTTATATTAAAGTTGGCTGTTCACAGATATATACCAAAAAGTGAAGAAGCAGGTAAAAAAACTAGAAGATATTTGCAAGATGTATGACTCAAAGGATTATACAAAGAACGCCTAGAAATCAACAGGAGAAGGAGTGAGCAGCCTAATACAAAAGTGAGAAGAGTTACTCTCAGGAGAGCCATTCCAGCTGTCCCACGAACACATCAACAAATGCGCAAACTCAGTAATCCCGGAAAGGTAAATTAAAACCACAATGTGGTGTAATTTCACACCCATCAGAAGGGTAAAAATCTAAAAGTTGCTCAGTACCAGTGCCAGATGTAGGTCAAACAGGATCCATCTACCCGCTGCTGGTACAGTTCAGGATCCTGTCTGGGAACGCCTAGAGCGGTGGAAACACTATGAAGAAGGCACAGGAATGCGTAACACAAAATTCAAGGTGGCCCTTATCCCCGAGGGAAAGCAAAGGCAAGATGAGGATTATTACAGAATAAACGATACATGTGTGTTTTATACATTTTTTGTAGGGATGCCACATTTCACAGTTTAAAAAGATTTTAATGAAGTTAAAGGCTGGGATCAACCAATACTAAAAGTTATTTCAATTCTCGGTAGGTATTATGTTGTGGTTAACAGGAAGGCCCTATGCTGTTAATTTTTCTTTCATCTTGTTTGTGCTTTTTCTAACGGTTTCCAGTATATTAATTTCAAGACGTGTTGCATATTTATCACACATCCGAAGTACCTTCTTGACTGCAGACCTTTCTAAGAGGGCCCGTGAACAAGGAAAAAAGGTAATGTTTAAGATTTTTTAAATTAACGTTCCTAATGCTGAATAGTCAGGTCTAAAATTATTTGAATCTCTCAGATGTATACTTTAGTCAGGTTGTGATTTTTTTCTTTAAGAGCTTTTTACTTTTATCTGGCTTGACTTTTTTCCTATAAAATCATGCTGTTAAGGTATTTTGATGTATTTATGAACTGTTTAAATTCTTATCAAGTATTGGTTTTAAATTTCTTTTTAAGATGATTTCAAGATTTTTGGAAGCCTTCAGGAAAATGAAGATCAAACTAGTGCTTTTTTTCTTGTGACGATTACCAAACTTGTTAAATCCATAGCTAGTCAAACCTAAGATTCTGTGAAGACCTGTAGTAATTCATTAAGTCAACAACCAAAGGCTTCCTCTACTTGGCTCTAATGAATCACCTAAAATATCTATCTATGCCTACAGACTTCTAGGACCATCTGTCTCCTATTCGAGTTGAATTTATACTGTCTGACTTTTATATATTTTAGGGGGTTAGCTATATAGAAGCAAGCACTGAGAGCAGGCACCAATGGCTATAAAGTTTATTTTTCTATCTTTCCCAGGGTCTCTGGAGGAAAAAAGGAATTTCATCCTTTTCCATAATCTAATATCTTGAATTCTGTCTTTTATTTTATTTTATTTTTTTCTTCTTCTGGAAGGGATTTTTCTCCTACAATGATTTCCATTTCATGATGGTTACCATAGGGGAATTGGTGGGGGGGGGGGGGAGATGGGTGAAACAGGTGATGGGATTAAAGAGTACACTTAGCATGATGGGTGCAGAGCAATGTATAGGATTATTAAATTACTATGTCATACACCTGAAACTAATACAATGCTGTATGTGAACTGTACTGGAATTAAAATAAAAAACAACATAATTTTTAAAAAAATTCCCATTTCATAACTCCCTCTATGTCTTCCTCTTCTCCTTCTCCCAAACGTTTATATATCATTTTTTAAAATAAACAATAAGAACTTCCTGTGACGCCAATGAGACAGTCAATGCCAGTTCCTTTCATCCCTCTCTTCTTTCATTAGCAAGCTCTTTGAATTATTGTAAACATCATATGTCTCCCTTCTTGATGCTCAGTGCCACAGCCAACCCCGCCACCTCTCAGAGCTTATCTCTGTCTTTTCTCAAATTGTGTTGCAAGCCCAGTGGCCCCTTTACTGCTCTTCAAAGTTAAGTGCCCTCCCATTTCAGACCTTAGCATTTTCTTTTCCCTCTGCCCCGCGCTGTTCTCCCATATAGTCACTGGACTTCCTTCACGTCTCTGCTCAGATGACTTCTTCGTCCCTCTATTTTAAAAAACCAAAATGGCAAAATACCCCCACCCCAGCCTCTTTGATTGTTTATTTTCCTTCATAGTACTTACCCCTAGCTGGCAAATATTTATTGGTTGTTTGCAAACACAGGTAAAAGAAAGACTTTAGAACAATGCCTGGTGTGTAGTTAGAGCTTAAGAAATACCTACGGATTGAATCAATTAATGAATATTCAAAGTGCTTCATCTCAGAACTGTAATGATTCTTCTGTTTCCTTGATGTCCTGTTCATCTGTGTGCAGCATTTGGTTCTTATAACACATCCCTTCTCTCAGTTTCCGAGATGTTATACCTTTATTTAACCTCTCCCTGCTCCTCTGTCTTCTTCAAGAGTCCTTTCAAATTATTGCTTCCTCCAAGTTTTAGTTCTGGGCCCTAAATATTTCTTTTTCAGTGCTCACATCCTCAGAGATTTCTTCCATTCTTCCTCTTCTTTTTATTGTGATTAAAAAAAACCCCACATAACATAAATTTATCATTTTCCCCATTTTTAAGAGCATGGTTTGGTAATATTAACTATATGTACCTTCTTGTGTAACAAATCTTTAGTACTTTTTCTTCTTGCAAAACTGACACTCTATATTCATTGAACAATGACTTCCCTTTACTCCTTTCCCCAGCTTCTGGTAACCACTATTGTACTTTCTGTTTCTATGAGTTTGACTGCTTTAGATACCTCATAGAAGTGGGATCATGCAGTATTTGTCTTTTTGTAATTGGCCTATTTCACTTAGCATAATATCCTGAAGTTTCAGCCATATTGTAGCATGTGAAAAGATTTCCTTCTTTTTTAAGGCTAAATAGTTTTCCATTGTCCATATCCATCACATTTTCTTTATCCATTCATCTGCCAATGAAGTTTTAAGTTGCTTCCATCTCCTGGCCATTGTGGATATTCTGTAATGAACGTGGGTGTGTAAATATCTCTTTGAGGTCCTGTTTTCAATTCTTTTGGATATATACCCAGAAGTGTGTTTGCTAGATCATATGGTAAATTTTCAAGGCATGTCCATACTGTTTTCTATGCAGCTGCATTACTTTATATTCCCACCAACAATGCATAGGGGTTCCAATTTCTCCACATCCTCATCCAATACTTATTATTTTATTTGTTTGTTTGTTTGTTTGTTTAATAGTGGTCATCCTGGGGTGGCTCGGTGGTTCAGTCAGTTAAGCTTCTGACTTTAGCTCAGGTCAGGCTTTTAGCAACCTGAGGGAAAAAACCCTATTAGGCTCCCCACTCAGCTGGGTGTCTGCTTATCCTTCTTCCTCCCCTTCTGTCTCTCCCCCTGCTTGTGCTCTCTCTGTCTCTCTCCCATATAAATAAATAAAATATTTAAAAAAAAACAAACAGTGGCCATCCTAGTTAGCATAAGGTGATATCTTATTGTGGTTCTAATTTACATTTTCCTGGTGGTTAGTGATGTTGAGCATCTTCTGATATGCTTATTGGTCATTGGTATGTCTTCTTTGAAGAAATATCTATTCAAGTCCTTTGCCCATTTTTAAATAGATTTATTTGTGTTTTTGTTATTATTGAGTCATAGGAGTTCTTTATGTATTCTGGGTATTAATCTCTTATCTCATATTAATATGTGGCTTACAAATATTTTCTCCCTTTCTGTAGAATGCCTGTTCATTCTGTTGGCTGTTTCCTTTGCTACCCAGAGATTTCTTCTATTTAAGACTTCTTTGTACTTCTTTATTTTATTTTATTTTATTTTATTTTTTATTTTAATAAGCATATAATGTATTTTTATCCCCAGGGGTACAGGTCTGTGAATCGCCAGGTTTACACATTTCACAGCACTCATCATAGCACATACCCTCCCCAATGTCCATTTCCCCACCACCCTCTCAAGACTTCTTTGTACTTCAATTTGCTCCTGATTTATACCTGTGCTCCTCACTCTTGCTTGCACATCACTTTGTACTTAAGCCTTGCCTTGCCATGTCTTTCCCTTTGTCTTTGCCTTCTATACAATCTAGCATAAGATTAAAAACTGGAAACTCAGTAGTTGAGATGCCATTGAATGATTTAAGTGCCCAGGCCATGTCTCCAAATGTTTCCTGAATATCTCAAAACTCTCTCATTGCCAGCATTTAAGGCCTTACAGTTATCTTCCTTCCACTTTCTCCTTATATAAGCAATTGCTAAGTCCTCTCTATTTCTTTTGGACAGTGAGTCTTAAATTGAAAACTTATTTTCCATTCCCAGGGTCACTGTGAACCAATCTTAATGAACACAGCCCTTCTCCACGTGATCTCCCATTCTGCTCTCAGCTGTGTTTTTGAACAACGAAAAGGCTGGGCCATTGTTACCTTATTAGGATCCTATGGTGACGTCCAGTCACTCCTAGAGTAAAACGAAAAGTTTCCCTTGGTTTTCATTTTTGCCCTATGAAGGTGAGAAATACATTTTACACTCACAATTAACAGAATGGTCCTTCCACTTTGGCCAAATGATGTCCTTAATTTGTCTCTCAGATACCTTCTTTATCCCTGCTTCTGTATGTTCCCTGTCTCCTAGAAGACTTTCCCACCTGACTAAAATAATTCAGGTCCTACTCTTTTCTCGAATCTTAACCCTCCAGTATGCCCTTCTCTCTCCCCTGACAACTAACTAAAATAATCTTTAGCCTAACTTTGAATGTCCTAAGCATCTCTCTATGTTTTAACACACCAGGTTAATGCTTTCGTTAATATCATAGAATTTTCGTTTGGAATATCCCTACTTTGTACTTTTCTTTGAGCAGTGGGAACTAACAAAATTACATAATTTTCCTAATTCTGAGTTATAGATTTTGGGAAAGTCAAGACACAGTGATTTTTTGTTCCACCATAGCTGTTCCAGAGAAACCCCCTAAACAAACAAACAAATCTTCCCCCGCCTCAAACAAAACAAAACAAAACAAAATGCCCAAACAATTAACTTTGTAATAACCTTTGGCCAGTTCCCCATAGATCTAAAACTCACAAATCTAAAAAGCTATGGACTGGTGTTCTTTGAATTTTTTCCAAGCAATTAATACTCCAAATAGTCATGACCCAAGAGCAAGTGGACTCTAGGACACGTAAACAATGTACTAGGTGAGGAAGCAAAGGCTCATTATGGACACTTGTTAATGACTCCGTCTGTGATCATGGGTGGTTCGCTTAACTTCCTGATATTCACCTCTCTATTTGCAAATAGGGATAAGATTGGGGTGCAAGAGGTACTGCTTCTAAAAGCTTTTAGCCCATGAAAGGTGAGATATGAATTATGACATTAGACTAGACAAATTTTCTTTTTTCTCTCTCTTAGTAAATAGGAGATTATCTGTTATTTATAGATAATCCATCTTATTCTGAAAAAAGGGTTTTAGATCAGTGTTCAAAATATATACTATGAGACTTTAGTTTTTTAAGTAAAAAATGCCAGGGTAAATGGACAATAAGTAGTAGGAAAAATAAGAGAAGAATGGACAAAAGGAGATGTTGAAAAATAAGAGTGGAATCAATAAATAGGAAGTGTGTCTTGAGATACAATCCACCTGCTACAGATGGACTGCAAATCTGACTATGAGATTTCTAGCAGCCAACTCGGATAGAAGACCACGATGAGTTCAATGATTCATGAAGTCCATACATAAAAACAAACCAACTGCTCAAAGACATAACTATTCCTGGTACTAAGATCAGAGGGAAATTTCCTGTTCTAAACAATGACACTCAAGTAATGAAGAGAGGCATGCACAACAGTTGAATTAGTGATGCAAAAATTTTCTTTAGGTTTTTCTTTTTAAAGTATTTCTTTCTCCATGTTATTTTTCAATAACAAGAAGTTGATAGTAAGGCAATATTGGTCAAAAACTTGGGTAGGTGAAACATAATTTTTAGGGAGAATTTGAAAGGAACAACTAGGGAGTGGCAAATTCACATCTAAGAAGAACAGGCCAAGAGTACAGAAATGACAAGTTTTTAGGTCAAACCAAGGGCAAAATAGGAAGTTAGAAGCCATCTGGACAGATTAAGTGCGGTGCCAAAGCCCTGAAGTAGCAGAGTCTTAATTTTAAGCAAAAGATAAAGAAAATGAACTTGCATTTGGGACAAGTTCATAATATAATTATAATGAATAAAATTATTTTAACATTTAATGGCCCTCTTCTGCGATTTCATTTCATTTATACTATTTCTAGAAAAAGTGATATATTTAATTATACTATAATTGTCCTGAAAGGACTTCTACATTTAAGCTATGATTAGCTTTGACCATTAGTGCATTATGAAGGAAGTAAAGGCA